>NC_080690.1:31342795-31942795 GCF_030445035.2 Dasypus novemcinctus
CTAGGAAGTGGCTGCAGAAGTGTCGGGGCTCAGACTTGTGAGAGACATCTTGGAGACAGGGGTCATGTCTTATGCCTCCTCATTGACCCACACAGGACTTGAAACCCTAAAACGATAGTAATAATAACCATGCTATAATGTGATGAATGCAGAAATATTTGATACAGAACAGAAGAACTGAGGTAGGGGTGATCAGCTGTGACATAGTGTGATAGTTACAGACTCAGTTTCTGAGTTTCATGGCAGGACCTACGTTTAATTCTGGCACTGCCACCTATAACTTTTTTGAAGTGTTAACCTTGCTAAGGTCTTGACTTTTCTGAATAACCTCATTTTATAGATGAGAAAATTGTCAACTTCAAAAATTGTTATGGAGATTAAAGTGACATAACTCAAATCACAGTGTTTAGCAGAGTACCCAAAAAGTATTCAACAGTCAATGAATGATAACTTTTGTATTGTTTTAGTAATCAATACTTTTACTATTATTTACAAGGGGAAAGTGCTTGACCTTGATGAATGATGAGGAATTCAACAAGGGGCTAATATCTTGTGTCTACAAAAAAGAGCAGAAAGCAATTAACATTTGTAAATGATTATTTTTTAAGTTTAAAGCATCATGTAGTATATGAAGAAGTCAAGAAACTATAATAAATGAAGTGGTATGTGCCATTTAACTGTTGATGCTTATAACAACTTCACAAGTTTTAAAAATAGTAAGAGGTTTCAGAAAGGTAAGTAACTGGTTGGAAAAAAATCTTAATCCATATCCAACACCTGCCATCATTATTCTGCCACATATTCTGTTTCTACCTTTGCCCCAAGGATTTTTAGTGTCAGTTTGAGTTTCTTAGCTTCTAAAACAAATACCATACAATGGGGTTGCTTAATAACAGGAATCTAATGGCTCCTGGTGGTTTCTGAGTCTAGAAGGCTTACTTCCTGCCTTCCAGAGCAGGTATTTTCTGACTGGCCAGCAATCTATGGGGTCCTTTGGCTTTTCCATCTTATAGCAATACATGTGGAGTTGGCATCTTCTCCTCTCTCTTCTGGGTTCCTTCACCTTCCAGCTTCTCACTGCTCCCCAGGGCTTCTCTCTGTCCATATGCAATTTCCTTTGCTTATAAGGACCTCAGCAGTATTGGATTAGGTCCATCTGCTTTCAGGTTAGGCACACCCTAACAAATAACATCTTCAAAGGCCCTATTTACAAGTGGATTCACATCCTCAGGACCAGGGTTTGGGAACTGAATATGCCTTTTGTGGGGGATATAATTCAACTCCAAGAGTATCCTTTAACATTTTCAAAGTTCTTCCTCTTTTCCATTCTGATTCTCCCTCGTGGCCCCTTGTTAGAAGTTTAAAATGATTCCTAGGTCATAAGGCTGTGGTTCCATTCTGATCAATTGAGCAAACTGCCTATGTGTGGAAGACAGCATATCTTCCCCCAAGAATGATCCATATCACAGTGGGAATGGAGCAGATAAGGACCCTCCTCCCTTCCCGACCATCAAACCCTCCTGCATTCTAAGAAAACTCTACCTCTTAGCCAACCACCCCCAAGCCATATACAAGAAGAATTCACTTTTATAGCCCTTTATTGACCAAGGCTGTACTCTGGACCCTAACCCCCTCCCCATGAACTAAAATTTCCCCATCTATTGATGTACTGTATAAATTCACATCTGCACCTTCCACGAGTGGGCTGAAGTCTGTTCTTCAGACCCCTCTGTTGGGAGAGCTCCCCAATAAATTTTCTGCCTGTGATCATATCAGTCTCCGTGTCCCAGTGAGCACCATTTTTCTCCAACACCCCTGTAGCAGTTTGATATTGTTTGTGAAGTCCAAAAATAGATATTGGATTATGTTTGTAAACTGGTCTGTTTCTCTGAGTGCATTCAATTGTATTAGATTCAGAGGTTTCAATCTTACTTGGTTAAATTATGATTAAGGCTTTGATGGTCCATGTCTGTAAGACATTAAGTCCCTGCCCACCAAGAGGGTAGAGACTCAGAGAAAAAATGATAAGGCAGAGGAGTTAGTAGAGTTTAATGCTGGAATCCCAGGGAATAAATACACAGAGAAGCAGACACATGAACAAAGACACAGCAGAGGCCCTGGAAAGAGAGATGAGCTGTTTGCCTGATAGTTTATAGCTGGTCTTGTGAAGACAGCAGAGCAACTGAGCCTGGAAAAGAATGAGCCACAGGAGAGAGACAAGCCTTATCCCAGCCTACAGCTGATATTGGAAGAAACTGGGACCACTGGAGCCTTGAGAAGGAGGGAGGCTGTACCCTTGCAGATGTCAGCAGCCATCTTGCTCCAACATGTGGCAATAGACTTTGGTGAGGGAAGTAATTTATGCTTTATGGCCTGATAACTGTAAGGTTCTATTCCAAATAAATACCTTTTTATAAAAGCCAACAGATTTCTGGTATTTTGTATCAGCACTCCTTTGGCTGACTAATACAGCCCCCAAGGAGTAAGACTCAGGAGAGAAACCGTCTTAGAGCCCTTTGCAATTTGACCTTCAGCATTCAACCTGACTTTGCCTTTTTTTGCACAAACACTATTTTACATGGAAACAGTGTGATAATCCCAACTAAACATGCACCAACTATGGAAGTTTAACTCGCTATCTCCATGAAGCTACCACTGAGGTCCCCAAGGGCTGATCTGAGGGAGGACTGAGTTCAGTGAGTCTGGGGTCCCAATGCTAAGCAGAGGGCAGGAAAAGTCAACCTGGCCTTAGCTTTTGAGCTCAAGCTCTAATTAGGCAACATTTTTAGTGAGGTTGGGGGTAGAAGAAGGGAGGCTTATTCTACAATACCACAGGTCTAGCAAGTTAATTCTTAAAGGAAATAGGAAACTATTTACCATAAAAAGTGATGGTTAGTGCTCATTATATTTAGTGACAATTACGATTGCTACATCATTAGTTTAGAATTCTGTCACTGTTCTCACAAGCAAGAAACCATATAAACAAACCATATAAATAACCATAAAAATAACATATAAGAAACCAAATAAATAAATAAGTTGAAAAAAAAGAGGAAATGTGCCATTTCCCAAGGACCTGAAGAGTTATTTACTGCAGACATAACAACTCAACGTTGGAATTTGTTTCTTAATTCTCCATTCAGTTGCTGTACTTAAGGCTGCTGCTTTTTATTTGGAAGTGTGGCTTTGCTTGTAGTTTTGCCTTCTTTTTTTTTTCTCCATATAGATTTCATAAAAGCTTAAGGGGCTAATATTTTTTGGTGTGTGTGTATGTGTTAAATATTAATGGCAGTTTGTTCTGAGATTCCGCCTTCCCCATAGAGTCTTTAAAAGCTGAATTATATCAAAAGTTATGACATTACACAAGAGGAGCAGCAATCATCCCCATAATGAAGTCATTTGTTCATCAGCCTTAAAATATTCAGTTGAGCAACTTGGTTATGCCTCCCCTACCTTCTCGCTCCCTCTGAGGCAGGAAAGCATTAGCAATGCAAAGGACACACCTGGCCATTACTAGTATCCCTTTTAGTTCAGATTTGGGTTTTTTTTTACCACCTTGATGCTTAACTGTTCAACATAATTTTATTAAGGAAAAATCATTGGTTCTTTCCCAAAGAATAAGCATGCATTTCATTTCTCAGCAGTAACTGGTAGGAGGGGCTCTTTTATTTTAATATTGGAACAAGTGGATTAAGGGCTTCTTCTGGAAATACGTTGCATACTGGGCCCATTTTGGTTGCATATGCTGGATGAGGACAGGTGGAGGACTCAAGAGTTGTCAGTACATCAAGCCCTTGGGCTTTTTGAATGACTTGTTCTCTGTCCTGAAGAAGGCATTACCTGTGGGTATTGCAAAAAACTCCTGCAGATTGCAGGCATTTACTGAGAGTCTATCACAGTCCAAGAACTGGAAAAATAGCTATGAATGAAAATGATTTCTGATATTCTCTACCTTCCAGGGAGGAGATGGTCTGTGTGACTTGCAGAGAGATCAAAGGAGTCAAATTAGTTTAAGTAGAAAAAGGAAAATAGATTGGTTTATAAAAATGGGAGTTCCAAGGTCTGTCTTTAGAAGACAAACACTCTGTTGATAGCTCTGGCAAAAAAACACTGTGTGGGGGAAGTGGGGGGAGCTCTTATTAGTCAGGTTTAGGAAATCTGCCTGGCCTTCAAGTAATCACTTGTGGCCCTGGGATTGACAGCCTTACCTAGGGAACATGAAACAGAAAAATCATTTTCCAAAGGAAAATCATGATGTTTTGAGGAAAAGAAAGAATAAAAATACTGGAGAGTCAAAAACAACAAATGCCTTATTTACAGATATCTAATAGACTCATTTTTTCTCAGAAACAAAGATTTTCTTAAAGTAAAACAGGTAAGTAGGAACAGGCAACTCCTAACATTTAGTCACAGATTTGTACAAAACTTTATATTTTACAAAGCACACACACACATGCAACACTGCAAACCATGCTTAGAAAACTCTAATATTTACATTTAAACCAGGAGGTGAGTGGAACATATGGTCAAGACCATAAAGTTAAGTCTTCTTAAATCCCAACCTCCACTCTATGACTGAGTCTTGCCTGAGAAGAAGAAAGTGGAAGGCATCAATCTGTGCCTCTGTTTCTTCATCTATGAAGTGGGAGAATATCAACAATAACATCTAAATGAATTTCACAAAGTAAGATACTTGTGTTTGGTGAATGCATGATATAGATCAGGTAAATCTCAGCAAAAATCATTTAATAGAGGCATGCTTATTTTACTCTATTGTGTTTATTTCTATGTCTACCCTTGTAAAATGCATCTTATTCATCTTTTAATCCCTGATACAGATGATATTCTCATTAAGGGCTTACCAAATAAATCAGGGAATGACAAATGGGAAAATGAATTAAAATTACTCTGACTCAAAGTACTGCCATGTATTCAATTTATTAAAGGATGTTAACTGAAATTGAAAAATTTAATAATGAACTTCTTCTATTAGAAATAGCCTAGAATTACACATTGATATATATATATATATAAAAGACAGTGGACTCCATAGATGAACAAGTGATTTTACTTTGACAACTCTATCAAGACTGCATAGCATCTGGGTACTTGAAGATTAATGAGAGGCTCTGATTTGAGAATGCTTGAAATTAGAATTGTCACCTGAAGTGTCATTCAGTAAATAGATGTAAAGGATTCCTGGTACTGTGTGGATGATGTGAGCTCTGGCAGAGACATAAATCGACACTCCCAGATCGATTGCCTATTACTGAGCTATCATTAGGCCTGATCATCTTCAAACCCTTAGGAGAGCAATTCCCTCCTACGGTAAGGGAAGGTACAAGTGGGGAAGTTCACGCATGAGTTCTAATGCCAGGCTGCCTGGGGTCATATCTTGGCTCTGCTATATGAATTTGGGCAAATCCCATAAACTCTCTGTAACTAGTGAAGAATGGTACCTATCTCATAGACCCATTGAGAGGATTAAATGAGATAATGCACGTAAAGTACATTGAAAAATGTCTAGCACATTGTAAGCACTCAATGAAGTTTAGCTAACATAAATGTAATCATAATTTCTACCTATCTTTTATGTGTTATCTCAAGTGTAGTCCCATAAAGAGAGAAGTGTTCTAACATTTGCCCGTTGCACACTGCCAGGCCCTGCACTGGATATTAATGCCTGGGTTTTTTCACATACTATTCTCCATACCCCTGTGAGAGGTAGATAGAGTTTGTAGATTGGCATAATGAATTTCATTCCTTCATCTTTGCACTATGCTTTCTTGTATGTTTGAGGATTAAAAAATAAAGGCTAAATTTCCCACATTCCTTTATTGCTCCAGTACTGCATATCATCTAGATTCCTCCAAGAAAATACATCTGTGTGATATTTGGAAAGAAGCAAAGGCTGCATGTCTCTTGTTTCTGCTGACAGGTGCAGCTACAGAGGTGTGTGATGCTTCTGCTACCACTGCCATGGTTGGTGGAATAGAACCCACTCAGTATCTTCATTAGTGTCAAGATACAGGGCATAGGGCATGTTTTTTTAGAGAGGATCATAGTTAAAGCAGTGTGGCACTGGATCTAGCAGTTTGAGCAGTATATAGTAGGAAGAATTCTAACATGGCTCAATGAGCTCCACCTTCTTGTGTTATTCCTGTGGTTAGGTTACTTTAGATGGCAAAGGTGATAGTGGTCATTAGATTACAGCATATGGCATAAGTGAAGGAATTTTTCAGAGTTAATTAAGGTCCCAATTTAGTTGGCTTTAAGTTCATGGAAAGGAAGATAATCCTGGGCAGGTCGACTTACTAGTTGAAAGCTCTTTAAAAGAGTACTTAGGTATTGTCTAAGGTCAGAGAGCTTCTTCTCCTGGTGTGGGAAAAATAAACCTCCATGAGTTCTACAGCTACAAGGAAATGAATTCTGCCAAAAAACACATAAGCCTAGAACAGGTATCGGAGCCTTAGATTAAACACCTGATTGCACTTTTATGAGAACCTGAGCAGAGGACCCAACTAAAATGTGCCAAGACTCCTGACCCATGAAAACTGTGAGATAATAAATATATATTGCTTTAAGAAGCTAAATTTGTTCTAACTTGATACACAATAATGTTAGTACAAAGCTAACAATTTCTGAATCATAAACTTCTTAATCACACAGAGATAGAATCACTCAGGGTAGGTCAGATCTACCATGTTGATCTGGCATTCATTCCCGAAAGTACAAGGTGACTTCGACTCCAGCCCTTCCAAGGGTTTTGTAAGCAACTTATTTTCGATATTAGAAGTTTGCTTAAACTGAGACAGACAGCTGCCGTTATTTCTATTTCAGAGATAAACTTACTGAATCTTAGAGTTTTCTGGCAACTTGCCCAAGATGATGTGGGGAATTGGATCTAACATTTTTCAGCTCTATAGTTTGATTCCCTTTGGACAATATGTCCCAAATCACAAAAAGTCTTCTTGGATGTTCTGGACTACAATGCACTTGGTTTTCCTAATTGCTACAGGCTTGTTTGACATTTAAGTGAATTATGACATTTAAACTTTGTGTTCAGGTGTTCTAGATATCTCTTTCCTTATTAGTTAAGCTATCCAGGATAGGGTTCTTAATTTTTGGTCATATTACCACACAACACAGGAACGAATATAGAGACATTGCTCAGGATCAATGAGCTTATTAGAAGATGATCTAATATCACTACATCCAGATGATCAACTAGAATCATCCTTTCAGATCCTTTCTGCCCCTCAAATGCCTTATTCCTACATCTGAGATCTGGGGCACTTAAAACTAATTCTAATATTTCATTCCAATATTAAATATAATGAGTGTTGCTTAGGTATGGGCTCTATAGGATTAGTACCTACCATCCATATATCTTTTGTTTTTTTTCCTAAAGAGGTACTGGGATTTGAACCTAAGACCTCATACAGGGAAGCAGGTGCTCAACCACTGAGCTAAAACCACTCCCCAAAAAGAGTTGGTTTTTTAATCTGTTTGTTTGTCTTTAGGAGGCACCAGGACCTCGTACATGGGAAGCGGGTGCTCAACCATTTGAGCTACATCTGCTGCCTTCCACATATATTAGTATTATCTCCCTTACCCACTACACTTACAGAAAATGGGAATTTTTGCCTTCCTTTGAACATACCAAACTTACCTCATGATCTATGTTATTGCTGTTCTCTTTTCCTAGAATATTTTCCCTAATGATCTTCATAAATCTATTTCTTAGCTATTTATTCACTCAGCTTACATGTCATCCTTTCAAAGAGGTCTTTATTGACCACCCAGCTTAAAGTATCAATTAAATTCTATAACATCATTCGATTTATTTTCTTCATCTAACTTATTAAAATCAAAGTTATTTTGCCCATTTATTTGTTCTTTATATACCCCTCCCCCCCAAAAAAGAAAGACAAATTTTCTTGAGAGGAGAGAACTTAACTCTCTTTTCACCATTGTATTTCAAACATCTACAACAGTGTCTGTCATAAATTGGCTTTGGATAGATATTTTAGAGACAAGGAAGTAAAGGAAGAAGAGAGGAAAAGGGGAAGACAGGAGCAAAGACAGAGGAAGAGAGGAATCACTAGCCAGTGGGAGATGGCAAGATAATTAAGTGGTTCTAAATTGAGTTGTGTATGGTGGTGAGTGGAGGTATTGGCTTATTTGCCATGTGACAATCTTTTCATCCTATTGTAAAAGGTGGACTTGATCAACTGTTTACAAGAGAAAATTGGCACTTGCATGCCCTGAGAGTGAATGCCTACTTAAATTTTCACCCTAAGTGCCTTGCTTTCTTCACTTTATCCCAATCCTGAAAAGAAGCTTGAACCGTCTCATTCTTTCGAGGTAATAATATAGGTTAAAACAAATAAAAAAGTATAAGGGATTAATATTCAGAATATCACTCAATATTATGAAAATATTTAATGCCTGATCATATGTAGAAAACTGTCAAAATAAGAAACAAAATTGGATATCATAAATTTCAATTATTGTTGATTTAAAAATTGATAAAGATAACCTCGTATTATTGTAGAGATACCATGATTAATGGAGAAAAGAGAGGAGGGAAACTATAACTCTAAAACTCAAGTAAATAAACTGTATCGGAAGGGGAATTAGAAAACAAAGCAAGGTTTTAAAAATTATTGCTTAATATTATTTTGAGTTGACAAAGAAAAGAACATGGTTGAAAAAAACTCCTTTGGCTGTTGTTTATTACAATTTTCTGATTCTTTCTGAAAGCCATATGAAAAACAGAATTTACAAATTTAGGGCCAAGCCAGAAGAAAGGGATTTTCCAAATTTTTGACCATGAAGACTCCTAATATAGTATGTTCAACACTGGTCAAACTTTAAAAACAAGTCTGGAAATGGGAAATATTTAAAAGTAGAGTGCACAATAGAATGAAGTAGCAAGAAGGAAATTTCAGGGCAGTAGTAAAGGGCAGCAATGGTTAAGAGCTATGGAGTGGCCAATGGCTCTTATAATGGATTGGTGATCACACAGTATCTGAGTGAATTAAAGTTACAGACAAGCAGGATGGCACTGCATAATAAGTGTGATTATTTTACATAGGCTCAGGGTCCGTATTGGGTTCTATTATCTCTACAAAACCAAGAATCAAACAATCTTTACTTGGAAAACATAAAGACTTCCCACATCACACTTGACACAATAGTCTTTTTAAAAAAATTTCCCTTAATTTGTGTGAAGTAAGCAATCTATCTCGTTCAGAATTACATCAGCTGGAAAGTGTGAGGACATTAAGTATTTAGAGAGTTCTCATTGTTTGGTGAGCCGTATGAATGTAAATATCAAGTAAATTCATAGATTTATTAATTCCTTCAATAAATATTTATGAAGTGCAGGCTTCTGCTTTTGACCTAATGAATTAACTATCACTTACTAGATCTCCCAGCACACACACACATAAAAGCATTAAAATTAAAATTAAAATTAAAATTAGACAATATATGAGACAACAGCTTTTAGGCAATGCAAGACTCACGATTTCAAATAGAATAAAAACTCTTGAGGTGGTCACCACAACCCATCATCTGTCTGATAAGGAACTATTTCCAAGAGCAATATAGAAACTAATCCAAGAAGAGCAGAGAAGTCCTGCTGAAATCAGATATGGGGACATCTGGAGAGAAGCTCATGAGAATCCGACAATAAGGGCATGGGAAATGAGGAATTTGGGCAGAGATGAAGGTCTGGAGTTTACCTGGAAGTCTCATACAACTCCCTGGTTGAGAAGTAGTCTATATAGTACATGGAAAGTTCACTATTGCTTACCAGATTTGAGCTGCCATGAGATTGAGCAAAGAACAGAGATATTAGAGACAATCAATGCAGGCAGATAGGCAGTGCTAGAAGACTTTGGACTTTGGGTCCTGAAAAGCAAAGATTTTCTTTCAATACACTATCAAAATAACTAGGATCAAGCTGCCACAATAGTAAGATAATGACTTTGGATTATGGACCATACCCCATTCTAGACCCACCATCACAAAGCATAAAAGCAAATCCTTATAGAGTTAAGAAATTGAGTCTCTTCAAATTTGAGTGGCTTAATAAATACTTTTTCACGCAGCATCATTAAAAGAACATAAAACAAAGCCTATACAAGTCTCAGATAATCAGGTAGTAATTGATTATCTTCAGAAAAAAACAAAATCCAAAATCTCTATAATTAGTAACTAAAATATTCAGCATTCAATCAAAAGTCTTTAGACATATAAACAAACAAATGAGCAAAAAGAAATCCATAATCAAGGAAAAAAACAGTCAACAATAATTTACCTTAATGGCCCAGATACTAGAATTAGAAAATAAAGTATAATGCAGCTATTATAAATGTGTGCAAAAAGTTAAAGCAAATTTGCTTTTAAATAAAGAGATAAGACATATCATCATAAAAAACTATAAGAAAAATAACTAAATGGAAATTCTGGGGCTGAAAATTAAAATTACTGAAATGAAAAACTCACTGTAGGAACTTACAAGCAGACTGGCAAAGGCTGGAGGAAAAAAAGACAGCAAATCTGGAGACAAATTGTTGGAAATTATCTAATCTGAAGAACAGAGATAAATGGAAGGAAAACGAACAGCTTCAGAGAACTGTGGGACAATATAAATGGTTGCTAGAAGAAGAGAATAAAATTCAGAAAGAAAAGAAAGAGAAGAATAACAGCCAAAGACTTCAAGTGTTTAATGAAAAACTTAGTTTGCCAATCCAAGAATTTTCAGTAAAATTCAAACAGCGTAAATACAGAAAGAACTACACCTAAATACATAATAGTCAAAATCTTGAAAACCAAAGATAAAGACAAATTATTGAAAGCAGGCAAATATCCCCCACAAAAAAAGATACATTATGTACAGAAGAATAAGGATTAGAATTGTACACACTAGGTAAATCAAGAGTGGAATGACATCTTCATATTGCTAAAAGATTTTTGTTGTTGTTGTTGTTGTTGTTGTTTAAATTGCCAACTGAGAATTCTATATCCAGCAAATATATTCTTCAAACATTAGGGTGAAATAAAGATAATTTTAGAAAACCAAGAGTTGAGTTGTTTGTTACCCGCAGACCTCCATGTAAGAAATGTAAAAATATGTCTTCAGATCAAAGGGAAATGATACCAAATGGAAATTTGAATCTAGAAGAAGGAAATAAGGACAATGAAAATAATTTCTAAAATATGGGTAAACGTAGTAATGTGTTTTCTCTTTATAGCTTACTTAAGATACAACTGCCATTTAAAGCAAAAATAATAACACTATAATTTGAGTTTATGACATTTAGAAGAAAAAGATATCACAACAATTGCACAAAGAATTGGAGATCACATAAACAGAATTATATTATAAGATCATTATATTTGTGATGTGAGGTGTACAAAATGTGGAGCAAGAAGCAGGAAGTGGAAAGTCAGGTATGAAATGAACAGGAAGGAAGGGTGAAATAAGTGAGAAGTGCCATGTCTGAGGCATAAGGGAAAGAAGTATGTTATTGACTTTAATTGGAATCTGACAAGTTAAGGATGAATAAAGAAGAACCACTATGAAGAAGAAGAGGAAGAGGAAGAATAAGAACCAGAAGAAGAACGGAAATAAAGACCTAGAGAAGAAGAGTTATGAAGTAATTGAAGAAAAAAATACAAGGAATAGAGAAAAGAAATAACACAGGGAACATATGGAAAACGAGCACAAATATGGAAGAATTAAACCTAAGCACATCTCTAACTACCATAAATAGTCCTTATGAAAAGCTGAGATTATCAGACTGGATTTTAGAAGAGGACCCAATTTAAACTTAAAGAAATGAATAGGTGAAGGGGTGATGCCAAGAATTCGCTCAACATTCAAAATCAATTATTGTCATTTATCATGTCAACAGAATAAGAATTGGAAAACAAATGAGCATCCCTATGAATGAAGAAAAACACATTTGAAAAAAATGAACACATATTCAAGATAAAAATTACTAGAAAAACAGGAATAGAAGCTCCTCAGCCTAATATAGGGCACTAGTGAAATACAGCTAGTTTCATACTAAATGGTCAAAGACTGAATCCTTTTACCCTAAGAGCAGACACAAGGCAAGTATGCCCGTGTTAGCCATTTCTATTCAATATTAGTCTGGAGGTCCTAGCCAGTTCAATAAAGAACCAAAGGAAATAAAAATGCATACAGATTGAACAGGAGGGAAAAAACCTTTTAGCTGAAAACATGAATTTCTACATTGAAAATCCCAAAGAATCTACAAAAAGTTAATAAACCAAGAATTAAGCAAGATCACAGAATGCAAGAATCAATTATGTTTATACATAATAGCAATAAAACAATGGAAATTAAAGACAAGAAGTTGAGCAAAAATAACATCAAAGAAGAGTCATATGTTGACTAAACATATGGAAAGATGTTCAACATCATTAGCCATTGGGAAAAGGCAAATTAAAATGACAAAGAGATACAACTTACCTAGTAGGAAAGCTTTAAAAAACACTGATGTAATATCCCATCATGTGTACATTCCACAATGTGTTTATCCATTCATCAGTTGATGGACACCTGGGTTGTTTCCAACTTTTGGCTATCATGAATAATGCTGCTATGAACATTGGTATACAGATGTCTATTTGTGTCACTGCTCTCATTTCTTCAGTTATATACCTAGCAATGACATTGCCTGGTCCCATGGCAAGTCTACATTGAACACCCTTAGAAATTGCCAAACAGTCCTCCAGAGTGACTGTACCATTCTACATTCCCACCAATAGTGAATAAGCATTCTTATCTCCATATCCTCTCCAACATTTAGAGTTTTCTGACTTTTTAACAGTAGCCAGTCTAATAGATGTGAAATGATATCTCATTGTAGTTTTCATTTCTGTTTCCCTAATTGCTAATGATGTTGAACAGTTTTTCATGTGTTTCTTTGCCATTTGTATTTCTTTTCTGGTCAGTTATCTTTTTAAGTCTTTTGCCCATGGAATATTATGCAGCGGTAAGAAGAAATGAAGTCGTGAACCATATGACAACATGGATGAACATGGAGGACCTTATGCTGAGTGGACAGAAAGGTACAAATACTGTATAACTATATGATTGCACTATTAACAAACTAAATATATTGTGTAAAATATAAATATATTATGTGAAATATGAATAAGGGTAAAATTGCAAATATATAAGACCATTTTTCTTTGAAGTTGAACAAACGTAGATTAATACTACAAAATGTTAATATCAGACCAAAAAAAAAAAAACTTACTAAATGAAAGAAACCAGACATGGTGTACTACATATTGCATGATTCCATTTATATAAAATGTAAATACAAATCAATTTACAAAGATGAACTTAGATTCGTGGTTATGTAGGGCTGGGGAAGGAATAAGGGACATGAAGTTTTTCTTTTTGGAGTAATGAAACTGTTTGAAAATTTTTGAGATGATGAATGTACAATATTGTGACTATACTAAAAGCCATTGATTATATACTTTGGCTAGATCATATGGTATATGAATATATCTCAATAAAACTGCTTAATAAACTAATAAATAATTGTATAAAAATAGCCAGAAATAGCAGCTATGTACAGCAGGGGAAACATAGAAAGACTGAGAGGTAAGGAATTCTCTTTGTCCTTTTTTGTTTATTATTATTACTGAAATATGAAAATGCTCTAATAATGATTGATGTGACGAATGTACAACTATGTGACTATACCAAATACCATTGATTGTATACCTTGGATGAGTTGTGTGTTTTATTAATAAGTATCAATAAAATTGATTTGTTTTAAAAAAAACAAACACTGACAATACCAAGTGCTGGTGAGGATGCAGTACAACTGAAATCCTCATACACTGTTGGTCAAAAAGCAAAATGGTACAACCATTTTAGAAAGTGTTTGGCAGTTTTTTGTAAAATTAAAACAAACTTACCATCTGATCCAGCAATCCCATTCCTATGTATTTACCCAAAGGAAAAAAAAATACATGTCTGCACAAAAAACAATCAAGATTATTTACAGAAGTATTATTAATATTGCCAAAAATTGGAAACAATGCAAATATTCACAAATTGGTGAATGAACAGTGATAGCTGTACAATGGAAAGCTATTCAGCAATGAAAAGTAAATAAATAACGATACATGACACAAAGAAGATAAATCTCAATAGCATTGTATTCTATAATTCCACTAGTGTGGCATTATGAACTACTTAAAACTATGGGTACAGAAATTTGATTATTGACTGTGGGCTGGAGATTGGGAAAGAAGATTGTCAACAAAGCTGTCTGAGGGAAACTTTGAGGATGATGGATATATGTTTGTCAAAGGTCATAAAACTTATAAAGGGTAAATTTTACTGTATGTAATTAAAATCTATGCAAACCCAATGTAAAAATAAATTAAGGACTTCTGCTCAGTAAAGTATACATTGGATAAAATTAAAAGACAAAATAGATTTGGAGGAGATACCTGAAATATCTAAAACCAGCTAGTGATTATTATTCAGAGTGTATAAGGAACCCAGTCAAATCAACACTAAAGTCAATTTACAAAAGTAGAAACCCAAAAGACTAAGATGTATAATGGAAAGCTCATTTTTCCCCTTCTTCTAACTATTTATTTTGAAACAATTTCAGACTTACAGAAAACTTGCTAAATAGAGTTTTCATACATGAAAAATATTTTGAAAAGGAAAAGGAACAAGAAGGCTTAGACTCTTCAATTTCAAGAGTTATTACAAAACTATAGTAATCAAGACACCATTGAATTAGCATAAGGTTAGATAACTAGATAAATGACCAGCAGATAATCCAGAAGTAGACCCACACATATATGATCAATTGATATTTTATAACATCTTCATTGAGATACTATTAAACAATTCATACCATACATCATCTATTTTAAATGTATAATTCAATAACTTGTAGTATATTCACAGACTTGCACAACCATCACCATAATTAATTTCAGAACACTTTCATCACCCCAAAAAAGAAACCCCATACCCATTAGCAGTCACTCCCTTTTCCTTCACCACTCTCCTCTCCACAGCCCTAGATAACCATTAATCTCTTTCCGTCTCTACAGATTTGTCTATTTTGAACATTATATAAATAGAATCACACAGTATGTGGGTTTTGTGACTGATTTTTTTCAGTTAGCATAATGTTTTCAAGTTTCATCCACATTATAGTACGTATCTGCATTTTATTTCTTTTTATGTCCAAATATCCCATTGTATGTATATAGCAAGCACATTTTATTTATTCATTCACCACTTGATGGACATTTGGATTGTTTCCACTTTTTGCCTATTCTGAGTAATGCTACTATAAACATTCATGTACAAGTTTTTATGTGGAGATATGTTTTTATTTCTCTTGGGTATATATCTAGGAGTGGATTTACTCCATGTTTAACCTTTTGAGGAGCTGCCAGATTCTTTTCCAAGGTAACTGCATCATTTTACATTACCATCAGCAGTGTTTAAAGGTTTTATTTCTCTACATCCTCATCAAGACCTCATCTATCTTATTCTAATGGGTATGAAGTGGCATCTCATTGTGGTTTTTATTTGCATTTCCCTAATGACTGGGTCAAAATAATCAAATGGGTAAAGGACAGACTTTTCCAAAGGTTGTACTGGAACAACTTGTTATCCATATTTTTAAAATAACAATGGCTCTTACATCACATCATGGAAACAAATTTAACTTGAAATGGATCATAGACCTAAATTTAAAAGCTAAAACTTTAAAATACCTAGAAGAAAATATAAAATATCTTTGTTAACTGAGGTTGGCAAAGATTTCTTAGAGAAGACACGAATAGTGCAGATAACATGCTTTAAAGTGCTAATAAAGAAATAAATGAAAATATATCAACTACATTTCATCAAAACTAAAACCTCTGTCCTTCAAAGAGAACATCTGAGTATATAAAGAAACCTAACAATCCAATAATAGTAACACAAACAATCTAAAATAAATGGGCAAATGGGTTGAAATGACTCTTCAAAAAATAAGATGCGCAATTGGTACATGTATAGAAATACCTGTTACATGAATTTGCAAGTTAAAACTATAATTTTTAGTACCTCACACCCTCTAAAATAATTAAAATTCAAAAGGCTGGCAATACCAATTCATTGCAAGGGTATGGAGCACCAAAACTTGAATGCATTGCTTGGTGGGAGGCAAAAGAGTACACCCGCTTTAGAAAACATTTTGGCTTTTCTTTTTAAGGTTAAGCATACAATTGAGATACTATGAAACAATTCCATTCTTAGGTATTTACCAAAGAAAAAGGAAAATAAACGGCCATAAAAACACATATGCAAATGGTCATAGCAGTTTTGTTCATAACAACCCAAAACTGTAAGTAACCTTAATGTCCATCAACAAGAATATAGGTATAAAATGTGTGGTTTACTTATATGATGGACTCTTAGTCAACAAAACAAAGTACTGATAGATGCAACAAATAGATAAATCTCATAGACATTATGCTGAATGAACAACTGAGCATAAAAAAAGTATGTGCTGTATTATTTCATTATTTAAATTCTGGAATAAGGAAAACTATTCTTTAGTGTTAGAAATCAGATCAATGGTTACCAGCAGGTACAATGAATTCTTCTAGGGAGATGAAAATGCTCTTAGTTTTAATCTGAGTAGTAGTTTTTAAAATGTTTATAAATTATCAAAAATCATCTGAAATTTGTGGATTTTTTTATAAGCAAATTATACCTCAATAAAGTTGACATTTTTAAAAAAGAACTTTGAAGTGGTCTCTATTAATATGTTCCAAGCACTGTGCTAGGTTCTGCATATACCATGATAACCAAAATTTGCACATCCTCTGCTTCAATGGAGATTAGAATCTAGTCTACTTTTATGTGTATTTTCTGTATTGCATTATTCAACCCTCACAGTCTTGGAAGGAACTGTGGGTTGTAATGATTATTCCCTCTTTTAGAGTTGAGAAAACTAAAAGAGTAAATAGATCAAGATCAAGAATAGTAAAGTAAGAACTTAAGCCCAGATTTTCTGATCCTAAAGACAACTTCCTTTCTACAAGTCATAAAATTATACATTTAATCATTTAACAAATATTTACAGAATACATACACACAGACGTGCACACACAGCATTCAAAACATAACTTGTAGGAAGTTGCAGAGTTCAGGTAGACCTATATTTAACCCAAGCTCTGCTTCTTTCTTGTTATATTATTAATATTTTGGACAATGTATTTAACTGCGCTGAGATTCCATTTATCTTTCTCTAAAACTGGAAAAGAATATTCTGCTTACAAATGCCAGAGCACATGCAAATAACTTGTCTTTTAGAAAGTTCTTTCCACACTTTCCTCTATACTCGTAGAAATATTCATGAATATGTGTGCCTATTTCTTAGTGCAGGTTTTGATAATAGAAAAATTCCTATATATGTGCCCATCTCTGTGTGTGTATCTTTGCAGTATGTATTTTTTACTTAATATAACACACACCTAGGCCATTATATCAATACCTCATTTTTAAAATAGCTACATAATTTTCCTTACCAATGATTTGACTTTTTTTTCAATTATCCCGCCTTTGCAGAACTTCCAAACTGCTCCATTTGCGGGTGGGGGTTCTAAAAACTACACTGTAGATGCATGTCCAACAACTGCCTCAGTGATTTTTAGTTCTGCAGAATGTGTTCGAAAACAAGTTGAACTGCTACCTGAAGGGTTACACATTTCTGATTTTAGCAAATATTACCAGAGTATCATCTAAAGATTTGTGGCAATTTACACTCTCACGGCAATGTAGGAGAGCACATATCCTGTACTCACCTGCCAACTGGGATTTACATTCCAAACAAATAAACAAGGTTATGTTTTCCACATTCTACCCACTGCAAACCCAAGGCCTCTGTCATCCTTTGTTCTAAGCAAGTGTGGCCATGTCGTGGCAGGTCTGCGCCGCCGTTCCCTTAAACACGGGCTGGGAGCTGAGCAGAGTCAGGTACCAGGGTCCACAGAACGGGAACGACAGGGGCAGGCTTTTCCTCCACTCCGGCGGCTCATGTCTTTTCCCTTTTCCACACGTCTGAGCTAATGACTGCTGATGTGGAGCAGAGGATTACACTAAGCCACTCTTTGTAATGCTCGCTTGACTGAGGATGAACTCAGGATGAAATGATGTTTGTAATGTTCTTTCAGGAATTACAAGCCATTGAATTTGGCAAATATTTATATTAGGCAACTATTAGGTACAAGGCAAATATGATATCTATCTGTCTGTCTTTCTCTGTCTTTCCACAAAATTATAAGACTCTGCTCTTTTGCCCAAACTATTGTCAGAGGACTTTACAGGCACAGCCCTTAACCAGAGAGGATAGAACCTCCCTCAGAGGCAAGATGTAAGGTCCCTAACGAGGGTGCTGTTATTTATTGCTCATGCTGCAATTGCATTCAGTCCTTTCAGCTCTTGCTGTAGAAGGGTTCAGATTTCCCTTCTTTCTTGTCCTCATCTCTCTTTCACATTCTGCTCCTCTTGGCTCCCTCAAATGCCCTGACTTAACCCTGAGGCTACCATTTATCCTGGCTCTATCCCAGGATGGCAATAGTTCATCTTTATCACGGAGAATCTATTATACAAACCTCTACCTTGCTACTAAGAATTATTCTATATAACAAGTCTTGACTTGCCCCGTTCCAAAATCCTCTTACCCATCAAAAAAAGGATGCAGGAACCAAGACAGGGAAAAAAACAAAAAATCGCATACTCTGCATTCAGATAAATAAGTCATAGTCCTCATTTTTGAGGAGCACAACCTTTAGCAAGGTGAGAAACAGGCAGGACTATCTCAAATGATATGAACTAGAAGAGGATAGGATTGAAGAATTGGAATAAGGAACACAGGATGACTAGGTAGCGCTAGGGACTGGGTACCTTGTCTTAATTAGATATACTGGAGAAGGCTTCTTACAGGGTCTGGGCCTTCAAAGATGGGTAAGACAAGAAAATATCAGGCAAACAACATCAATGAAAGCATAGAGGCAGTAAAGACTGTAGCAACAAGTAAAGCCAGTGCCACTTTCCTAAATTTATAATAATTAGAGCTAAGTTTCAAATTTAGAAGTGAATGACTAATAATGTTCAGAAAGAATCCGCTAGAAGAAACCAGAGGCTATTTTGTTAAGATAATCACAAGAACTTTTTTTCAGTTTGTCATTATTCCTCATTTTTCAGCTCAAGCCCCAGTGCACACACTGAATCTCAATATTTCCAAAGGTCTCTGCATGTAAAAGAGCATGGTGGCCGATTTAGAGTCAGGGAAACAAGCCGCTTGGGACACACTCAGAGAGTGGCAATTCTGGGCATTGTTAATTCTGACCCTGTGGCCAGAAAGATTGAGGACATCAGCATGGCATAACCAGCCCTTCCGGCTCAAAAGCTACAGGGGAATATCTTCATAATGATCAGGATCCCAGCAAGCCCTTGATTCCTTGTACACTTGGGAAGGTGCCTGGAGGATTGGTCTGATAAACTGGGCTCTCTCCATCCTGAGCATACAGAACAGGTTTATGACAGGTGACAGGTTCAATTGCTGTTACTGCCAGCAAAGGCATACATCTCACTTTCCTGACAATTAAAGCTGGTGGATCCCTCTTGTTAGCATTGCATTGGGGGAAAATGAAAACAACCACGAAGATAAATTAAAGAATACGATACAAAATGGAGAGAATAGTCATGTAAAAAGAAGACTTTCACTCATATAAGTTTTAAAAAGAAACAATATACTAATGGATAAACAAATGGAGAAATTTGTTGGCAAAAATCAAGTGTGAACTCAGTATTTTACCCCAGATATTGAAAAGGAGAGTTACCAGGATCTAATAGTAAAGACTATTAATTGGACAAGCTCACATAGGCATTCTAGGGGGAAAAAAAATGTCTGAAAACAGCGTCTGTTGCAGGTTCAAGCTTTAATTGCCATTATATAGAGAATGTACTGGGGATAATGGGTTTGAGAGTACAAGGCAACTGGACAGGTATAGGTCTATAGAGTTAGTCCTTGGGACAACCACATATGTTCATCCTTCTCATCAGAATTTTTTCTTCTCCAATTTCTTTCCCCCCAGCATGCTAAAAGTATAACCATTTATTTCCCTTTGATTTTACTACATGTATTTGTGTACCTATACATGCATGCTTGCCTAGGTACCATGACTGCAGGAATGTATGTATGTATATATATGAATTTTGAGTAAGAAATGGGAAGACATTTCCAATTCTGGAAATGGACTTACAAGCTATTCAAAACAATCCTAGAACTGAAACATCCAAGATAACAAAAACTTCCATTCCTTAAGACAGGCTACTTCTTAACAACACCCTGTGGTAATGCTTTTTCTTCCTTTGCTTCAAGTCACATTACCAGGTACAACTTTTCTTAACCTTCTTTCCGAATTTGCCAGGACCCAGAAATTAGATGGGTATAGGCCAAGTCTCTGGAGTAGAGGAATATAAAATGTTTATTTGAGAATACTTGTTATTCCCAAATAAACAAAAATGTAAGAAATTATAATGCCATTCGCCATCATACTCTCTATTACCTCAAGAAAAGTATGGATATTTAACTCCACCTTTTATTCTCTCTCCGTTTTCATTCTGGTCTTCTGACATCCTTTACTGGACAAGTATTCTTCCTTCTCCATTGGCTCACTTAGCTTTTTCCTCATGGCTGATGTGGTCTTGATGTTCGTGCTACATAATAAAATCAAAATCACATCCTCATAGGTGGCGTTTAGATACCATCTTGGAAGGTAAAGAATACATGTTCAATCACTGTTTTATTCACAGAAACTTAGGACTGGAAAAACTTTGAAAATGAGCCAGTTGTATATACCAAATCATTTCAGATGACTTATTGAAAGGCAATGTCAAACATTTATGGCAAGCCTATGGCTAGGAATAAGATCTATTTATTTCTCATCCAGGGATCTTTTCCTATCTCATTCCTCTGTCCAACATACAACCACACATTTAAAGAATATTACTTATGAGAAGCACATTAAAACAAGTGCTATAAACAGGATGTGTATATAAAGATCAAGTAGGGAAGGGACCTCCCCTTAAGAAAGTCAGTCCTCAAGTGAAGACACAACTCTAACAATTTAGAGTAGACCATGTTGTATGGTACTGTGGTGAGATCCTAGTTTCTTATCATAACTTTACTAAGGGGAAAACAAAACCTCTATAAAAAGAATGCACAGAGATAAAAGGCATTTATAACCCAAAGTCATGAGAAACATAAATGTCCATCAATGATTAGAAAAGCCGTCACTATCCATTATGACTAAAACAGAACCATCAAAATAATTAAAGTTCAGGAGATTCCAGGTGTTTTTATGAGTAATGTGGTTGAATGTATTTGCAACAGTACAGACTATAGTACTTCACTTTGGGAAAGTCATTTCATTTTTCAGGGCTTCAGTTTTGTTCTGTGTAAAATAAAGGTTATAGGCTTACTAGGCATAATAATGGTTCGCATCTTTATCCATAGAACCTGTGGGTGTTATGTTACATGGAAAGGGAAAATTAGGTTTCAAGTGAAATTAAGGTTGCTTATCAACTGACCTTAAAATAATGAGATTACCCTGGAATATCTGTGTGGGATCAATGTAATCACAAGGGTCTTTAAATATGTAAGAAGGGAGAAGTGGACGTTGCCCAACTGATAGAGCATCCGCCTACCACATGGGAGGTCCAGGGTTCAAACACCAGGGCCTCCTGACTGTGTGGTGAGCTGGCCCACCCGCAGTGCTGATACACGCAAGGAGTGCCGTGCCACACAGGGGTGTCCCCCATGTAGGGGAGCCCCACGTACAAGGAGTGCGCCCCGTAAGGAGAGCCACCCCACATGAAAAAAGCGCAGCCCACCCAGGAGTGGCGCTGCACACAGAGAGCTGACGCAGCAAGATGACGCAACAAAAAGAGGCACAGATTCCCGGTGCCACCTGACAATGAAAGCAGACACAGAAGAACACACAGCGAATGGACACACAGAACAGACAACAGTGGGGAAGGGGAGAGAAATAAATAAAATAATAAATTAAATAAATAAATAAGGAAGAAGGAGGCAGAAAAGTCAGGGTCAGAGTAATAGTGCATGAGAAAAACTCTACCAGCCATGGCTTTGAAGATGGAAGGAGGCCATAAGTCAAGAAAAGCAAGCAGCCTCTAGAAGCTGGAAAAGGTAAGGAAATAGATTCTGTGCCCTGGAGCCTCCAGAAGGAATGCAGATTGCTGATACCTTGACTTCAGTCCAGTGAGACTGATTGTGGCTTATCACCTCTAGAACGTTAAGATAATAAATATATGCTATTTTAAGCCACCAAGTTTGTGGTAATTTGTTATAGAATCAATAGGAAAATTAAAAGGTACTGCTAGAAGTCCAAAAAAACTCTTTGTGTCCTGTTTTCACTCTTGTTTTCTCAGGCCCTTCTGTTCAGAAATCTTTGAAAACTCCTTCCATGTTACCTTATTTTATTTACCTCCCTCAATTTTCTTCCTATTTTTAGCCTCTGTTCTTACTGTTCTACATTAATATTATTTTTATTCCATTAGAAATCATTAAAACTTGCCTTGCTTCCTCTCAAATTTCCTTCTCATCCATTTTCTGAATAAGTACAAGGCCTAAGGACCAAGAAAACAAAGAAGAAATATTCTTTAGGAAAAGGAGAGAGAGTAAGTTGCATGTATCAATATTTATTTACGCTCTATTTATTTCTTTTGTCACAACAAATTTTCTGAAGGACCTAATTTAAAATATAGGATAATCATGCCTGCTTTGCTAATGTCATCTTAGGTTACAAATAATTTATAAATTATCCCTAATAATATAGGGATGTTAAAAACATTTCTAAAATTAATGAAAACAATTAATTTCATTTCAAGTGCAATACTTTGAAATTAATTTTTTGTTCTTATCAAAATTCTTCCTATTCACCATTCATAATGTATACTAAAGAACAAAAGAAGGAAAACAAATACAAAAAGATTTAGCAAAAACCATCACAGTTTTGTAAATAAAGCTTTTTGAATATACTTGAATTAGTCATTCACTTGCATTTATCAAAATGCAGTATTGAGTTAAGCTGAAAACTAATCCCATTTCAAACATGGTTCAATGTGCATTGAAGAAAAAAAAAGATGACTGAGCATTTGGAAGCCCATCTGAATATGCTTTCAATATAAACTAATAGCATCTGGGGAAATAAAATGCTTTTGATGCAGATTGGCAAGTGTTCTATAGAAAACATTTTTATTTTTGTCTAATAAAAGGGTTTTTTTCGCTTTTAATACATACATAATCATAAAGAAAATTTCTAAGAATTCATTGCAAAGTATGTTCTTAGAAAAAAAACCATCAGGTTTTCATATTCCTTTTCATTGTGTGTGTGTGTATGTGTGTGTGTATGTAAAAGTTTTTCTATGGAAGACATATATGCCCAGTACAAATAAGTTGGCTTCCAAAAATTTATTTTCAAGCAGTCATTGGACACTCAAAATACTGTTTCTCACAGCTTGATTTCTGAGCTGG
The DNA here is from genome assembly GCF_030445035.2 of Dasypus novemcinctus. Taxonomy (NCBI): domain Eukaryota; kingdom Metazoa; phylum Chordata; class Mammalia; order Cingulata; family Dasypodidae; genus Dasypus; species Dasypus novemcinctus. The sequence goes on from NC_080690.1 coordinate 31,366,453, forward strand.
TAAACTGAAAACATATGACCCATAGTACACTAAAATAGTAGAATTTACCCAAGGAAATAAAAGGACTGTTGTTGCAATTCTAGAACCAAGCAACCAAATTTGTCAATAAATGGTTTGCCTTCTCATACATTCATGCTTTTAAAAATGTGGAATACATTGGATGCTTCAGACCTGAAAATACGTAGCTAATATTTATTACTATTCAATATTGGGAATATTAAGAGGTATAAGTGAGAGGAATTCCTTGCATTTTCCAGGGATGTATTACTCCAATTCCATAGCTTTAGTTCTGCCCACAATAACTCCTTGTCAGAGCAAAGCAAGACATTTCCATTTTATTTTAGCAAACCCTCTCTATATATCATTAATTGATACATAAATTCAGTAAAACTTGTGAGTGCCTAATTATGAGAAACATTATCCTGTTTCTTTCCTCACAATAATCTTAAGAATAGAATATTCTTACCCCCCTTTCCTAGATAAGGAAAGTGAGATTCAGCATTTTGATAACATGGCTATAAATTGTGCACCCACTATGTGACTCTGAAGGCATGTGTTGTTTCATTTAATCCTCATAACCTTATGAGGTCAGTACTTTCACTACCATTACTGTGACTTAGAGAATTCAAGTAACTGGTCAGAGGTTACACAACATTTTAGTAATGAAGCCAAGAGTCAATCTTAAATTTCTCTGATGTCAGATCCCCAGCTCTTAACCTCAGTACTTAGGTTTTCTGTCGACAATGGAAAATGATTAAGTAAGAGTTGGGGTTTGAACCCACATTTCTTACCTTCGAAGTCTAAATGATCAATTTAATGATGAAGATAAAATAAGTAAACCAGTAATCATGATACAGTATGCAAAGTGCCATAATTAATGTGAAGATGCTTAGGGTAGGATAGATTTTACAAAACAAGTTTATTGAGCTGAAATTTTAAGATAAATATCGGTTAAATAGGGGAAGAGGTGACCCAGACACACAGACACAGGAAAGTTTATGTACACTCAGAAAATTACAAAGCTGTAGGATAATGAAAACAAAAAATTCATACTTGAAAATGATCGGAAACTGGAGATTGTGGGGGGAAAATGGAGATCAGTTTGTACTCTCCTTAAAAAAAGTCGGGAATTTCTTGGTGTGAAACGTATAGCCAGTTCAACTGGTAAGAGTCAATGGCTATTCACCTTTATTTTGAAGAGCATTTCGATGGATACAACATAGAGCAGTTCTGCAAAGCAGTCAGCCTCAGTTTCCATCTGCATGCACAGAAATGTGAGAGCACTGGCAGATGAACTGAAGAGGATCTATGAGGCAAGATTAACTTTCTAAAGAATTTGTTGGAATGTCAAGGAAAAACTTGATTGGTTCACATGAAAATTGTCAATTTAGCAAGAATACAATTTAGAAAGGGGAAAACCTAGCTCTACTCACTGATGCATGTGCAAGATGAGGTGCTGGCAGTGGAATTGTGTATTTATGATAATTTTACTATTTCAGGGCAAGGGAGGCTATCTACCAGGGAATTGCAGTAATTAGATGAGGAAAGTGATTGTTCCATAAAACTCAGCTAAAATGTTACAGTGAAGCAGAGAGAAATGAAGAATAAAGAGCATTTCCCAAATCAGAAAAGATTGTTTTATTGTCTATTTTACAAGCAGAGTTAGCATGTTAAATTGGAAGCAAATCTAACTGGAAAGCAGTAACATCCCAGATTTGGCCATCAAATTAATTCTGTTGTAATGAAATGTGAAATTTGACTGAAATGAAGAGGAATTGGATTTAGACTGCCTATGCTGGTGGCTTTCAATTATAACATAGCATAATCCACATCCTTTTGTTAAACATAAAAATAAATGCTGAGCAAACAGAGGCAACTACCGAACAAGAAGCATAAAAAGAGTTGCCAATCCAGAGATTTCCAAGTTTTACCTGGGAGGTCATCTGAAAAATGAGGGGATCCAAACAGATCATTTCTGATGTCCCTTACAGCTCTGCTATAAAAAACCGTGACCATAAATTTAGATATTCAGAGAAAACATTTCATGACACATAATAGGTTATTAAAATTTGGAAACTGTTTACTTCTTTGTAACTTAAATGGGTTCAGGATTAGTCCTGTAATGATGTCATGTTTGTGCTCCTGCTTTTGGCTCTGCCTTCTTAAGATGGAAAGAAACTGGTAAAATTAGAGCTAGCACCCTCAGTAGACTATGTAATCACAGGTGCTGTTGAAGAAGTGGCAGTGTGTAAGCTACTTACTGTAGGTTTTCGCTTGAGCACATATAGAAGGGAATTTCTACTAATGTTTCTAGATCTCTCCATCCTGTTATCAATTTCCATTTTGGCTTCTGTGCACAGGACAAAGTGAATGAGGAGAACTGTCCAACCTCATCCAATGTTCACTTTTCAGACCAAGGCCAAGGGAGAAAGAAGCATCAATTATATATTCTGTTCTAACTTTTTATCTTGATCACATGCCAAAATGATAATATCTTGGATAGGGTGATGTATTAGTCAGCCAGATGGGGTGCTGATGCAAAGTACAAGAACTCTATTGGCTTTTTTAAAGGGTATTTATTTGGAGTAAAAGCTTATAGTCACAAGGTCCTAAAGAACTTATGGTCCTGAAGGTATTTTCTCACCCAAAGTCATTTGTCACGTGTTGAAGCAAGATGGAGGGTGATGTCTACAAGGGTTCAGCCTACCTTCTTCCTTTTAAGGATCCATGGTCCTAGATCTTCTGATCGCAGCTGTAGGCTGGCATAAGTCTCATCTCTATCCCTGTGACTTATTTCCTCCCAGGTTCAGTTGCTCTGGTCTCTTCACAAGGTCACCTGTAGACCATCAGGCTCATCTCTCTTCCTGGAGCCTCTCCTGTGTCTGCTGAGCCATCTCTCTTCCTCTGTGTTCCTCTCTATGCATCTACTTCCATGTGAGAATCTGTTTCATCAGCCCACCAAGGGGACAGGGACCCAACCCTGTGCACCCTGATGATGTGGTTGAATCAAAGTCTAATCTTACATAATTTAATCAAAGTCATCTCAGCTGAATCTAATACAATCAAAGGGTATCATGACCAGAGGAACAAACCAGTACAAACATAATCTCTTTTTGGAAGTCATAAAAAAATATCAAACTGCCACAGGTGAGTTAAATAAAATATATTCTTTAAATTAACTTCACTGTTTCTTATTACTTTAATTTAAATGGTTACTAGAAATTTTTAAATTATATATGTGGCTTGCATTATATTTTTATTGGATAGTGCTGATCTAGACAAAATAAAGAATCCATTAGGGCATCTTGCACTGCTTTTCACTTAAAGAAAAGCACAGTTGGTAGATCTCTTCACTTTTTGGTGTTATTCCACACTTGGGAATGCTGTTCTTACTTGTTTATTGGGTGACATGGAATGCTACAATTTTGAGTGACATCAGGAGCAAGAAAGATCTCTACATTAGATCTCAGCAGCCTTATAGCTCGAGCTACACAAATGACAGATTCCATGTGGTAGAGATGGTAGTGGATGATCTAATTTTATTTTTAAAAATAGAAATAAAGGGGAATTATGATTTGATAATGGGCATCTGCAAATAACTTGAAGCTAATACTCTACTCTATGGGGAAAGAATGAATGCTTTCTCTCTAAGATCAAGAATAAGGATAGCGTATCCTCTCTTATCACTTCAACATTAGTGAAGTAAATCTTAGTTAGCTTAAGGCAAGGAAAGAAAACTAAAGGCATATGGATTAGAGGGGAATAAATAAAACTTTTCCTATTTGCAGATGACATGATTAGTATGTACAAAAAAGAAAAACTCCTAGAAAGAATAAGTTTAACAAGGTCACAGAATACAATATAAACTTGCAAAATCAAGAGTGTTTTTATATATTTGCAATGAACATGTGGGCACAAAAATAAAAAATGTAATGTCATTTACAATTGCTCAAAAATTGAAATTCTTAGTTTTAAGTCTAACAAAACATGTACAGGACTTTTATGAAGGATAATACACAACCTGATGAGAGAGATTGAAAATCTATATCAAGCGAGAGACTAGTCATGTTCACAGACTGAAAGATTCAACATAGTAAAGAATGCTAATTCTCCTCAAGTTTATATACAGGCGTAATGTAATTTTCATCAAAATAATAGCATGATTTTTGCATATAAAGACAAGATTATTCTAAAACTTATATGTAATGGCAAAGGAATTAGAATAGCTAAAACAATTTTGAAAAAGAATAAGTTGGCAGGAATCAGTCTCACTGCTTTCAATACTTATTATATAGTTACAATAATCAAGACTGTGTGATGTTGGCAGAGGAATAACCACATAAATCAGCAGAACAGGATACAGAACCCAGAATCTATCCAAACATGCTGGGGTAACTTTTAACAAAGGTGCAAAAGCATTTCAACGGAGGAAAGATGAACTTTTCAACAAATGCTGATGGAGCAAGTAGACATTCATAAGCAAGAAGAAGAAATCTCAACCTCAACCTCACATCTCATGCAAAATTTAGCTAAAAATGGATCAGAGAGATAATTTGTAAAATGTAAAAGTTTTGGGAAAAAACATGGGAGAAAATCTTCAGGATCTAGAGCTAGGCAAAGATTTTTTAGACTTGACACTAAGAGCATGATGCATAAAAGGAAAAATTGATAAATTGGATCTTATCTAAATTAAAAATCTGTGAAAGACTGCTGAGAGGATTAAAAAGACAAGCTATGCAGTGTGGGACAAATATTTGTAAGCCATATATCTGACGAAGGCCTAGTACCTAGAATATATAAATAACTCAAAGCTCAGCAGTAAACAGCAAAGAATCCAAATAGAACATGGACAAAAGACATGAAAAGGACACTTCACACAGCTAGCAAATACACACATGAAAACATTTTCAACATCACTAGCCATTAGGGAAATATAAATGAAAACCACAATAAGATATCATTGCAGGCCTAACAGAATACAAAAATAAAAAATAGTGACAATACCAAATGCTGGTGAGGATGCTAAGAAGTAGGATCATTCATACATTTTTGGTGGGAATTTAAAGTGGTACAGCAATTTCTTATAAAATATAAACATACAACTACCATAAGACCAAGCAATTTCACTTCTGGACGTTTTTCCCAGAGAACTGAAGATTTAGGTTCACACAAAGATCTGTCCATAAATGTGGGTAGTAGCTTTATTTGTAGTAGTCTAAAACTAGAAACAACCCAGATATCTTTGAATGGTTAATGGTTAACCAAACTGGTACAATCACACAATGTATTATACTCAGCAATATAAAGAAATGAACTATAGATGTACATAACAACCTGGATGAAGTCCCAAAGAAATATGCCTAGTGAAAAAAAGCCAATGAGAGAAAGGTTAACTAGTTACATTTATATAACATTCTTGAAATTGCAAAATTATAGAAATGGAGAACAGATAGTGGTTTTCAGAGATTGAGCTGGGAGGAAAGAAGGTGTGACTGTAAAGAAGCTATATAAGGGGAAGCAGATGTGGCTCAACTGATAGAGCATCAGTCTACCATATGGAGGGTCCAGGGTTCAATCACAATGGCCTCTGGACCCTTGTGGTTAAGCTGACCCATGCGCAGTGCTGCCACATGCAAGGAATGCCGTGACCCACACACAAGGAGTGCACCCCTCAAGGAGAGCTGCCCTATGTGTAAAAGGCACAGCTCACCCAGGAGTGGCACCACGCACACAGAGAGCTGATGCAGCAAGATGACGCAACAAAAAAGAAATGCAATTTCCCAGTGCCACCACATAATGCAAGCCAGCTCAGAAGAATACACAGCAAATAGACACAGAGAGCAGACAACAGGGGGAAGAGGAGAGAAATAAACAAATAAATAAAATCTTAAAAAGAAAAAAAGAAGCAATATAAGGGATGCTCATTTTGATGAAAATGTTCTATATCTTGACCTTATAAATGTTAATAACCTAGTTGTGGTATTATACTATAGTTTTGCAAGATGTTGTCATTGGAGGAAATTGGGTAAAGGGTATGCAAAATCTCTCTGCTTTATTTCTTGTAATTGCATGTTATTCTATAAATATCTTAAAATAAAATTTCAATTAAAAATATTTAAGGAGAGTCCAGATCAACAGCAATCCTGATTGTGATAGCAGACATTAGTGCGACAGGTCAAGAGTGTACCAATACATCCCTGATGTTCCAGTCAATCAATGCTCAGGTTCTATAAGGCAATTATTTTTTAAGCATTCAAATCAGAGAATTATTTAAAGAATCAAGAGAAATTACACTCTGGCACAGCATTTGGAACATAGTAGAATCTCTATAAATACACAAATGAGTGAGCACAATTGCATATTTCATGAATTTCAATGAACTGTGTGTATCTATTGGAAAATTATTTATAGTAATGAAAATAAATCATAGTTAAAGTCATTAGTACCTATGATATAGGAAAGAGCAACATATTAAAATTGACTTAAAATCTCAAAATCTTATCCAAATAAAATATGGTGTGCTTTTCCCATTCTGCATTTGATTTATCAAACAATATCCAAACTATTCCTTAAAATTAATAAAGGGAGAAGCCTGATAGAATCTCAGTGTAATTCTTAGGTCTGTAGACAGAGTTTGAGCACAGGGTAATAAACCATCCTCCCCTCAGGTTGATACATATTCCATAGACTGGGCATTTTCCCTAGGCTCTGCACTTGGGAAAAGTTCTAAAATAGTCCTTGAAAATAACACATTTGTGACTCTTACTTAGAAGAGTGTATTTTACACCAAATCAGAAGTAGCAAAAAAGTTATGAGGAACTCTCCTTCCCCTATAGTATTTTGTACCATTTTACTTTTAGGGTTGGAAGGGCAATCAAAATAGGCTTTATTGATACTGACTTGGCTGGAAAGAAACTGGTTTTGCATCTCAAAGCTCCTAGAACAAATATTAAGAAACATCGCACCTACCAGCAATCTGTGTGTACCTATCCTAGAAAATGTACATTTGTCTTTGTGAAATACAGAGTTTAACAAGAATAATGGAAATCTTTCGACAAGTGGAGAAACACTTATTCCATCAGAATGGCTCATAAAGACTCTGCCAGAGTTTCTTCAAATTGATTGTCACTTACAAAAAAACTGGAGTTGGCAGAAATTAAATCAACAGGTGGTTTTTAAATATTCACTTAGTGTTAGGCACTGTAGAGGAACTAAAAGCGCTGCCCAAGAACAGAGAACATTACAAGCCAGTTGCTAGTAAGAGACAATTATGTAGCTGGCAGGTGGTGGGTGATTTACATACATTACTGTCTTTATCTACACAACAACTCTATTAGGTAAGTACTATTATCAACCCCATAAAAAAAAAAAAAGACCTAGATTCTACTTGTATAAATAGGTCACAAAATGTAATGTTATAGACATTTATTGAGCACCTACCATCTGTCAGCATAATGACTATTCACTTTATGTAAAATTTTTCATCTGATTTTTACAGCTATACTTTGCAATAACCATGCTAACTTTATTGTTCTGACAAGCTATGTGACTTCCAAACTGATACAATCTTGTAAGTAGCAAATCCCAAATTTGAGCCCAGGCTAGTTTTGCTACAGCCTATAGACAAGCACACTAGTCACTCAGTAAGGCAAGAGATGTCTCATCATTAGCCAGTAGACCCTTGAAGGATAGTTAATAAACAGAGAAACCAAAAGAATCAGGAAGATACTATGGATGAATTGACCAGTGAGAGAAAGGACAGGAAGAAGGAATACAAGAGGCTGATATGGAGGGCAGTGAATGCATGGTTTGGCTGCAGGAGAGCAGTGACATAGGAAAGAGATGGAGATGAGTAGACAAGGGCTACCAATTGACTCCTGTATCCCAAATAAAACCCAGTTCTAACTTCTACACAGTGGGAAATATCTCAAACAGGACTTCTGTTGCTCTCCACAAATATACTTCTCTCTCACTGTTCCCTATTTCATTAAGTGGCCCTACCATTTGTCAAGTTGCTCATGCCAGACTCTGGGAGCTATCACTGAAAATTTTTCTTCCTACAGCATCCAATCAATGATTAAGCATCCAATCAATGATTAAGTTCATCCATGTTACCCCTAAAACAAGTTTCAATTCCATTTCATTATCTCTATACTTATTGCCCCCTTTCTCTCCTCCTGGGCTATGAGAGCCTCAGTAAAATGGTGTGTCGTCCATTTACCTTTAACACAAGATTTGACACATAGCAAACAGATGTATAATCACTTTTGAGCACTTTCATTTGTATCAAGGTATAGTCTTAAACACACCTTTAAAACAGTGTTTAATTCCTATCTTATTAAGCTACTGTAAAGATTATTACCTCCATTTTGTAAATGAGGAAACTGAGGCTTAGAGGTTAAATTACTTGCCCAAAGAAATGCAGCTAGTGAGTAACAGAGGTGAGATTTAAAATGAGGCTGTCTGACTCCAGACTCCAGGCTGTCTTACCCTCAGACTATCATCTGCCCCTATGGGGCTCATAGGCTACCTCATTCCCTTTCCAGAGCACATAGAGGGGTCTCCTGGATCTTTTGGCAATACCGAAAAGCCTTAGACCCTTATACCCTGTTTCTATAAGATGTTGATCTTAAATTAGAGATGCTCAGATAAGAACAAAAGAAATTTTATTCACATGGACTTGCAGAGGCCTCAGTCAACTTGTGTATCCTAATAAAGAAGAATATCAGAGGCTTATAATAATACTATGGCAGTCATGAAAATGTTCTGCTCAGCTCTCCCGGCATGAGGAGCAGAAGTGACTAACAGCCCAATTTACTATACCTTATACTTATGTATCCACCACAGGGCTCATATAACTTGCACCAAAGTCACAGAGCTAATAAGCAATAAAATAGTCTGACTCCACAATTAAGGGCTAGGGCTAGGGCTAGGGTAAGGCAAAATAGACAACTAGGATGCAAGATTTAATGAAGCACCTACTCTGAGGTTCATGCCAGTCCCAACTCTGCACTTTCACAACCCTGAGAGTGAATACCATTTTTAAATGTTCACCCTCCAGTCTTTCTTGCCTTACCCTAGTCCTGCCCCTTCCGGAATCAATATTCCAGAAAACAAGAATCAAAATTTGCTGGTTGTAGTTATGGTTGTAGGTCTTCTCCTTGTAGGTTCCAAGTGTTGAATATGTCCATGCACACATGTTACTTAAAAGGAGCACTACCTTTGGTTTCAATCAAAGTTAATCCACTCTATCCCTAGTTTCAGTTGGGAGCACGTAAATAAATAAAGTGCTATGGAAACCACCTCACCACCATTTGACAGAACTTCAGGACACTCTGTGAGACTCAATGACTTCTCTCCATCTTCTTTCTTTCTTTTCCCTTTGCCTTATTTTTCTTTTCTGTGACAGTGATGGTAACTAGTTCATGCCCATTGCCTACACCAAGTCAGACTGGGTCAAAATGGGAATGTTTCCTTTCTTCCTTAACATTGTTAGAAATCATAGGAATGGGTCTTCAACAATGAATTTGGCTTTTATTGAAATGAAATATCCAATTTCATTCTCCTTGATAATTTAAGTGTATTTGAGTCAATGACACCCCATAGTCCATACAATCTCAACTAGGTATTTCATTGAACATCTGAATGCATAATTATTTGTAGACCTGGTTATTGACACTAGTTGTATAAACCTCCTACATTTTTTACTTCAGTTTCCCAAAACAGAGAATACAAAGCTAGAGACAGAAACTAATGTTTCAACATGCTTTTTCTAGATAGTATTCTCTTAAAGAGTAAAATGGCTTGTGAGAGAAGAGTTTACTTAGGTACAATGAGGTTGCATAAATCACACTGGGAAATTTGAGGTTCATGGAGCCACCCTTCCATTTCTTGCCTCTAGCCTAAGACTGAGTGTCTTCAGTTAGATGCTTTTATTATAAAGTCTTTTACATTTGGAAATAGCAATTCTGAAAGGCTTATAATATTTTTTTATCGCTTAGCATTTTCACTCAATGATATAGCATCATAGCTTAATATTTAGCAAAGAATATGGAAAAACACCAGCGGGGATAATTAAGCTCACCAAATGGGACATTGGATTTCTTCATGAGCCAGTAATAAAATGAAGACTATATTATTAAACTTACATAACAAAGGCTCCAGTCTCTAACTTTAACTACTTGAACATGTTGGCTCCTCTTGGTCATCTTTTATTCATCAAAGGGAAAAGGAAAACAGCCATGAAGTTGATATTACGCAGGAAGAAAACTTTTTTAAAATGGAGATAAAGTAATAGCATTCAATCATATTTGCATCTCACCTCGATCAATCAAGCAGCCTCACTTACCCAACCTTAATCAATCCCTGAGCATCAAGAGTTATATACATTTAATATTCCAAAATCTATCACATCATCATGAATTTTCTTATCTCAGAATATAAGAATATAATTCTCAAAGACTTTTATCTCAGTAGAATAATTATCTATTTGAAATCATGTTTGATCCCCTAAACAACGCCAATTATTTTTCCCATCAGGAAGACCATCCAAATTTTGATCAGGAATAATTTAATTAACTTTCAGAGACATATTTCAAATGTCTATTTCTGAATTTATTTTACTACAAATTTACAATGGCATCTATCAAGACAAATTTTCTCTTTTTTTTATCCACAGTAATTGTTGTCCATTTTCAAAGTGCAAAGGCTGAAAGTGGGTACATTATAACCTGCCTTTTATTTCCCCCTATTTTTAACACTAACATTTTTTCCCTCATTTCCTTCTTATTCCATTGGAATCCCTAAAATACCATTTACATTTGCTGCCAGGCCACAACATTCCTGTCCAATCACTATATGTTGCTGTTTGGGAATTACAACTTATGCCTCTTTCTTAAAACTAAAATATATATATATATTTTATGAGATACGATGTGCTTCCATAGAGACTTAGTTGGCTAAATCATTTTGTATATATCTCAAGTCATTATGGATCTCTTTGGAAATTTCCTAGATTCTCATGTTTTTGTATATACTGTTTATAAGAAGGTAGACACTGACAGTAATAATTTAGACTTCCAAGGATGTCTAGAGACAGTGTACTAGAGGTTGACAAGAATATAGGAACTTTGTCATTTGAAAGAACAATTTATTTATAACACAGAGATATGAGGACTGTCTCATCCTAAAAACTTAAAAAAATGTATTTGTATCTATCTTCCTTAATACTGTATATTCTCAGTGCCTAAAATATCCATGTATTCATTCAGCAAATATTTTCTGAACAGTTACATGTCACAGAGATGACAGAGGCCAAATATCTCATTGCCTGGGGGAAATGGTCTTTGGTTCTGTCATTCAAAGTTTGTCAACTTACTCCAGTGGAGTTTCTTTGGTTCACATTTCTCATAATTGTGAATTCTAAGTTCCAAGTAGGTGGATCACTTTCAGACCTAATGCTTATCTTCCTAGAATACTCTCCCTTGTAAGAAATACTGCTGGGAGATAAAGAATGTGAACAGAAGGAACTGCTTTCTCTCTTCCTGGAAAAGCATTGTAGACCTTCCTCTTCAATGTGTTGGGATTAGGTCAAAGAAGAAAGTAATTTTTGAGCACCACCATGGTGGGGAACCCAAGGGAACTATATTCAGTTGAACAAGTGTTTCCTTTCAAGAAGTATATAAATAGGGAACTATTGCTAATTATAGTAAGACAATAAAGAATTATGCTGATATTGATTTTGTCATTTCTAAAAGCTGGACTTTAGTGGTAGTATTCAAACCACACTTTAAGAATGGGTAAAATTTGGGAAATTGAAACATGGAGGAATAGAAGAAGAACAGTTTGGGCTTTAATGGCACTGTGTAGTATCAGATACTGTGATTTAGTTGAGGTTATATCCAGGTCTCACAGTTTTGAATTTCAGGAAAGTCAAAATTCAGTATATGGACAGTCTACTCATTCTCCTCCTTGGAAAAGATCAAGGTCTCTTCCAGAGGCTCCATGTTCTCCTCTAATTTTGCATAGTTCTGTCAGTAAGCTCTGTTCTTGTCATGACCTCCACAGAAAAACATAAATAGGAAGAGAAAGAAGACCAAACTGTTGGAAACTGAGCTGAAAGAGGTTATCAGAGACATGAGGGCATCATTCAAGGTTTGAACTGCCCCTTCAAGCTCCAATGCCCATTTTTCCAAACACAGCTCTGTATTTCTACTCTGGGTCTTGACAAAATTTTACCACTTTGGGTTGACACCAACATTTTAGGTAGAACATTTGAGCCCTTACTCTATGCTTAGCCTTATGCTCAGCAATGTCAAAATACATAAGTGACTTTAGAAGCTTCCACATCTTAGTAGAGGAGATAATGTATTTACAAAAATAAAAGCAAACATAAATTACATACCAAGGATAGATAGACAGATAAATAGATATCCCATAGTTCTAGGGAACTGGAATCAAATAATGTACAATCAAGAAAAAACTCTAAGAAGATGAATCCATTCACTGAAGTCTTGAATTGGAATGGTTATTTATATATAAAAAGATTTCTATCTAAAAAGAAACAGCCTGGAAAATAAAACTATATATTGTGTGACGAATCCTAACATATCACATGGATATTTTTCTGCTCCCTCTCTCACTTTGAAGGCAAGATCCCTTCAAAGAGGACACATTTCAACAGCTATGCAAAGTCAAAGCAATGTGTCTAACTGAATTTTCAGTATTCAAATCAACTTATGACTTTTCCTGCAATTATCTTCCAATTTGTACCCCAAGTCTTCTCTAAAGTTGATAATGGTGAAGACTTCTGCAATAGCTATTGCAGAGGGCAGGCAGTTGTTACCATTTAAAAGCCCTCCATTCCTGACACAGCCAGTACAAGGCAAAAATGAACTTGCCCTTTAAAGGATGTGACCATTTTCTTCTCAAGTTGCTCTTTCATTATACAAATGAATCATTCTCCAGTGATTGTTATGAAAAGAGCAAAGCAAAAAATCTCAAGTTTCCTGTTTTACAGAGATCAGTACTCATCCTAGGGCCTGCTGATTAGACTCCTCACAGAAAAATAAGAAAATTAGAAAATCAGTACTAAGAGAATTGTCTGGCAACTAAATTTAAGAACATAAATGTCTCCCAAAGCTTCCAAAGTCTCAAAGGAGACTTTTGAACACCCCACTTCACACTTTGGAATTTTACATTACCAAACATAATGACCCAGAGACTTCCTGAGACATCTTCATCCCCTTCTAGTGTGGAAAAAAAGTTATTTAGCTTAACAATACGTTTCTGGCTTGCGTTTGTTTATTTTTAACTCTAATCCAGGATCCTGGATGATGGCTAGGTTTCATTCCAGGAATGAACCAATCATGTCATCTAGTGTCCATCTGCACTGTCTTCTATAAGCTATGTCCATCTTGGAACTGGAAAGATATTAATGGACATCATACTCTATTTGTTTATGTGAGAGATTCTGGGGCAATATAATAGAGGGGATAGGAGTAGATTTAGGACTCAAAATGCCTAGGTTCTTTCTACTTTCTACATAATCTAAGGCTCTCTTTCCTCATTTGTGAATGAGGATACTCATCATGTTTGTATACCAGCATTGTTGCAGATTGCATTAGATAAAGTAAAATAAAGCACTTAGTGTGGTGTCTTCATGCATTGCACGTGCCAAACTGTATAATAGTTGTTCCTTTTTTTCACTCTTAATTTTTAAAATTTTAGTTTTTGATGCATATAAACTATTGTTGCTCTTCTTGTTGTTGTCATCGTTACCATCATCTAAATTTACATTTTGTAATCACTTTTACATTTATTATCTCCTCAAATATTTACTACTTGAACACCTCCATTAACAAAAACAGCTAAGTCTAATTCATCCATAGATCAACAGCTATCTTATAAGATAGATGTTTCTTATATAAAACAGACAGTTGTCATCCTATAAGATTCATTTATAGTCCTTGGAGTCTCTTGCTTGAGCATTTTTGAAGTCTGATATCTCTTCAATATAATAGTTCTTTTCAAATCTAAAGGTGGCTATTACTACTATATTCCTCAAGTCTTCTCTAAGAAGTTATGTAGAATTGTACAGAAATTTTCCTATGGTTGTCCTTTAAATTTGAAGATTCCTAGGCCTTGCCCCTGATACTCAAAAATCTGCACTTTTTGCACATAGTCCCAGAATCCTGACACTGTCTATCCAAAGATGACATCGTAGAAGGACTAGTTTGTTGGTTACCTATGGTTTACTACTCCAGGTTCACTTTCCACCCTTCTCCATGCTCCTCTGTGCTCTTGGAAGCTGAATACATCAATGACTCTTTGGCTTCCTTTTAGGTTATATAATTGGGAGAACTAGCAGCAATCAGAGAAAGAGAAGAGAGCTGAATTGGCTATGGAATCCCCTGACTCTTTCCTATGGCATCTCTTCAATCTACATCAAGGGGCAGCTTGATCTCTCAGGTCTCCAGTAAGCACTTCTTCCTGGTGACTCTTCAGAACAATAGATGGGAAACTCCTTGCTCTTACTAATCCCAGGGAGCTGCACTTATTATTTCCCTACATCCAGTCCTATCTCTGTAAATGATAGTTTTTTTAAACTCTTGAAAGTACTGCTGATGAAAGGTTTTGGTAATGAATGGTAGCTATAGTAGCACAATATTGTGAATATAATTAATACCACTGAATTGTTATCATGAAAATGGTTAAAAGGGAAATTTTGTGTTATATGTATATTACCATGATACAGTTTTAAAAAGGCAAACTTCCTGATTGATACATTGGTTTTAAAATGGAATAATACGAATACCTACCTCCTGGGGAAGTGGCAAATTTGAATGCATATATGCATATGAACTGCTTAACTAAAAGTCTGGCACATAGTAAACATTTGATGAAACTTAGCTATAACTGTTGTTGTTCTTTTCCAGACAAAATCAAATCAAACTTTAAACCAGGAAAGGTAAAATAATATTATATTTACAAAGTGCCAGAAAATAATTATAATATACTAAAGCAGGAGAAAAGTATAATTATATGGTAAATAAATACTTTAAGGTAGATTTCCCTTGAAATTAGACTTAAACATAGTTCTCATTTTTATCACAAGAAATTTCTAAAGCTACAGAAATCCTTTCAAAGCAAATATCTGATGAGAATTTAGGAACACATTTAATTAAGGGGAGTTAGGATTCTAAATTAGAAAAATAACAAGCTTTAGCTGATGTTTTAAAAAGTCCATTAAGGTAAGAAGATCCCTGATACTAGTCATATTCATTGATTTAGTTTGATGAAAGTCGAAGATAAAAATGTGGAAAAAAATAAGGATTAAACCAAATCCTATATAATCTTTCCAGTAGGATTACTTACGTCTAAGAGTTTTTTTCTCATCTTAAGATAGCACCTTGAAAATTCTGGGCTTACTGGGAACAAGAAGATAACATGAATCCTTTCAAATTTATTTAATTTTTAAAAATAACTCACATTGGCTACATGGGAAAAAAGGCTTAGCCTGAGAATAAACCCTGGGGCAACACTCTACATTCATTATAATCTGTGCCAGCACCATATCATTACTTCAGGTTCAAAGTGAAATCAATAGCAAATCATTTGACTTTATAATAGCTGAAATGCAAGACACCACAATTTAATCAAAGAAGAATGTCTGTCAGGAGGTAGCTACATGAACCATGTGAAAATAACATAAACTATTTCATCATCCAGTGCAAAATTGCCTAAAATCTAGCTTTTGTATGAGTGTGTGTGCGAATAGATATACATAATAATAACTTATTATTTGGGCTGCTAAATGCCTTGACATAAACCCTAATATTACAAATTGATACTCTTGAAGACCATGTAGTTAGTTTCTGCTTATAAAAGTTTGTCAAAATTCAAAGGAACCACCCAACAAAGAGATATGTATTTCTCTCAACTTAAAAAGGTACTCTTATTTCATAATGTCTTAGCTCTGAGCAGAGTTGGGTCCAGCCTCTGTTGGCTTCAGCAAACTATCAACAATGTGGCTTAAGCCTCCTGTTTTGATGTTTTCTACAGAGCTTCAGATGACCCCTGGAATGAGATCATGTGGGGTTTGTTACTTTGGGTTCTGGCATTATTGTGACATATGCATGAGTGGTGTTTCTCTGTTTGGCACAGATTATTTATCTTTCATTTCTACAGAAATAGAGGCTATTTACAAAGTGGGTATTTACTGTGTCAGTTCACTCGTGATTCAATTCTCTTTCTATTGCTAGTGAGAAAGGAGAGGAAAGGGAGGCTAGCTATTGACTGGGATTGGTGCCTGCCATTTGCAGCCTTTACTTGGATTTACACATGGACAAAGCAGTCAAGATTACCAAAAACTAGACAGTTCTTCAGGCAACAGGAGCTACTTGTCTTCTCACTGACTGAAATATTTCCATAGTATCTCTTGATATGAGAAACAGGACCACTTTCCAGTTGACAAAAGCAGGTTGCACCTGCCATCTTAGGCATTAGAACTGACAGATGGCCTGTGGGTGGGTTTGTTTATGGTAAGACTTTAGAAAGTTTATGTATTTCATAGGATGATAAATTATTACAAATTCAGAAAACTTGAGGCAACATGTAATCATCTTTAACATGAGGATATTGAGGACAAGGGACATGACCTGCTAATAGGCTTATATTCGCTAAAAATAATTAAAGCATTCAATTAGTCTAATTCATTTATGTCCCCTTATGCCAATTGCTCTCTTACCTCTGATTATTTTTTTTCTTCTCATATGCTAAGGGCATTTCCTCTCTATAAAGATTTGGAATATACTGATTATCTTAGTGTGCCAGAGTAGCTTAATAAATTTGAATTCTGGTTTTGGAAAACAAACAATGAAACAAAACATTGGGCTACTAATTCATTCCTGAAAAATACAGACAATAAAATTAACTTAGGAAAAACCAGAACAGTGTAGATACCAAATTTATAGCCTATTGGGATTAAGGGATGAGGTGGTGATTATATTTATTTGCTAAGCCTCTTAGCCAACATATATGTTTAGAAAATTCATTTTGTTGATTCATTTATTAATCCCTGAAATCATTAACCATTTTTGAAACTGCTGTCTTGGAGTCTAAGATAAAAAAATAAGACAAGAGCTCTACTCAAGTTGCCCCCGGTATATAGGGCTTCTTGACAAGATCTTCTGCTAAAAATCTCTACTCTAGTGATGAAGAAGAAAGCAGAAGAAGGAGCTAGAAGGAGCTTCATAGGGAAAGAGTGGGGTTTTTTTTGTTTCATTATTTATGTTGGATAAACATTCAGAACTCTCCTTTGATGATCACTAGTTTAATGTTCATGTGAAGAATATTGTTTTTACAATATTTGTAAGGATCACTAAGTACCTGTTCTTTCCTAATGTGGGAGAATCTGGCTTATTCTTGAAACACTATTAATAATGAGTATAATTTGAATACTTATTAAATGTTTGTCAAATACATTAATGTATTTAAGTCCTCACAAACACCTCTAAGGGGGAACTATAAGTATTATCGATGCAATTTTAAAGATGGGGAACCTGAGGCAGAGTGCTTATGTAATTTGCCCAGTCACTCAACTGTATCAGGGAACATGAGTGCTCTGTTTCTAGAGTCTACCTACCTCACCATGATACCATACTACCTTGTTATGTTTTAAAGTTAGTTTAATAGAATGGTTAAGAGTTTGGGCTATGAGTAAAGAACACAGGTTCAGATTCCATAGCTTCTTTGAAGTATAACCTTAGGCAAGTTACTCTCACTCAGTTTACCCATCTGAAAATGGCAATTCTCTGCATACCTGCCCCATAGGGATTAAATGAATTCATGTGTGTGAAGCCACTGACTTAGAGCCAGAGTAAAAGTTCAATAAATGGTAAAGTTCTTCTTATTGCCATTATTAAATGCTACATTTGATAATTGCCTAGAGGCAAACAGACATGTAATTACCCAGTAAAGCATGGTACATAGTAATGAGGGCACAGAGAAAGAAATGGTTATTTTTGACAGAAACAGCAAAAGGTTGTGGGAGAAGATGAAGTGACATAAGAAAGAAAAAAAGCACCTGCTACAGGAAGGAGGAGAACATAGAGACTACTCTGGTTTGTAAAAACTGGAAGTATGCGGAAAAGAAATAAGGCAATGTAGGTATTAAATCTAGAAGGCCAAGGGAACTCAGAGAGATGGTAAGAGTGTCTGCCAAATTAATTTTCTAATACATGGCAAATTTATACTTTTGTGGGGGAAAAAAAACCAGGCAACCCATGTGAGTACAAGGAAAGGCTATATACTCAGCGTTTTCTATATCAAGGGGGTCACCTGCCTGTGTTTGGCAGCCCCGAAAGCAGACAGAGTGAGAAACTTTCATAGGAAAGGCTTTAGGTCTGCCCTGATTGAAAATTGTTGGTATGGGTAAGCAGGAGAAGCCAAACTGGAAGTGTAGCATCCTACATGATTTGTTATGGGAACATATATGGCTTTCTCTGGTAGTTACTAATTTTGAAGCACGGGCAAAAATTAGGGAAGCTGGCAGTTATTGACCGAGTCCTGATCATTTTGTTGAGTGTCCTGGACTGGTTGTTTCAGGCATTGTGGGTCAGAATTCTATTTTTATAGGTGGTCTGGCTTTTGTCCATTTGTATATTTTCTGTCTCTCACTTTAAACATTCTGCTACTGTTCTAAATGTGCAAAGGTGTGGTCTCTCCCTTGGAAGAAATGGAGTTGAGACAAAAGGCTGGAAATGATAAAACACAATGGTGTGGTGTGATACAGAGTGAAGAACCTGGTTTATTAACATGGAGTGCAAAACAATTTGCTTAAATTGATAAATTCCCTTTCCTTCCTGTTTTCATCTCTTCTAGTTAGCTAGTCCTTCTTCATCTTCAGGCCCCAGGATGTTAGCAGGGGTAAAGAGGAAGCAATGTGATGTCAATGGCTCTCAAGACTGGGCTTTAAGTGCAATGTCAGGGCCCCAGCATCATTCTAAAGGCATGCTCAAACTGGATCTAGAGCAGAGTTTAATAAAGACTGTTTGCAAATGAATAGACAGAGTTTAAGGAAAACAACCATGACTAATGAAATGTCCCAAGGCTCTAACTTGTGTTTGGCAGTGTCAAAGGCAGGCAGAGCGAGAAATTACAGGGCAAGCTTTGGATACGTCCTGATTGGAAGCTGTTGGCATGGGGAAGCAAAAGGTAACAAATTAGAAACAATGAGGAACTATTACTACCCTTAGGTCTTAGGGTAGTTGTACAGAATCCAGGGAAAGTAGCTGCATGAGCAGGTCTTCCTGAGAGGAGTTGTGGCCTCCAGTGGAGTGATGTAGCCAACCCACAAGGTGCTGGGGGGATAAATACCCTAAACTCACTCTCCCCCACTTCACCTTCTCATCATCTCCTGTAAGACCATTGCCAGGAGACAACTGGCAGCCAGAAAGGAAAATTTCTTCAATACAGGTCATAAACAATAGGAGTCTGGGACATGGAGCATGATAGGCAGGGGTGGAAAATGGATCTTGAGGGGCAAACAGAAGACCTCAGAGAGATGACTACGGGCTGAGCCTTAGCTAGTAGGATTTCATGCATGAGGCTTCAGACTCAGCCAAGATATGGCACAGAAATCTACAGCATCAGGATTTTAAGGGACCTCTAGGGGCCTAGTCAATGGGGATGCCATTTCTTATATTCTGGAGGAGAAAAGATAAGTCAATTGCTCAAGATCACACAACTATCAATTGGAGAAATTGGGCTGTGTTAGTTCTGGTTTGAATGATTTTTTCCCACTGTGTGGGAACTAAATTTCTCTGGCCCTTATTTTTAATTTTATAAAGATATTTAGAAAATAACTTATATAACCGTATCCTGCTTGATGAGTTGAATAGACTCAGTAAAATATTTATGCGAGTGAGTAATGAGGACTTTGTTATCTTGCAAAACTGTCAGTCTTGTCACCATAGATACAAGAGATAAGAGAAATAGTGGGTAAATTTCATGACGTTTGTCCCTAACAGAACTGTTTATCCTAATACTCTGAACTCTTAACTAACACAAAAGCATTCGAAAGACTTTTTGGCAGTTGGATTAAGAGATGGATTCTCAGATTTGACCTTACCGGGATTAACAGTAGCTTCATCAAATAGCATTGTAGACTTCTGGGATGAGGATGAGAATAAAATAAACAATTCCTACAGAAATGAAAACATGTGGGGTTTTTTCCCAGGAAAATATTTCAAATATTTTAAAAAGGGCAAGATGGATAACTGGGTGTCATTTTAGTGAGGTGGAGATCCTCCAGGAATTACCAGATTCTGTAGAGATAAGCACTTTTGATAGTCTTTCTATTGACCAGTCTGTTTTACAGTTGTGTAGGGGTAGAAGTTAAGATGTAGAAAACAGAATATAAGGCAAATGATTACTGTCCTTAGCAATACAAATGAACTTTGTCTGGGAGAGATAAAATTGATTTCTCAATATGCAATATGACATTTTATTGCCCAATAGGGCAGCCAGTTTTGCATGGAATATTACTTTCATTTATGTATTCCAGACAGCTTGATTATATGTGTGCCTTTCAAATTCACCTCTGAATCTGGTTTTAGTATCTTACAGGTTTCCCTATTAATTAATGTTATATACATCTTTGACAGAGTTTCATTTTATAGTTTGTGAGTCATAATATTACATTTTGTACATTTTACTTGACTTTTATGCAATTCTTTTAAAATGGCTTAGTGATATTTGAGTAATACTCACTTACTCAACAGGCATTTATTGAGGTATTATTTACCTTGCCTTAGGTAGTGAGGATACAGTGGTAAGTGTTATGGACTGAATTACGCTTCCCACAAAGACATGTTCAAGCCTTAACTCTTGGTCCTGTGGTCTGAACCCATTTGTGAATAGATTCTTTGAAGATATTATTTTTAGTTCAGATGAGGTCAGATTGAATCAGGGATAATCCATGGATTCACTGATAATCCACTATGATCAGAGTCCTTATAGGCAAAGGAAATTCGGACTTGGTTAGAAGGAGACAGGCGGGGAGAGAGACGGCTTTGTGATGGATGGGGCAGAGACTGCGTAATGGACTGCCGGGACACCTCCATCAGAATGCGACAGGCTCCGGAGGAAGCATGGCTCTGCCGACACCTTGGTTTTGGACTTGTAGCCTCCAAAACTGTGATAAAATAAATTTCTGTTGTTTAAATCAACTAGTCTGTGTTTCCTTGTTACAGGAGACCCGAAAAACTAACACAGTGAGGGATGGCAGAAAATATTTCAGCCTTAGTGGACTTCATTCAAGTACAATGACAAGCATTGGAATTTTTTAAAAGCATACAATTAAAATTCTGGTATATGTCACGGAGGAAAAGAATACTAACTTTTTTTTTTTTTCCAGAACGTTCCAAAGCTGGCTGGCTTTCATCTGGAAGCAGCTTTTGGCTACAGACACTCAGGTTTAAGGCACATTCCAAACTACGGGAGTCCTGTCACTGGCAGGGAACTGGCATTGTTCTTGTGATTTTGCAAGGAGGGTGGAGCAGATGACTCTCTGGCCTTTTTGTTGTTTTTATTTTTTTTTTAAGGAGTTTGGCAACAACACAGCTCATGACACATTCGCACCACACGCAAAGATTGCCCTTTAAGGGCTTCCCTTTTACTCCTCGGTGAGGACATGGCACACTCCATCCAATCTCTCACCAGACATGTGTATGCAGCAAACAGACTTCTATACAGAGTCTCTCTGGCAAGAACTGTAAAAAAATAGTGCCTCCAAATAAAAATACAAAATTACAACCAAAGTGAAGCCAAGAGTCTTAGCCACAAGCAGAGGGAAAGACTGCTGAGAGAGGAAATGAAACATCTACTCCAGCAGCAGGGGGCTCTGCAGGGTGCGGAGGGGAGGACATGCTGAGAGAAAGTTCTAAAGGACCCGGGTCCCTCAGAGAGATGCGGATCAGGAGGGCGAAGGCTCGAGGGACAGTGTGCCCTGGATGCCGCAGGCTACTCTGGGGGTTTGTTAGAGACAGATAGACGTTCTTTGGGCCTTTTCCCGGCATCGCCGCTGTGGGCAGGTGGACGGAAAGAGAGCCACCAGCTGCTTCTGCTCAGTCGTTGCCACCACACATCTTCAGCAGAATCTTCCAGTAATCCCCCGAAGTGTCCCCCGAGATGCCATGGTACAGCGACTTGCCATACATCCTCTTGTACTCCGACCTGATGTCCACGAGGTCAACTTCGCCTCATGGCCTTGCTGAGCCTTTTGGCGAAGCACATTTCACCACGGCCAGCATGCCCTGCTCCAGGTCCCCAGACATCTCCCGGCAGATGTTCTTTTCAATGTCTTGGCCCGTCATCTGCTGATACTCGTTGAAAACTGCCACCAGGTGGGCGCTGCTGCAGGAGCACAGAACTGCACTGAGCTTGGACTCATCTGTTCCCAGGCGGTTCTCCCCGGCCGCGTAGAACTCCTGGACACCTCTTTGGACGAAGGACACGTCCACATTTGTGCTCTCATCCCGGTTTCCCTGCAAGAGAGAGACAAGGAGACGCTGGAAATGCCCTGAGGTGTCACTTCGAATCGCCTCCTCCAGGGTCTTTTTGAATTCTTTTTGCAGGCTCTGCTCAGTTCCCCCCGTGTTCATTGCTGCGGGAGGCGAGGATCTCAGTCCGACAGGCTTCCTCGGTGCCAGCCCCCTGGATGGCGTCCTTTAGCTCATAAATGTCAGAGGACTGGGGTCTTCATCAAAGCCGGGACTGTCTTCTCAAAGTTTCCTGAGAGTTCAGATTTCAGATCTTTGATCAAATCCTTCCCATAAGCTGTCTTGAAGGACGAGAGGATCTGCTGCCGCTGCTTATAGGAGCGACTCCCCAGGCGGTCGACGATGGCCTGCTGGTCAGTCCCCAAGCCCTGCATAGCCTTCCGCAGGACTTGGGCATCTCCAAAGGCGTCAAAGCCAGGAGCACCTGTGACCGCGCCTCGGTTTCCAAACTGGGCTGGCGGCACAGCGGGCGCGACGGGCCCGGCCCCCGGGTAGGCTGGGTAGCTTGGCACCGGCTGCTGCTGGTGCGCTGGGGATGGCACTGGAGGCCGCCCCGGGTAGGTCACTGGCGGCTGCTGGGGTAGGTCCCTGGGAGCTGCTGCCCGGGGGGCGGCATGCGCTGTTCCGGAAAGGGTGCCCCTGGGTATGGTGGATATGAAGGCATCCCGGAGGGTGGGTTTCCCCCGGGGGTGGGTGCATTCCATATGGAGAAAAGGGCTGCCCAAAGCCCCCGGGGAGGACTGGTGGGTAACCACCCCCAGGCGCTCCAGGGAACAGATTTGACATGTCGGCACCTCCGAACACCCCCGAAATGCTGGCTGCCATTCCTGAGAGGTAGTCTGGGTTTAACTGCCCGGCGTAGCTGGCCACGCTATCCAGCCCGATGGGGGGCATGTTGGGTGGGGGGTAGCCAGCACCCCCCTCCCCCCAGGCACCACCACCTGGTGGTGGCGGGTAGCCGAGGTAGCTCGTGATGAGATCTGGCCACTGGCCAAGGGGTCCGGAGGACGCGAGAGGCGTAAGGGGTCGCGCTCAGGAGCGGCTCCCGGCGGGCGTCCCGGGAGCGGAGCGGAGTCTCGGGTTCGCCTCCCGCTCAGGCTCTGGAGGCGCTCGGGGCGCTCGGGAAGCCTCGGGGCGTGGACGCCGGGGTGGGGGTGCGCGGCGCCGCAGGCAGAGCAAGGCAGACGGAGGGGCCGACTCCGAGGAAAAGCCCGCGGGCGCGTGGGCCCCGGACGCACCCAGGGGCCGAGCCGCGCGCGGGAGGGCGGGGCCGCCGGCAGGTCAAGAATATTAACTTTTAAGAGCAAGTAATAAAAGAACTGGACGCACTAAAGCAGTTCAACAAGATAGTTCTGTTTGAGCTGATATCTGATAAAGAGTTACTAGGTCACTTGGAGATAAGATCGAGGTTGGGGAAAGTTCTTTTTCACACAGAGGGATTATTAGCACATGCAAAGACCTTGAGGTGAGAAAGGCAAGTCACTTTTGAGCAGAGAGGCAGTAATAATTTGGTGCTAGATGAGGAATAGAACACACCGGACCTTGCAGAATGTGTTAAGTAGTTTGGTCATAATAATACAAAATGTACGTGTATGCTGAAGCGTCCATAGTAATTTCCCATTGCTCTTATGATTCAAAAAATGGAAAATCTTTCTAGCACAGGGAGGGACAATGAAATGGAGAGAGAAGAGCATAGATATGGCAAGTTTACTTTTTAGGTTTATTTAGTGGGAGTAATGAGGATGATTTCAAATAGGAATGAGTAAAAGATGCTTTGAGACTTCCAGATGGGCATTGATGTATGCAGCTGTGTATAAAGGTCAGCCTGAAATGAGCTCAGCAAATACCTGGGTGTAAGGCAAAGGTAGATTCAAATGTAGACATATTCAGGATGCCTGCTTACCTCAAGATTTGACCTGTAATTGCCTATATATAGAAAAGTCTTTAAACATTTGGAAGATTGACATATAGATGTTGAATTTGAAATAGATACTATAGGACTTTATGGCTAGGCAAGAAAGTAGGAAAAGTAATTTCTTATGAAAAGGCAGAGATAGTGAGCTCAGTAATGGGGTAACCTCTTGGTACACAACCAAGAATTACAGGGTACCCATCACCTCAGTAATTCTAACTCAAAATTTGCTTGACTTGGTGCAAGGTGCCTTGGATTCCCTGTTGATAGAAAGTTAGCTTAGTCTTTTTCAGTTGAAGGATTGAGAATTACTCAGTCTTCTAGATTCTCACAGTTCTAAAATTTAATACCACATTCAAGCCTCAAAGAATTACTTGGTCTGATTTATAAAACCTCCCTGAAGTCATGCATTTACATATTTTATTATGTTTGGCCTCAGCACTTAGGGACAAATCTATGTTCCTAAGTATTGTCTATATAAAAAGGCTTTGAGTAATAAGTTGTTATTGTTCACAAAATTAATGTCAATGACAACATGGTCCTTTTTGAAAGGATATTGCCTTCGTTTCCTAAAGGCTGCCAATACAAAAATACCAGAAATGGGTTGTTTTATAATGGGAATTTATTAGAGTAAAAATCTTACAGTTCCAAGGCTGTGAAAATGTCCCAATAAAGGCAACATCAGAGTTGCTATCTCACCAAAGGTTGGCTGCTGGCAGATCCTGAACTCCTGCTTCATGGTAAGTCAAAATGACTGCCTGACCCTGCCTTTTCCTCCAGGTTCACCTTCTCTCCAAGCTCAGTTGTGGGCAGTCAGGCATATGGCTTTTCTCTCCCCAGACCTCATCTCTTCAGCTTTGGGCTGCTCTACTCATTCCAGCCTCCCTCTCAGCCTCTCTGGGTTTCTCTGTCTTTCTGCAGCTGTAGGTGATCCTTAAGTCCTCTTTCACATGGAAGGGTAAAAATGGCACCTTTCTTTCACATGTCTCCTCCATTTACATAAGACTCCAGCAAGAGGGCAGAGACCTATCTTGACTCATGCCTCACTGAAGAACTCTGTTCAAAGGCCTCCAACTGAATTCAGTCCAATCAAAGAATCCCACACCTACAGGAATGGATTAGTTCCAAGAACATGATCTTTTCTGGGATTCACAAAAGCGTCAAACTGTCACACATATCTTAAGTACTTTATTAATTTCTTCTTCAGTAAATGCATTTCTGTCATTTCAAAGAATAATGAAGACTAATTAACCCAAATTGTGTCAGTTCCCTTAAAAGAAGTTTAGATAAAAAGTCCAAGTATTGTTATGGCTATTAACATATGCCAGGTGCTTTTAAAATAATAATATCATATCAATAATGATAATGGTACTTCTTATTATGGTACTATTCATTACCAGGCATGTTAGACAAACTAATCTTAATGTTTATTTTTATTTACTTGTATTTTCATTCTATTAGTTCTGCTCACAACATGGTTTTCCTAATGTACCAACGTATTTGTTGCATTCCTTTTATGTGGCCTGCACCGATGAAGAATTTTTTTTAAAAAAGAGTAAAACTTGAATCTTGACTATAGTAATTTTAAAAATCAAACCTAGACTTCTAACTGCTGGAAATGCTTCTAGAATAAAATAGAAACTAATTTAGTATCTTAAAATATGATTTAAGTTCATTTTCTCTTAGACTATATTGTCCAGAAACTTCTAGTCTTCTAAGAATTTTTCTAAGAATTCCCAATGCCCTTCCCTTCCCAAAACAAATTCAAAAAGACTAGAAATGGAAGAGAATGATTGGGCCTTCCCTAAACAATGTGAAGGGCATATTTGAACTTTCTGAGAAAGTCTTAAAGGCAGATAGTATATCTCTGACGGAAAGATGAGGAACCCAAGGTTTAAAAACACTAAGTTCATTGCCAAAGTGATTGCAGTTTGTTAGTCCAAGAGCTAGACTGTGAACCAAATAATTTCTTTTCAAAGCCTACTTTCTTTCTCCCATACCATGTGGTCACATGTTTGTTTGAAATTATTTTTTTAGGGTCCCTGTGAGGAAGGTGATGTGGAATCAATGACTGTTTCAGTAAAAAGTAGCTATACAGTTGGTTTACTTTTGCCATCTTTCAGTTATAACTATGTTGATGTTGCCTGCAGCTTACCACCAAATACTCCAGCAACTCCTAAAACAAGCCATGTTGTAAGGGAGTTTACCTGCTTTGAGAAAGCCAATTGGGTAATTCCTTTACTAAAAGGAAAATTTAACACGGTGTCCATAGGCCAATAAAGGCAGTGAGGACAGCACCATTGAGGAGGGTTGCAGTCATTTGAAGTGCAGTGTTACTGTGCAGATTTGTCAAGGCTGCTATTTTTCTGTAGGCCCTTTCCATATTTTTATTTTGTATTACAAGATTTGCTGGCCCAGGCTCACCCTCTGTCATACAAACACACATATTAAAGTATGGATGCAGACATTCATAATGCTGATTTTTCCAATCATATTATCCTAGATTCTAATTGACTCACTGGGGGAAGATGGATAAATTATCTGAAATCTATGAGAGCTGGAATTGTGGCTTACTCACTAACTTCTTTTAAGAGCCTAAGAATATAAATGTTAGTTGAATGAGTGAATTAAGCAATTTAATCAGGGGACAAGATGATTCAATTTACATTTTAATTTTTTTTTTTAAATTTTTATTCTAGTAACGCATATACAACCTAAAATTTCCCCCTTTTAATCTCATTCAAATATATAATTCAATGCTGTTAATTACGTTCACAAAGTTTTGTTACCATCACTGCCATCCATTACCAAAAGTTTTTCATCATCCCATTTAAAAACTTTGTACATTTTAAGCCTGAACTCCCTATTCCCTATCCCACCCCATGTCCTGGTGACCTATATTCTACATTCTGACTCTGTCAATTTGCTTATGCTAATTATTTCATATCAGTAAGATCAAAAAATATTTGTCCTTGGGTGTTGGCTTATTTCATTCAATGTGATGTACCCATGGTTCATCCATGTTATCACATATATCAGACTTCATCCATTTTGGGCCTGAAAATTATCCATTGTGTGTATATACCATATTTTGTTTATCCATTCATTGATTTATGGACAGTTGGTATGCTTCTATCTTTTGGCAATTGTGAATAATGCCATCATGAACATCAGTGTACAAATATTTGTTTGAGTCCCTGCTTTTAGTACTTTTGGGTATATATCTAGAAGTGGGATTGACAGGTCATATGGTAATTTCATCGTTAACTTTCTGAGGAATACCAAACTCTTCCACAGTGATTGCAACATTTACATTCCCACCAACAATGAATTTAGTGTTCCAATTTCTTTTCACATCCTCTCCAACACTTGTAATTTTCTGTTTTGTAAGAACAGCATTCTATTGCATGTGAAATGATATCATACTGTGGTTTTGATTTCCATTTACCTAATAGCATGCTAGGATTTTGATTGGGATTTCAAGGAATCTGTAAGTCAATTTAGGTAGGATTGGCATCATAACAATATTTAGTCTTTTATTTAAGTCTTCTTTGATTTCTTGTAGCAATGCTTTATAGTTTCCTGTGTATAAGTCCTTTACATTCTTGGTTAAAGTTATTCCCATATATTTGATTCTTTTAGTTGCTATTGTGAATGGAATTTTTTTTCCCTGATTTCCTCCTCAGATTACTCATTACTAGTATGTAAAAACAGTACTGAGTTTCATGTGTTTATCTTGCATCCCGCCACTTCCCATCACTTTGCTGAAGTTGCTTATTACCTCTAAAAGCTTTGTTGTAGATTTTTCAGGACTTTTTATATATAGGATCATGTCATCTGCAAATAGTAAGTTTTACTTTTTCCTTTCCAATTTGGATACCTTTGTTTATTTTTCTTGCCTAACTGTTCTAGCTAGAACTTCCAGCACAATGTTAATAGCAGTGGTGACAGTGGAAGTGATGATTTGAAGCTGAATGGACCCTCAGAACATTAGCTTCATAGGGTTAATCCATTCCTATGTAACAGGTTGTAAACCTGTTGTAAGTAGGGTCTTTTGATTAAGTTACTTCAAACGGGCCTTTTGATTAGGTCACTTTAGTTAGAGTGTGGCCCAAGATGGGTCTTTATCCTCTTACTAGAGTTCTGTAAAAGAGCGAAATTCAGAGGAAGAAAGAGAAAGTCATATCATCTGGCAATCTTGCTACTAGGTATATACCCAGAAGAACTGAAAGCAGGAACTTGAACAGACATTTACACACCAGTGTTCACAGCGGCATCATTCACAGTTGCCAGAAGATGGAGGCAACCCAAGTGTCCATCAACCAAAGATTGGATAAGAAAAATGTGATATATATATCACATTATATATATATATATATATATATATATATATATATAAAATACGTGCGATAGAATATTATTCAGCTGTAAGGAGGAATGAAGTCCTGATGCATGCAACAACATAGATGAACCTTGAGGACATTATGTTGAGTGAAACAAACTAGATACAAAAGGATTAATTGTATGATCTCACTGACATGAACTAATAATAATCAGCAAACTCACAGAGTTAGAATCTAGAATATAGGTTACCCAGAATGGGGGTAGAAAATGGGGAGCTGATACTTAATTTGTGTGGAATTTCTATTGAAGTTGATTGCAAATGTTTGGAAATAGATAATGGTAATGGTAGCACATTATTGCAAATATAATAACAGTGCTGAATTATGTTTGTGAATGTGTTTGAAAGGGGAAGTTTGGGGTCCTGTATGTTACTAAAAGTAAGTCAGAAACAGAACATGGAACTGTATAACACAGTGACTCTGTTGTGGCTGATGGCCTGTAATTAATAGTACAAATATAAGAATGTTCCTTCATGAATTATAAAAAATGTATGACACTACTCCAAGGTGTTAATAATAGGATGGCATATGGAAAAATATGCCTAATATGAACTATGGACTGTTAGTTAACAGTAATATTTTAATATTCTTTCATAAATTGTGACAAATGTACCAACTAATGCAAAGTGTCAACAATAGGGGGAGTATATGGGAAGGCTGTATTTTTTACATAACATTTCTGTAAATCTACAGTGTCTATAATTTTAAAAAGTTACAATAATTTAGAAAAGCATGATGCTAAGTAAAAGAAACCAGACACAAGGTAGTACCTATTGTATGATTCCATTTATATAAAATATAAATATAGGGAAGCATTTGTGGCTCAACTGATAGTGTCTGTCTACTATATGCAGGGTCCAGGGTTCTATACCCAGGGCCTCCTGACCCATGTGGTGAGCTGGCCCATACACAGAGCTGCCACACGCAAGAGGTGCGCCCCGCAAGGAGAGCCACCCCACGCGAAAAAGTACAGCCCACCCAGGAGTGGCGCCACACACACGGAGAGCTGATGCAGCAAGATGATGCAACAGAAAAAAACAACACAGTTTTCCAGTCCGGCATGACAAGAATGCAAGTGGACACAACAGTAAATGGACACAAAGAGCAGACAACAGGGAGAAAGGGGAGAGAAATAAATCTTAAAATATATATATATATATATATATATAAATTTGTAGAGAGAATTAGATTAGTGGTTATGTAGGGCTACAGAAGGATAGAGATTGAAAGGTTACTGCTAAGGGGTTTGGGGTTTTTCTGTTTGGAATAATGAAAATGTTCTAAAATTGTGGTGATGAATGGAAAACTCTGTGATAATACTAAAAGTCATTAATGATACATTTTGATGGATTGTATGATATGTAAATATATCTCAATAAAAGTGTTTTAGAAATATCAGTTGACCATAAATATGAGAAATTATTTCTGAGCTCTTAATTTTATTCCATTGGTCTATATGTCTGATGTCTGTCTTGTGCCAGTACCATTCTTTTTTTTTTTTTATTCCCCCCTCCCCTGCCCCCCACGGCTTGCTTCCTTTCTGCTCTGTGTCCATTTGTTGTGTGTTCTTCTGTGTCTGTATTTATTTATTTACT
The DNA here is from genome assembly GCF_030445035.2 of Dasypus novemcinctus. Taxonomy (NCBI): domain Eukaryota; kingdom Metazoa; phylum Chordata; class Mammalia; order Cingulata; family Dasypodidae; genus Dasypus; species Dasypus novemcinctus. Next base: position 31,396,925 of record NC_080690.1, read on the forward strand.
TATTTTATCCCCCCCACACCTCGTGGCTTGTTGTCTGCTCTCTGTGTCCATTCACTGTGCACTTTTCTGTGTTTTTACTTGTCTCCCTTTTTTTGTTGCGTCACCTTGCTGAGTCAGATCCTCACGGCACTTGTGGGCTGGGCAGCACTCCGTGGCATGTGGGCCAGCCAGCCTTCACAAGGAGGCCCTGGGACGTGAACCCAGGGCCTCTCATATAGTAGATGGGAGCCCAACTGATTGAGCCACAGCCACTTCCCCCATTCTATTTTGATTAATGTGACTTTATAGTAAGTTTTAAGATTGAAAATGTGAGTCCTCCAACCGCATTTTGTTTTTCAAGATACTGTGGCTATTCAGGGTTCCTTACCCTTCCACATAAATTTCATGACTGGCTTTTCCATTTCTGCAAAGAAGGTTGTTAGAATTTTGTTTGGGATTGTATTAAAACTGTGTATCACTTTGGTTAGAATTGACATCTTAACAATATTTAGTTTTCTAATCCATGAACACAGAATTTCCTTCCATTTATTTAAGTCTTCCTTGATTTACTTTAGCAATATTTTGTAGTTTTCTGTGTACAAGTCCTTTACATCGTTGGTTAGATTTGTTTCTAGATAATTGATTCTTTTAGTTGCTATTGTAAATGGAAATTTTCCCTGATTTCTTCTTCCAATTCTTCATTGCTAGTGTGTAGAAACATTACTGATTTTGCAGTATATATCTTGAACCTTACCTCTTTGCTGAATTTATTTATTAGTTCTAGGAGCTTTGTTGTGGATTTTTCAGAATTTTGGTACATAGTATCATATCATCTGCAAATAGGGGAAGTTTTACTTCTTCCTTTCCAATTTGGATACCTTTTATTTCTTTTCTTGCCTAACTGCTCTGTCCAGAATTTCCAGTGTAATGATGAATCATTAAGGACAGTTGGCATCCTCTTCTTGTTCTTGATCTTAGAGGGAAAGTTTTTAGTCTTTCACCATTAAATAGGATGATAGCATGGGTTTTCACATATGCCCTTTATCATGTTGAGGGAGTTTCCACCTAATCCTACTATTCCTTGTGATTTTATTAAGAAGGGGTGCTGGACTTTGTCCAATACAAAATCAGTTGAGATGGTCATGTGTTTTTCTCCTTCATTCTGTAAATGTGGTGTAGTACATTAATTGACTTTCTTATGTTGAACCACCCTTGCATAACTTGATAAATCCCAGTTGATCATGGTATGTAATTCATTTTATGTTGTGTTGGACTCAATTTGCTAGCATTTTTTGAGAATTTTTATATTCAATAAGATATTTTCTTTTCTTGTGATATCTTTATCTGGCTTTCAAGTGGTATTAGGGTGATGTTGACCTCACAGAATGAAGAGGGAGTGTTACCTCCTCATCAATTTTTTGGAAGAGTTTGAGGAGGATTGGTATTTATGTTTCTTGTAATGTTTGGTGAAACTCTCTTGTGAAGCTATCTGGTCCTGGGTTTTTCTTTTTTGGAAGGTTTTTGAGACTGATTCAATCAATTTTATCCTGGTTAGTGTTCCTTGGATTTCTTGGATGTGCATATTCTCATCTGTTGCTATTCAGGAAGTTTTTTGTCATTATTTCTTTGAGTAGTCCTGCCCATTTCTCTCTCTCTTCTCCTTCTGGGACCCACATAATGTATTAACCTGCTTGATGGTGTCCCAGAGACCTCTTAGGCTATTTTTGCTTTCTATAATTCTTTTTTTCTTTCTGCTCCTCAGCCTAACTAAGTGTTCTACTGCAGAACTTCAAACAGGTAAGATTTTGCCCCAGGCCATTTGTCTCAATTGTTTCTTAACACTACTTTCCTAGCCTCAAACTGCTTTTGCCTGGAGGTCAAATTCTATGAAGGGGACATACCAGAAGCTGCAGGAGTTTCCCCAAGTCAGCCTTTCCCAGCCAGAAGGAGGCCTGAGACTCACAAAGGGAGCATCAGTGGGCTCCAAACTGCCCTGGAGAAGGGATGAGGGCAGGGCCAGGAAGGGCACCAGGATTTTTCTCCATGGCTCCCCAAGGTTGGCTTTCTTGACTCAGCCCCTGCCCAGCCAATGCATCCCTTCAACTGTCCTCCCTAGCTCTGAGGAAGCATACCTTCTTTACCTTTGTCCTGGGCAGGTTGGAACAACCGCCTTCTCCTTCAGAGCTGGGCCCCCAGCAATCTGCAATGGCTAATCAAAAGCTATAATAAACCATTGCCCATGCCCACTCCATAGTAAGGTCTCATGACTAGACCTGAGGTCAAACTCCAGCTCTGTCGCTTTCAGTTTGGCACAGAAACCCTTGGTCAGTCAGTGTTATTATGGTGCCTACAAGGACTGCGTAAGAAAGAATATTGAGACTGAGGCAAGAGACCTGGGCATGTGCTGAGTTCTAGCCATATAGTGATCTTCTTTTAACTTTATTAAGATTATATAGATATATAAAACTATGTAAATAATAAAATCAGAATTACACTTCTTATTTTAATTCCCCAAATGATGGGCTAGCCCTATGCCATTTCTAAATTATAATACTTGCAGACTCATTTTGGGGGAATATCTCAAGCTGGTTTATATTCCCTTGAAAAGTGAGTCTGGCCTGTGATGAGGATGAATAAACTAATATTAAAGGAGTATTTTTTCTTGGCTGTGGTGAGCAAAATAACGGCCTCTCAAAGATGCTCATGTTCCAATCCCTGGAACATTTTAAGTTTTACATTACGTGGCATAGGGAAATAAATGTTGCAGATGAAATTAAAGTTGTTAATCAGATTACTTCAAAAGAGGAATATTTTCCTGGATTATTTCTGTGGACCCAAAGTAACCCCCTTTAAAACAGGAAAAGAAGGCAGAAGAGAGAGTCAGAGTAGTGCTATATGAGAAAGACTTGACTAGCCATTGCTCGCTTTGAAGATGGGAGAAGATCACAAGCCAAAGATTATGTGTGACCTCTAGAAGATCAGAAAGCTAGGAAATAGATACTCCCCTAATGCCTCCAAAAGGAACCACTTTGCTATCACCTTGACTTGAGTCCAGTAAGACTGACTGGAATTCTGACCTCCAGAACTCTGACCTCCACAATACATTTGTGTTCTTTTAAGCCACAAAGTATGTGGTACTTTGTTACAGCAGCAAGAGGAAACTAATACTCTGACCTTATTAAAACTGTTTGGAAAAGAGGCATGGGAATCAGGCTCAAACCATACAACCATGTATCTGGCCCATCTTTCACACCTGTAATTCTGCTGAAGTGACCAGGCTGAACCTAGCAGACAGTCTTCATGTTTTCAAATAACAAATCCAGACTTAGGTACACAGAGAGTTTACTCAAAAAAAGTATTGCAATAAAAGGACAGGGACTATTTCAATAGGGAGTACCTGCCAACCATAAGATCAGCAAGCATCTCATAGATCAGGCAGGAAAGGGCTTCTCTTTTATAAGGAAGAATAAATAAAGCTGGAAAGAACTGGATATGGGGGATGAAATGAATGGGTGGCATGATTGGACAATTGATTAGGGAATGTTTTTCCCTGAGATCAGTTGATTCTCTGGAGAAGCCATCAAGGAAGGACTGTTCCTCCTTGCAACGCTCAAGAGTGGTCCAAGTTCAGGGTCTGGGGAAAGGAGAAAAGCCTGAATAAATGTTGGTCAAGTCAAGCTAATGAACATATTTTACCCGATCAGTCAGTAGGGATAAACAGTTCAGCCAATTATGAGAAAAAGAATGGGAACTTGGAGGGTTTATGTCCAGTCTTGTCGTATGTAAGCAAGAGGTCATCTGTGTGCCTTGTCTAAAACTTACAAAGAAGGGCTGTTCATTGTAGTAAGCCATTCCCCAGAACACAAAGGGAGAAGGTGGATGTTTTGACTATCTCTGTTTTCCAGAAGTACAGTGCTCAGGCAATGTTAACATTGTCTCCAGCCTTTATGGAGAAGGCGAATTCTTACCATGGCAGGACATATTATCTAATTGTGCCTTTTTACTTTTTTGTCTATCCTTGGGAGCTTTAGCAGTGCTTCTGGAGTGGGATAGAATAAAATTCAAGTGTAAATTGCAAACATTTTTATGATTCCATTAGACTCAAAACTAACTTTGCTGAAACCAACAACTCAGGGTTAAAGTAAAAGGATTTGACCCTTCTCATGGGAATTGTGTTCTGCCCCCAAACACTTGTAGAATATTAGCTCATTTCATATTTTATCAGACTGTACTTCAAAAAGTTAAAGCAACTGAGATCATTCCTGAGATTCTTTCTAATACAGTATGATTCCAGGGTAAGAATGCCTTTGTGTTCCTAAGATACCAACTCAATGAATGCCACCGTGGCTTGTCTCACTCCAGGAAAATGCTATGCTCAACCCCTAGCCCACTGAGAGGGAGCCAGTTAGTAAAGGGGAGGAGGAGTGAAACAGAAGGATGTGCAAAGAATTAACTTTGATGTATGAATTTGCCTCCCACGGGGTCTCAATCATAGAAGAGAGAGGAAATCACAACATAATGAAATTGCATTCATGCATATTCACTTAGAAGGGATTTTATTTAATATTAACGAAATCCCAAGTCATCACGATTTAGCTAATAAATCAGCAAACAGCAATTCATATTGGGATTGTTTGACTTCCTGTCAAGTAGCTGCATTCTTGTACATGCAGAAAGAATGGCATAAACAACCGAGAATTAATGAATTGAGAGAGACCTGAAAAGCTTTCTCTATGATCTGGGTTCTTAGGAAAATTCCAAGTAGTAGTCTTGATTTTGATTAATATTACAATTTATCCGGTTAAAGAAGTAGCTCATAAATACTCATGAAGCATTTTATTAGATGATTGTAAATACTTAAAATCTTATCTTGCAGTCCTTTTCATCACAAAGAAACAGGATAGCGAGCTGTGAATTATATATCATTTAGCCTTGTTCATTGCCAGTGAAAACAACATATGTCTTAAAAACAAAATGTTTCAACACTCATGCAGCTATTGCACAAGACTGGTGTCCTTATAGACCTGACCTTGTACTAATGTGGTGTATTGAACTGGTGCTGTGATGACATATCCTCCCTATGCTCTACTAGTTGTGTCTGTCTTCCCTAGGGCCATTGTGGTAATGTGTTAAGACAGCCCCTGTCTGCTTGCACCAATTTAGATGACATTTGATGGTGCAATGTATCAGCAGCACCAAGGAAAAGTGCTAAAAGCAATATCTTAAAACTACCTCACAGGAGTAAGGTTTTGCAAGGGTTTTACAGCTTTAACCCATCTTCCCTTCTCCCTTCCTTGGCCCCCTCCCCACCGTACATGCACAAAATATTTAAAAGGAACTATGGGAAATAGGAGAGGAATCTGTGATTAGTTCAAATAGTATATTGATTATCTACTTCACTCAGAGCACTATTACAGGCATGTTAGGGGCTTGAGAGCAGAATAAGCTACGGACTATGGCCACATGTAACTTACAATCCAGCAGGTAGTACATGATTCTACCGAACAAAAACTACCAAACTTGATTACTACTATTATGGCAAATATTAAAGTATGCTGTGGGAATAGAGAGGAAAGGGAAATAAGGCCAGCAAGGACTACCAGGGTAAGGTTTACGGAGACAGTGACATTTGATCTAGCTTTTATAGAACAGACTGAAGTTTGAGAGTGAAATTTCTAAATTAAAAAATATATATATTGGGAGCAAAGATATAAGTTTAAGAAAAAGCGGAGTATGTTTTGGTATATTTGGGGAACTTTCTGCTTCAAAGAGTTGTTGATTATCTTCAGTGCATTATAAAGAGTATTTTCCCTTATGAATTGTGTTCACTCAGAATTAGATTAAGGACTTTATAGGCCAGAAGTCATTCGAACTCAGTACGGATGAGCAGTTGTCAGAAGTTAATAACTTGCACTGATTATTTATGATCCCATTGAAGTTTCTTTAATTAAGCTGGCTTTCATAATCCCTTTCTAACGCCTTATCAACTTGATTTTTATCAGTGTAAGCGCTGCTGCAAACCAGGGGGTCTGTCGTGAGACTCAATAGGATACAAAAGAATTTTAGATTTGAATGAACAGCCACCCGATCAGCATGGGCAAGAGCTGGCCTCTCTGACTGAAATTTTCTATCTTGAGGTTCTGACACATAATGCTCCACCCCTGATATTGGGTCAGTTGTCCTAATACTGCTAGACAATCCTCTGCATCCCATCCAATACACTGACTCAGGTGACACTATCTCAGCCTCTTTAATGCCATCAAACCAGCACCTTCACATCCCTTTTAAGCAGGGGTTCTTAACAAGAGGTCCATGAGCTTGAACTGAAATGCAAAAGAAACATTATTCTTGTGGAGACATGTTGGTGGGGGTGTGATATATTTATTAAATTATACACAGTATAGTATGGACTTAGTAAGGGGGCCATGGTTTCCACCTAACTGGCAAAGGGCTCCCTGGAACAAAAATGGTTAAGAACCCCTGCTTTTAAGATTTCTTAAAATATCTTAGAATAAGTAGGCCTAATGGGTCCATACCTCATGAATTTACTAGGGTTTGGCAACAATTTTCTGTAAAGAGCAAGACGATAAATATTTAGGGTATCCAGGCCACACAATCTCTGTCACAACTGCTCAACTCCACCATAGTAGCATAGAAGCAGGTGCAGACAATCCATGAATGAATGGGCATGGCTGGATTTGACTAGTGGCCATCATTTGTTGCACTAGGCTATCAAGCTTGGGAAGAGCAAACTTAATAAGATCCCAGTAAGGAAAATTTAAGAGTGAATGGGAAAGAACACTAAAGGCAAAGAAAATGTACAACAAAAGCAGCTGATACCCAAGAAAGAAAGAACAAAAGGGAAGAGTCATAGTAAAACAAAGAAAAGAGCAAAGCCATTGTGCATTATTAGCTCCATTTTTACACCTCAAAATAGAGTTTGCCAACCACCATCTGTCATTAGATCCACCTGGAGTCTCCTGAGACACGCACATACTGAGGTCCTAATGCAGGTCTCTTGAATTAGGGTCTCCATAGTGAAAGTCTGGAAATTATCATGTCTAGGTGGTTTAATCAAACTTAAGAAGTATTGTCCTCTAGCCTCAAGAAATTTCTCTGCATTCTTTAGGCCCCTCTTCTTTTTATACTATGTGACGTCGCTAGAAAAAAATGACAAGAGGGAACTATGTTGCCCCTTCCTTTTAAATTGTGGCTTTGGTTTGACTGCTAACTTCCTAACCCTACTTTCATCTCCAGGAGTTGTCCTTTGACTTCATTTATTATCGTTAAGGTCCATCCCCATTAGTCAACCTTTCTGATCCTGATTTTCAGATCCCAGCCATGATGGGAACCCTAAGGCCTTCCATTTATCAGATTTCCCCGTTAATGAGATCTGAGCATTTAGAAAACAACTAATTATGGAAAGATTTTTGATTCTGTCTTGTGTACATCTCTTTAAAACAATGCAGTTTGGATGTTGGAAATGTCCCACCAACTGAAAAATAAAGGAACTATTAAACATCTAGGCAAAAATGAATTGCAAAGCAAAGCAAAATAAAATACTTAGAAAGAAATGTTTTGGGTTCCTCTATGATTGAGGGAAAAACAAATGTGCAACAAGTAGAGACAGGACAATATTCAGTTTTAGTACACCTGTATGTTAGAAACAAAGTTGCAATTTTGGATGACACCTTGATGTATGCGTGGGTTTTTTTTAATGGATCCAATAACCATGTAATGGTATTGATACTGATAAATACCAACTCAGAGTCTTAGAAATTTATAGGAAGATACAGATAGCAAATGGATAGAATCTTAAGTACTTTTTAAAGAATTTGCAAAGGATTCCTGAATAATGGTAAAAGTTCTCATATACTAGTATTTTCCTACACAGTGACTTTGTATCTTCTTTTAAGTCAATTTATTCTTAGAAGCAAAGTTCAATACAAATTGGGCTCAGATTTAATTTCCTTTTGTCCTAGGGACGGGTTTTAGAAGTGACTTCTGTTTTCTTTGATTTCAGAGTAGCTTTGAATGATCTCTTAAGGATACAAAAATGACTTTGCAGTCTTCTGTTGTTTCCTTGTTAATCCCCTAAGACTTTTGAATTCTATTAAGTAATTTTTATCTCACTTATTTTTTTCTCATCCCCTTTTCTCTGTAGGACTTTGGGATTTATGCAAATCTCATCAGAAGTGGACAGACCTGATTAAGAATAATATTCTTTTTTTTTCTATTTCTTTTTTAACCAAAATTTCCAGTCATTTTTGGTCCAGAAGCTCAAGTTCATCTTGAAGAAAAGTTATTTATTTCTCAGGGGATATGATTATATCGTTTTTCTCTTTCCTCAAATGACTTATTGAAATAGACTTCTGGGGACTAATTTATATTAATTCCGAAGTATGACTCTGAGGGCATGAACATTAATTGAAAGACTATTTTTATCACCTTATGCTTGCCTTAAAAAATAATTGATAGTTTTCCTAGATTTAATTCAACTTTACTTTTGAGTAGGATGTTAAATGTCAGAAATTGCACATGTGTGTGTGCATGTGTTTTAATAGTTTCCAAAAAATGCAATTAGTCTTAAGAAAATCAGGTTATGAATGTGTTTCTTTGAATCCCACAAAATAAGATAGTCGTTTTTGATGAAGCAAAATGTCCCTGGAAGTATTTCAGCCTTAAGTAATGAACAGTTCATGAATACACATACCCATAAAAAGTAGAGAGTTTTGAAACCCGTATAAGCAAACCTTTAAATAATGTTTATTCCACAATCACATGTAAGAACTATAATTGATGCATAAATCTTTTGCATGCTCAATAAGAACAAATAATAAGAACAGTCATGCTAACATTTGTTGAGTGATTACTAAGTGTCAAACATAGCACCTATTTCATTTAAACGTCACCACAGCCGTAAGCAGATCTTATTATCTTCATGTTAAGTCATTGACCCGGGGCATACATCACCTAACTCCAGCCTTTAGTCCCATATTATAACTGGCTATCTCAAGGGGGAAATAAGTAAAACAGTATTATTCACAACTTTTCCCCACCTGCTTTACAGAGTTGAATATGTTGTCTATAGGAAGGGATTCAAATGATGGCATCTATCCCAGACCAAGGTTGTCACAATTCAAGCTTGGTTAGGTAAAGGTTTCACCATTTCACAGGACTTCTCTTTTTGTTAAGTTCCATGTGCTATAAGATCCATTTCATCCACAGGACTGCAATTCTACCAACTCATCTACCTTAAACTTCTCTTTCAAAACACCAGTTCATTCACCAAATACGTGTTCAGGAAAGACTGAAAAATGATGGCATAAATTGAACCAAAGACCACTGCAATAAATCCAAAATTTATACACTCAAATCAAGATAATTGGAGAAGAAATTTCTGGATAAAGTATAATCTTTTCCACTTCAAAAAAAATAAAACACATTCTAGCATTTCACACTAATTTGCTCATGCACATGCACATACCCACGCATATGCTCCAGATAGGCAATTGCGGCATGCAGTGTGCCTCTACAGGCCATGGTTTCACACACTCTGCTGTAAAGGGATTCATTATGATTTCCATGTCCTGTGTTTCACAGTGAAAGTGGAGACAAGTCAATTCTGTGAAATCTCAGAGACTTAAATATCTGATTTATCCTGACGCATGGTAAAAATATAATTAAATGTAAAAAGTCCTTGAAAACCATAAAGAGTCTGGGTCCCATTTTACCTCTGAAGAAATTCAGAAACTTAGGTGCAACCAGGTGTGTCAATTTGTTGTATGTTTATTTGTGATGTTTTAATTAAAAATATCAGGTAGATTAAAGTCTAAATTTATGAATCTTAGAGATTAATTCAGAGCCATTTGGAAAAAAGAAAAACCATTAGCCACAAATTACACTCATACTCCTATGCTCAGATTTCCTCTGGGAACACGTTCTGCAGATCCAAGTCAATCAAACTTACGCTGAGGTCAAGGACTACTTCAGGTGAGTTACAAAGGAAAGAATTTTACCATCTGTTTTGATATATTATTCATTTAAAATATTCAGAGAATTGCAGATGCAAACAAAGGACATTAGATTGAATGCAAGGCCTCCTATGCATATTCAAACAGCTTTATATATCCTTCATGAATCAAAACATAGAGTGACTAAATGAGAAGTACCAGGAATGCACTGTAGTGAACAAGAGAACGCAGGCAGTCTTACATGAGAAATCTGAATAAGATTAGGCCCTTGCAAAATCTACAAGGTCAAGTAAAATAAAGTAATTTAATTTAAACTATGGTCTGAAGTTTTTTTCTTCAGATGTGAATTAAGCTATGACCTAAAATTTATTTTTGTGAGTATTTAAACGTATAATATGCCAAATGGTGCCCTAATTTTTTTTTTCAGTTTTCCAGGCCTACAAAGAGATTTTATATTTGGAAAATATTTTTCTGCCATGTATTATCATCAGTGTATTTATATCAGTTGTCAGATTAATGGAACAGTGAAGTCCCAAGTAGGGAGAGGTGTGTATGTGTGCATATGTGTTTGTGTTTATCTTTCAATCTACACATATTCTGTATGTTTTACATACATTTATGTATTATTAAAGGATAAACATCAAAAATTCAATATATATACACACAGAGGCCCCCTAGATCAAGATGGCAGAAAGACATGCTCCAGGGCTCTGTCCTCCCACAAAAAAAGCATTAGAAACCATCAATCAGGAGAACTAGACTAGGGACACACAAGACAAAGACTAAAGAAATAAAAATTTCCTAAATATGCTCAAAGTCCTAAAGGAAAACATAGACAAAGAACTAAAAGGAATCAGGAAAATGATAGATGAACACAAAGTGAATATCAATAGTGGGAAATTATGAAAAGCAACCAAAGGGAGATGAAGAGCATAGTAACAGAACTTTAAAATTCCCTAGAAGTATTCAACAGCAAATTGGAGCTGGCAAATGAAATAATCAGAGAACTCAAAGATAAAACAATTTAACGCATTCAGACTGAGGTGTTGAAGAAAGAAAGAATGAAAAAAAGAGAACGGAGCCTGAGGAACCTATGGGATACCATCAAGCATGCCAATATAAACATTGTGGGAATCCCAGACCGAGATGAAACAAAGGGGCAGAGAGAATATTAAAAGAACTATTGGCTGAAAAACTTCCTATATTTAATAGGAGACATGAATATACACATCCAAGAGAAATAAAATAAACTTGCCTTTTTCTTCCCAGAAAGATATATCTTCAAGTAGTAAGGCTTCTACAAAGGCGGATAGCCCAGCACCCATGAGCTCAGGGAATAACTTACATTTAAATAGGAAAAAAAAAAAAATGAGGCTTTATGTCATTGTCTTCAATTACTTTCTCATCTGCGTTTTAAAGAAAGCAAGGACTCATGCAAATTTTGAGGTTATTTCCTACTAAGGTCAGAATTACTTCTGCTAATTCTCCAGCAGAAGGTCATGCAGCCATCTGTTTGACCACGTCCTCTAGTAATGGGGCAGCATTCTTTTTCTCTCAGGAGGCAATTCCTTAAGAGCTTTCCAAAGATGAAACTATTAGATTATGATTCTGTTATCAATCAGTAATGTGCCTTACTTTTTGTTTCAGGTTTTCCATTTTAGTTCCACATAAAATAAATCCTGCCCTTCCATACCTGAATAACTTGCTTATTTGATTTCATGAAGCATGACCTTCACTGGAAAACACCCACAGAGGTGTACCCCAATTCTGGCTAGGTAATTAGACCCTCCATATAGATACCTACCCGATGATATAGGAGCACAATTACTGTAACATGTTTTATAATTTCTTATCTATTAGAACTGAGAACCTTTTTTTAAATATGAGAGGCATGGTGTTAGGAACTCAGATATATCTATATCTGTATCTATATCTATATCTATTTCTATAACTGTCTCTGTATCTGTACCTGTACCTATATCTGTATCTGTATCTATATCTCTATCTGTATATACATTATACCATTTGTCAAAACTTTGTCTTTGGCAAATTCTTAAGGTAGCTTAAAAAAAATGAAATTAAAAAACATTCACTGTTAAGATGGGCTGTTTCAGGCACCATAGTGAATCCATCAAGGTTCTCAGCTCTGCTTGACTAGGTATATGAGTTTGTTTCCAAGTTTATTCAATGCAGTTAGGGAAGTTGATCACTAGCAACTCCAGTTTCACAGCTTGTGATTCCAACGAATGAGTTACACACTATCTTATAATACACATATTACCTTACCCAGAAGGACTCTAATTAGTCTAAATATAGGATATGGCACTCTTACAAATTTACAGGTGGAGAGAGAAAATTCTCAAAAGGGATGACTTTTGGGCAAGCCACCTATGTCCATTACAAACGGATGCAAAATTTTAGAATTAATGAGTAAACAAAAAAAGAATGTCAACTGTATCCCATATAGTCCCCAAATCCGACTTTGTTAATTAATAGGAAAAGTGAAATTTCCGTTTTCTTCTCAAAATGTTTGACAGTGGAAGGCAGCTCAGCCTTCACAAAGTCCACATTGTATTTCAATGTGACATTATGCCAACCCATTTCCTGTACCTAAGACACTTTCCATTCAATCAATACAATCAAGAAGCAGATAAAGAGGTGGGAGTCAAACAGTAAAGGAGCTGGGAGACCACAATTTAGCAACACTGTGACCTGCCACAAATCAAAACTAGGCAAATGTGCAAGCATGAACCTGGAGATTAGTACAAGATTACATTTGACAGAGGATAAAATAAAAATGACACCATGGATTGCATAAGAGCATTACATAGGTTATCCAAAGTCATTATTGGGTTAAAGTTTGCTTCTGCAGAAGGATTTGTAAATGTTCTATGTTCTACCACAGTATGCCTGTCTGACCCCATATGAAAAACTTGACTCTTTTAATTCCTAAAATGTGATGTGGGTTCATATGCTGCATTCTATTAAAGCACATAAATAGTTAAATCTAGGAAGTAAGCTCCTCCAGGTTAACTGACTTTGCCTTATCTACTAGTAATATATAACTCAATGATGGCACATAGTAGTTGCTCAGTAAATATTAAATCTAAAAACTGAAAATTCTGGGGCTAGATGATTTTGAAAGTTCTGTCCATTTTATAATATCTAAGTTTGTACTTGCACAATTTAGCGAATAAATCCACAAATTATATCAGAACCTTTTTACTGTTTTGTTTTAGAAATAAGACATGTTTTTCAGAACTGCAAATTGGTGAGACTATTAATACATTCTGATGCTACATTTAATTTTGGAAAGAATTTCCACATTATAACATTTCCCCCTCAAAGAAATTCCCACCCTTGTGGTGGATATCATTGTTTGTTTTTTAATGAAATGAGCCCTCAAAACGGCCTTATGAAAATTCCTAAACTATTCTGTTTTTCAGTGATTCAACTAGAACTTATTTCACTTCCACATTCTAAATTGTGTCTGGGGAAAAACTTTCAAATGCTTTCTCTGCATAAACTATATTAAGAAATACATACTGTTATCAGAAAAATAAAAGAGACTTTCAGTCAGAAACGTGTTTCAAATATATGAACATTTTTTTAAAAAGCCTAATTATATAAAGTTTACTGCTTAATTAAAAAACCTTTCTATTATACAGGATCATTTTAATTACTGCTCTGAACTGCTGTCTCCTGTGGTCTTTCATGTATACTCCATCTGTTTTTAACATATCTTATGATCTTGAAACAACATTTCATGCAATCCACTGTCTTTATCCAGTCTAATGGGAAAATGTGAAAGACCCCACTTAATGTGATGCAAATCTCATTGCTTCCTATGAAAACAGGAAAACAAAGTCAACTACAAAAACCTAGTGTGTTCTCAAACTTCATCTGAACTACAGTCTCTGAATTAATAAATTGTAGGACACAGTCCTGCCACTAATTAGCTGCATGAGTTAAGGTAAATTACTCTATCTTGCTGATTTGGCAGTTTTCTTATTTGTATAAAATGAGATAGTCTAGACGAAAACTAAAAACTTCCTAGATCTAAAATCACATTGAACAGTGGATTCGGGGCTTGAATTGTACTAAGTCCACTGTTGTGGAACGTCACCTATCCATCCCTGAATTCTTGCTTTAACTACTCACACAAATACACACATGCATAAAAACACACACACACATACACATACACACACACAATTAAGCAAGCCTATAACATAATCATAAAAATAAATCTTTACTCCATAGTTCCTTTCAGGCTTGATTTTGCAACGTCCAGACTTTCTTCAGGTACTGAAAGAACATTGCATGCAGAAAAGTGAACAAAAGTAATTCTAATTCATTATATAAAAATATGTCCACATATTTATGCTATATGACATGTTGGAGCATAGGGATTCATTAACTCAAAAAAAACAACTAAAAACTCATCTATATAAAGTTATAAAGGGCTATTCCATTTTTGTGTCTTATTAGAGCCTACAACATTTCCTTGTACATACAAGATGCTCAATAAATACTCAGTTTTTAAAAATTACATAGTGATTATAAGTATTTGACTGGAAGAGATAAGTTAATACATGTTATAGCAGTACCTTCGACTCAGTGCCTGACATGGTCAGAACTCAATATAGAACTTTTAAATGATTAATTTCTTATTTCCAATAAAGAAAACTTGTTCAAAATATTTCCAAAAAAGGTCCAGCTTTTTATGTTTATCACCAATGTTAGAAGGAACGAATTTTAAAAATTCAAAAAAAAATATGTGTAAGTATGATCAGTCCAAGTATTTATAATAGAAAAATTTTGACATACTGTTAAAAATTGGGTTGGTTAAGGGAAATCATGGAGCATCAATATTATGCATGCTTAAGATATATTATCAAGTAAATTAAAAGCCAATTGGAACAAGTTCATCAACCAATCATTACTTAGTCATTGTGTAAGCATAAATTGAAATACCATGTTAATTTCTGAAGAATGATTTAAGTATGCAGGTATATCACCTATTCATTATAAGAGATAATCTTTAGTGCTGAAGGTATAACTTCAGATGCCTACAAGAAATACAAACAATCCTAAGGAGTACAGAAGAATGAATTTAGTCATAAAGCAAAAGGAAGGCCATGGGAACTGAAGAGGAATATAAAAGATTGAAAAGTATGCTTTTCCAATGTCCAAAATGGGCAGCTTCCACTTACCACCCCCAGGTAACTGTTGTCAAATGGAAATGTGGGTTCTGCCTTGCCAGCTCTTCAGTAAAAACCCAGATTTTTAGTCAGTCTCTCAGTATTAACCACCAACTATATTGCTAATTTTTGTTTCTGCAGTTACTTTTAACACTCTGAGAGCCATAATTTTGTAGACCATATCTATGAGCTTCAACTAGACTAAGGAGCATTCCTTTATCAATCCTGAGCCACAGAGCTGGCAAGGTTTAGCTCAGTGTCCCAAGAACCAGATGGCACACTCAGATCAGGACTATGGAAGACAGTTTATTTATGAAGGTGTGGAGAGGGCATACAGGAATCACAAAGGATGATGTAATAAACTAGAACAGGCAGTCACAGACACAGAAAAACATGAGAAGTGAGACTGCTTACTAGATCCAGAAAGAGGGACCAAAGCAGGGACCTTTGATGGGCAGACACAGCCATTCTCAGGTGACATCACAGGGAAGGAGTCAGTGGAAATACACCCTCACATCACTCTCCTCTGCATTATCCATGCATAAGAGTAGCTGACCCACAAAGGAGCCCACTGACATGCTCGCATAGGTCAGCATCCACCCCACACCGCTGGGCAGAGGACAGGATCAAGCAGGGTGGGGAGAGGCTCTGTAGGGCCCAGGGAGGATCTCCGACCAAATCCTAAATTATTGTTCATAAAATGTTAAAGCCAGAATCTGTCTCAACCGTGCTTTGTAGCTTTCCAGCAGCCTCCTTTATCTTGTACCACCCAAGGTATTTACAGCCAAAAACAACCGTTTTGCCAAAGTATAACCAAAGATGAATTAATGTATGACTTTATAGTACCAGAACCTAACAGGCTGTTAAACAGCATGATTGAATTAAAAGTCCTGAAAATGCCATAACTAATGGCACTGTCTTGAAAAAAAAAAATAGTGTTAATGTGGAGGTTCATGAAATGTGTATGAACCATATAACATATTCATGCCTTATTACTGAGAATTTCAAAGTGTCTCACTGCTCAAGATAATAGGCCTTGATTCAATTCAGTCTGATGTGGCATGAATTTCATGGGCTAATTAGTAAAGCATTTCTTAATGATTAAGGGGGAAAATCAGATAACATTTGATTGGAAACCCAACTGTCAAAGATAAAACATAGCTACAACGGAGGTTAGAATGAATGCCATTCATTTTGAATTCAGGTGTCTTAATTATGATAATTAATGATTGTATTCTCTATATAAATGAATTCAACCAACATGATAAGCATATGGTAATTAAAGTGCTTTTTTAGAGCAAGAAATTTAAACAAATGACATCAATACTAATCATGTCCTTTTTGCACTTTAAATTTAGTTTTATATCAAGGCCTGCTTTCTCCTTTAGTCATTTATTAGTTTTATATACTGTTAGTACTTTGATAACAAGTGTATTTCTAAGAGTTGATATATATTGACTTTGGATTTCTGGCAAGAACGTGATTTATTTCCTATTCTTTGAAGTCAAAGGTAGTGAATCTTGCTCTGTATCAATGCTATGGAGATTTGTTAAAAAATTGTGTTGGATTTACCAGGCACCAGTGCCTAGAGTTAATAAAAAATAAGTAACTGACCCAGTAATTATAGGTTAATATGGATATCATTACATAACGATGATTAGATAAAATTTGATAGGCCATTTAAATTCTGAATATTCTGAGAGTAATCTAATCATAGGAAATGGTTTTTAAAGGCCCACATTATTATTGCAGAATTGTTCACACTGACACATATTGATTCAAACTTACATCTCCTCTTGCCTGGACAGCTGTGATAACTGCCCTGCCTCCATTATCTCCCATCTCCATCCTACACACATTACCCAATACTTTTCCTCTCTTGTTAGCTCAGAAACAACTGATGGCTACCCAATACCTATTGAATAAACTTCAATTTACTTAACTTGATATTAAAGAGTCTCCATGAAAAGATGCCAACATTCTGTTCCAGCCTCATCTTCAACTTTTATTCTATTTACACCTTACTATTCTGGTCAATTTGCTTGTTTCTTTTTAGGTCTTTCACTCTTCCACCACCTTGGAAGTCTTCTCCTTGACCTTTTTTGGCTCTATTCTTTGGAAAAATATTTGCAGGTCTTCTGAAAGGCCCTCCAGAATTGAGATCTCTCTGATTTGCTCTCTGAATTTTAAACATATTCACAATTTTCTTCCCCTCAAGACTGTGAGATGCTATTATACATGTCTTCTTTCCTCTCCCCAAATCCTAGAACTCAGTTTCATAAAACAAATGTTTAAACAATGTCCTCAGTGAATAAGATGGAGCGGTCCATTGCCTATACCTTTGAAAACAATGGCAAAGGCACATTTATATTGTATTTTACTATTTAACCATACTTACTAAGGTTTATTCTTTTATATTTTGAAGAGCATATGGTTCATTCTGTATTGCTCTAATGTGTCCTTGGACAGCTACTAATCACTCATCTGCTAAGAGAGGGGAGTTAACTATTATGGGGAGGGGACAGATAACAAGTGGGGAAATGGGTCAGGGTAAAGAGATATTGCTCCCAAGTTCCATATCAAACTTATTTGCAGTGGTAAAGAGGGAGTCTAGCTTACAAATAGTCCGTATTTTAAAAAATAGGCAAAATTATATTTTTGTTTGTTTGTTCTTTTGCAAAAGAGAGAATTTTCCAATCTCAGTTCAAAGTGGACCAAGAAGTCATGGAGACATAGAAGAAGTTGGTCCAAGGAATGGACACTCTGCTCCAAAGCAGAAGAGAGAGGATGCTTGACTCTGTTTCCTGACGTGGAACTTAATATCAAAAACCCACTCACTCTATGGTTTTCATGGTGTGCTGTACTTCATTTAAACCCATGTAAGTTTTTTTTTTTTAATGAAGTTTTTTTTTTGAGATGTTCTGAGCTATCAAAATGATCATGCATACAATAATACGATAAAGGATTTCATACATTTCCCCACCACTAATACCTTACATTGTTGTGACACGTTTGTTACAAATGATAAAAGAACATAGTCATAATATTACTGCTATCTATAGTCCATACCTTATATTTGGTATATTTTTCCCACAAACCATCCTATTAATAACATCATATATTACTGTTGTATTATAGTTCAAGAAAAAACATTCTCATATTTTTAATGTTAACCACAGTTCATCATTCATCATGAGGTTTACTGTGTCATATGGTCCCCTGCCTTGCACAATCTATCCAAACTGTACATTCAGTTTCACCACAGTGTTATGCTGTCAACAATTCAGTCCATTTCAGAGCATTTTAATTATTCCAGTAGGAAAAATCTCATACCCCTTTACACCTCCCCATTATTGACCCTTAATGTTGATATAGTACCTTCTTTGCCATTGCTATAGAAATATTAAAAATGTTACTGTCAACTATTGTCTATACATTACATTAGTTGTATTTTTCCCATATATCTCCATATTCTTAACACCTTATAATAGAGGAATATTCTTGTATTTATACTACTAACCACAATCATCATCAACCACTGAAATCAGTATGTTATATAGTCCCTAGATTATCCTCTAGCTTTCTTTTTATTGACATTAACCTTGCTAGACTACCCCTTTTAGCTACAATCTTATTTATAAATCAGCAGTTTGATTGTACTCACTATAATGTGTTACCATCAACTCTAACCATTTCCCCACATTTACAATCCCTCTTCTTAAATTTTCTACATACATTCAGCATTGACTACCCCTTTTCAAACCAAATTCTATCTCCTAGGAACCCATAGTCTATAGTTTAACTCCATGAATTTGTTCATCATATTTAGTTCATATTAGTGAGACCATATACCGTATTTGTCCTTTTGTGTCTGGCATTTTCACTCAACATAATGTCCTGAATGTTCACTCATGTTGTCATATGCATTCCAAGTTCATTTCTTCTATGATGAATAGTATTTCCATCACATGTATATACCATATTTTTATTTGTCTATTACAGTGATGGACACATGCATTTTTCCACCTTTAAGCAATTGTGAATAATGCTGCTGTGTGAACATTGGTGTGCAAATGTCTGTTTGTATTCTTGTTTTCAATCCTTCTGAATATATTCCTATTAGTGGGATTGTGAGATCATATGGCAGTTCTATATTTAGCTTCCTGAGGAGCAGCCAAACTGTCCTCCACAGAGGCTGAACCATTTTACAATCCCACCAACAGTGAAGGAGTGTTCCTGTTTCTCCACATCCTTTCCAGCACTTAATATTTTCTGTTTTTTAAAGTAATGGCCATTCTATGAGATGTGAGATGAGATCTTATTGTCATTTTGATTTGCTTTTCCCTAAGAGCTAGTGATATTGAAGATTTTTTCATGTTCTTTTTGGTGGAATTGTGTACTTGCATCTAAGGTAAATCTTTTGTAGACAACATACAGTTGGCCCATATTTTTTTATCCATTCTGTCAGTCTTTGTATTTTCATTGGGGAGTTTATTGGGTAGTTCAATCCATTAACATTCAATGTTATTACTGTAAAGGCATTATTTACTTTGTCCATTTTACCTGTTAGCTTCCTGTTGTCATATCTTACTACATTTTTTTTTTGTCTCTTTACCCTTTAATTTACCCTTACTAATAATCTTCATTTCTACACTCTTCTCCAAGTTTCTCATCCTTGTCTTTTCCTTTCAGGCTGCAGAACTCCCTTTAATATCTCTTATAAATCTGGGCTTTTGGTAACAGTTTTCTCAATTTTTGTTTGTCTTTGAATACTTTAAACTCACTCCCATTGTTGAAGGACAATTTTGCTGAATAAAGAATTCTTGGGAGTGGTGGGGTGGGGTGGTGGGGGTGAATGGGGACCTCATATTTTTTTAATGTAAAATTTTTTAAAAAATGAATAAATTGAGTAGAATTTGGAGAAAAATAGATAAATAAATAAATACTACAATAAAGAAAAAAGAATGAAGAAAAAAAAAAGAATTCTTGATTGGCAGGTTTTTTTTCTTCAGTACCTTGAACCACTGCCTTCTTGCTCCATGGTTTCTTATAAGAGATTAGCACTTAGTCTTATTTTCCTTCCCTTGTGTGTGATGCATTGCTTTTCTCTTGCTGCTTTCAGAATCTTCTCTTTAGCTCTGCCACTTGACATTTTGAATAGTAGGTGTATCAGAGTTGGGCTATTTGGATTTATTGTATTTGGAACATGTTGTCCTTCTTGGATAAAAAAATTATGTCTTTCATAAGAGTTAGGAAGTTTTTAGTCATTATTTCCTCACATATATTTTACTCACCATTTCCATTCTCTTTTCCTTCTGGGACTCCTATAATGTGTATATTTATGTGTTTTGAGTTGTCATTCAATTCCCTGAGATCTTGTTTCATTTTTTTCCATTCTTTTCTCTCTGTGTTCTCTTGTCTTCATGTTCAGATGCTCTGTCTTCCAATTCACTAATTCTGTCTTCCACTAATTCAAGTCTGCTCTTACATGCTTCTAATGTATTTTTAATCTCATCCGTTGTCTTTCCTTCCCATAAGCTCTGTTACTTCTACTTGCAGGTTTTCAAATTATTCTTTATGCTCACCCAGTGTCTTCTTACTATCCTTTATTTCTTTAGCTATATTTTCCTTCAACTCCTTGAATTGATTTACATTTGTATGAAGATCCTTGATTAGTTGCCTTAAATCCTATGTCTCATCAGGAATTCTAACTTGATCTTTCGGCTGGGCGATACATTTCTGTTTCTTAGTATGACTTGTAATTTTTTGTTGCTTTCTAGGCATCTAATTATGTAGGTGAATTTACTCTGACAGCCAATTTCTCTCTCTTGCCTAGTGATTTTGTTTCATGGTTCTTTGTTGTTTGGTTCAACATATTCTAAATCTTTAAGATTACCTGTCTCAGGTTATCAAAACAGGTCAAGGAGCCTCTCGTGAGGCACAGACCAGTTTCAAGCATGCCTGGACCTGAGAGACCCCAAAAGTTTTTTTAGCTATTGCTGTTTCTCATCCTGCCAGAAGATGGTGCTCTTTGGTGAATCTTTCCATGGAGGGGTCTCTACCAACTTCCGTGAGCTCATTATCCTAGTCTGGCCTGAACTGAGATTCCAAATGGACTCTGCTTGACCAAACTCAGCAATGAGAAACCACTCTGCCCTCTGCCACACCGTCCCTCTCCCCAGGGAAGAAAAAATCCATTTTCCTTCTCAGTTGGCCATAGTGAGTCATGGGTTTTATACAAGCTATTTGCTTTGAGGGTGAAGATTGGGTGTCATTTCTGGTCATGGAGGCTAGTGATTCACAATTTTTGCTTTGACCTTTTTTGTTTCTCTGTCCCTCACCCTCCAGGACACTGTTTAGCATTCTCCTGGTCTGCAACCCCCAAAGCATCTCTCTCAGACAGATTTTTGCCCTTTTTCCATTGTTTTTGTAAGAGAGTAGAACCCTGATGCCATCTTACTGGAAGTGTAAACTCACCTAAGTTTAAGTAACCATATAACTAAATGGACATAGCCTTAAGTTCAAAGTGTGGATCCATTCATTTGAATGTTTTGTTGTTTATCTAAAATCCCAAGGTGAAGAAATGTTTCTTAATTTCATGCAATTAATCAATCTGGGTGGATTCCAATGCACTGTGAGCACCGAAGTTCCATTATATCCTATATGGGAAAAACTGGATTATAGAGATATTTAAATGGCCAGTATGATTAAATATGGCAAACTGCTAATTATCCCCATTTTTCCTCCTCTTCCATAGTAAATGTTATCATTGGGATGTTTCCATAAGAAAACCACACTAGTCTGTTACTGGCTTCCTTAGGCCTTACTCAAACCATGACTCCTAAGTATTTATGTTCAGCAATTGCATTGGCTTTTAGCATGTTTCACATGCCTTTACCACAAACTTGTACAAATAATATTTCTAACTTTATTTCTGAAACTCAATTTACAGTGCACAGTGAGTAACTAAGTTATAGAACAGAACAGCAAAATTACTCACTTTCAATATCAAAATCTACACTGAGTCAATACTGATTACTTTCCTTGTATATCATGATGATTCTCATGGGGGCAAGGGTAGGCAGAGAGAGATTTTCTTTGAAATGCTTCAACAAAGCATCTTTGTATTTCATTCTGACTGTTTCTATTCTGTCACTTCCATCTTACACAATACAATTTAACCATAACTGCTATAACTTCTGGATTTTTACCATAGTTTAAATTCTGTATAACTTTATTTTATACTATATTACCCATTAAATTAATAACTTTAAGGTGATAAACATCTCTTTCATTTGTAAGACTTTTCATAAAAATAAATCTACAAAGCAAACAAAAATATCCCATCAAGTATATATTGGAATATATGGTCACTGTCATTGTTAATACAATGGAAGCCATGTCTGTGATCAAATAGAGTTCAAACATTTTGGCAAAGATGCAATCAATTCAAAAACAAATGTAAATGCTATTTGTTCTATGTAGTACCAAAGCAAAAAACCAGTAGGCCTCAGATTCCATCAGTGTTGTATAGGGAAGCAAACATTTGCAGTTCTTGGAGCATTTGTGACAAATACTGCCAGTTTCCTTACCTCCTATGGATTACTCTCAACAAATTGATGATGACTATCTTTCCTAATAATGGATAAATTCATAAACCACACAAGTACTAAAAATAAGATGTATCATTCTGGCTTCCTTTTCTGAAAATAAAAAAGAAATAGAAAAGAAATAAAAGGAAAGGCACAAACACCAAAGCCCTAAAACAAAGACACACAACCTTGTTTTCTTTCCTTTCCATGAAGCAGCTTCTATCTCTTAAAGTTGCTTTGCAAAGAGAAAAGTATTAGGTAGGGGCCAATAAATTGTGTTTCTTCCCAACTTAGTTCCTCTGCCTTTGCAATAGGAATTTCCCCTGATAGCTAAAGCCTTCCATAAGCCATAATTCTTGCCTTTCCACCCACATACACTTTACATAAAACAAGAAAGACTGCCACTGCATGTACTTCAGAGCAGTCAAAATATAGTACTGGGGAAGTTATTCTGTAGTTTTCTAACTTTTCTTCCTCTCTTCTCTGCTGAATCTTACAGAATGCATATTCTGAATTGCTGATGTATCACAACATCTGTCTTAAGCACTGCTCTGTGGAAGAGGTGACATTGTTTGCATTTTTCATTTCCTGATCATTAATGACACCATCTTCCTCATTCTCATTAGCTTTCAGATGCAGTTGAAATCTTGGGCCTTTTGTGCCTTAAAAAATACTTTTAGGAAATGCTTGGGGGCATCCAGAAAGGAGATGATTGTTTTCCATATTTATTTCCTAAAAATTTCTTCCATCATGTGCTTAGGATGCTTCTAGGGATGCTATATGCACAAGGTTGAAATAAACTGGTTGATGGACTTAACTATAGCACAGTCCATTTGTGAAAGGGTAGCTTTTCACTTCAGTGGGCAAAAGTACGATTTAAACATCTTAAAAATGTGATTTTCAGAAAAATCAGTACCAAATGGGGTGTGTAGAAATGTAACTTAACCATTTGAATCTTTTTTTGTTGAAGAATAACTTGAATGCCAAAATATAGGAAGTTTACATTTTACCATTCTCTCTACATGGGTTAGAATTTACAAGTTTTGTTATTATGGAAAATAATAAACATTAGCCCTCAAGAATGTAAGAAATAGGCACAAATCAAAGCAATGTAAACCATGAGTAACATTCATCTCATCTTTTTCCCTGTATATCTCTCTACAGCTCTTGAATAATGATGTTGACAATGATGATAAAATGTGCTAGCAATACTTAGAGGCATGATACAAAATGTTGCATGTACACTAATTAATTTATTCAGCAATACAAAAAAAAAGATTGCTATTGCAATTATAATAAGGTACACAATAAGAAGGAAGAAGGGGCATTGTCCAGAGACTGAGGGCTTCATCCTGAATAAAATAACTGAACAAGGTTTTGGGTTACTTTGGTTTGGGGAAGAGGCATGCATTTTCAGTTCTACATGAAATAGTCATAATATGTTAATTAGAAGCATCACAAAATGTACTCATAAAAAGAAATTTGTATGTTTATTGTACGTGTGTGTTGATTATCTAAAAATGAAGTATAGTAGCCCACTTTTTCTTTTCATTCCCTTGTTTAGGGTAATAGTTCTTAATATTTTCTATTCTTTTGTCCACTCACTATTAAAATACAAGGGAAAATATTATTTGATGGGTTAAGTCATGTTTAAGCATCCATCCCTGTGTTTGTGTGTGTGTATGTGCAGAAGTTAGCTCATCTCTACTGAATGCACCAATCTTGATTTTTTCATAATTATCTCTCCTCTGTTTTATGAACACAATTAAACTTTATATTACTTTTTCTTTTATAAATTCTCATTTTAAGACTTAGATTAAATCACAAAAGTAGAAAGTACAAATAGTCAATAAATGAAAAGATTAGCGCAATATTCAACCATAGAAACAATCGTATAAATACCCATGAATCAATAGACACCATTTCCCCATCAAATTCTCTCTTACTTTTTTTCTGTCTCTCTCACACACACACAGAATATCTAAAACTATAATTAAGTGGGAACCATTGGTTAAAATACATAGCAATATAAAATTTCATTGGTTAAAATACAAAGCAATATAAAATTTCAGCAAAAACTGTGGCTTTTTTGTTATTATTTTATTTTGATAACATTTCTGAAATATTATATTCAATGATAATCTTACAGATCTATGGATAGTGTCCAACAATAGGACAATAGTAAAATAAGTCAAGCAAATCCATAAGATGCAATGCAATGCTACAGATAAAAAGCACCTTTTAAAGTCTATATAACGACTTTTATTAACAAAGTTAAGATCATATTATTCATGCGATTTTGCAAAAAAAATTCATAAGCATCAAAAATTGAGTGATATATCAACATACTAGAGACAAATGAAAATCTTGAAATTTTTTTTGTGATTGAAAATATCAGTGAATTTCTTTGTCTTTAAAAAATATCCATTGTTTCTTAATCTTAATATTTTTCATTGAGCACATATCAGGGAAAAAGAACTACAAGCATCTCTAGATTGAAAATCTGTCATTTCTCTGGAATTTCAGAATATTCATCCTAAAATCTTTTCAAATTTTTTATCCATTTTTAATTAAATGCACAAATTCACCTTGTTTTCACCTAAGTTCCCCACAAAAAGCAAAGCCGGAGGCACAGGTTTACATGCAAGAGGTTTATTTTGAGAAATGATACCAAGGAACAGGATACAGGGGGTTAATACAGATAAATAGGAAGGAAAACCAATTCACAGTTGTGCTATGGAAATGGTCCCCACCATGGGCAAATGGAGCTTGACCCCTTTTGGGATCCTCTGAAGAGCCTTACAGAATGCACCTCAGAATTCCCCCCAAGAAAGGAAGAGAGAAGTATTTATATGCCTTCACCTGCTCAGGAGTTGTTCATTTCAGTGTTAACTCCCCGATATTTCCAGGTTTGCAGATGCAAAAGAATAACTGTGTGCAGCTGGTTTTTACAGCAATATCTAAAGTGAAAGAGGTGGGCCAGGAGGATGTGAGGGGGAGCATAAGATTCTTGTCAAGGATCCTTCTAGATGATTTCTATTACCAGCTGTGTGAATTCAGACCTATTTAATTATATCTGTTTTAGAGATGTAAATGCTAATATGAGGAGGTTATTTTACTTACCTTTTATGCATGGGTCACTGTGAAGATAAACATTTATTAATTTTTATGAAAGAACTATATGATGCTTCACAAGCATTTTCTTAAGTTGCTCATTCCTGTATTCTTTATTTAAGAATAGAAAATTATTAAAGATGTTCTTATAGCTAAACATGGTCGCTGATATACCTTGACAAAGAATAAGTCAGTCTCTAAAAGACAATGTTTAACAGAGCACCCTGATCAAGGGCAACTTAATTATAGTAGTGAGGGAGAAAAAGAGCACCTTTTCACTGACCAATTAACCAGATAAATCTTTCAATCAAAGTGCAGCAGATGGCACAGATACTCTTAAAGCAAACCATCAAGATTTCACAACAGTGTGAAAAAAATTCAGAAAGGGCATCTGTAATTTATAGATAAGTACATCGTTTTTACACCTACACACAAAAATATCACACAACCCAAGAGTCACTTTCCTGATAGCTTGTTGTAAAGAGATAATCAATGTAAAGCTTCTTGTATAACAGCATTAAATTGGCAACATCCTGAATGTTCAAGGATAGGGGAATGGTTAAATTATTCCACTATAAGAAAAAATTTTAAGCACACATTAAATTATAGTTTGAAAATAATATTATAACTGTGTTATTTGCTCAGTGAGGAGAAACTATAATTGGTATCTATAATACTATTTCAAATATACATAAATAAGAAAAAACATGAATAATTGAAATCAACAAACAAAAGGGGGAATTAAAGAGTTTAGTTTTAGTGTTTGTTTTGATATTGTTAAATTCTAAATTTTTATTCAGGGCATTATAACATAGTTGTTAAGAACATAGGATGTACAACCAACTGCTTGAATTAGATTTCTGAATTTTCCAGATTTTAAGTGTGTGATATTAGACAAACCATATAACTTCACTGAGCTTACATAAGCTTCTCTTTAAAAGAAGAAGAATAAGACTACCTTCCACATAGCGTAGGGAGAACATCGAATGAGTTATTGCATATTAAGTGCTCGGCCTGGTGTCTAACCCATAATAAGTGCTCAGTGAACATCATCTATTTTTACTATGTAGGAAGATGAATTCAGTGTAATTTCTTCCATGAACACCTTCTGACAAGCATAAAAATTATTGAGGTAATTTCCAAAGACTGTTGCACCACGGCTATGTATTTTTTTCTTAATTTCACTTTGAAATAAAAATTGTGAGTGCTGGTAAAAAATTACTAATACCTTTTCTTGCTGCCTGGAAGTAATAAAAATATAGAGACTTAGATGTAAGGGATACACAACGTCAATATTTGAGATAAATTAACTTTTCCTAACCTGAGTAGATTTCCAAGCTTCTGCCTGATGTTTCATCAAATTAAAATCCTACAGATGACTGCTTAATCAAGACTGCCTAACAGAATGGCTTCTAATATCTCAGTTATAAAAACAGTATACTTTAGGGAAGAAAATAGGAGTGAAAAATTATACTGGCCTGGTTGCCCAAATCAATAAAATTTGGTAACAAAATTCAAGTACCTGTAAGAAATTTTAGAAGAGGTCTCTATAGTAAAACCAAAATCTAATTATGATAATAGGTCTAATGCCTGCCTATTATAGTATTTTACTTTAATTTACGGTTAATATTTTCTAGCCTGCAGCTTTATAATTCTAATGAAACAAATTTAAAAGTGTCTCCTGGGTCTATTGGTTTATTCAAGTATTTATTCCACAGTTTTTTGGATGCCTAGTGTGTGTCCTGCATGAGCTTGGTTATGGATGTGCAATGGAGCCCAAAGCAGACACATGCAGAGCAGTTAGTCGTCCATATAGCTTACATTCTACTAGGACTGGGCTGATCACAGCACTGTCACATCCATCTGATAATGTGTTCGTGTAACTCTGTTGTTCTGCATAGCATCCTCTCCACCATAAAAGGCCTTATTTTCCCTGCTTTCATATTTGCCTATATCACTTCTGAAACAATAACAATGATTTTCTCTGTTAGGAATCTCCTTTAGAGTTATGACTATTACTGACACAAAGAGAAGTGACCAAATTTACAAATTAGAGGAGAGTCCAGTGAGAGAGAGAAAAATAGTAGGGCCACTATATAAAGAATGAGACTTTCAGGAAAGCTTAACATTTTCAAAAAGTTCATTTTATACAGGAATTCTGCACACAATGCGTGATTATTTTGTAAGCTCACAACTTCTCTAAGAATTAAAAAAGTTCACTTTAAACAATATCAACTTGCCCTCCAACTTTTTTGAAACAATTTAGTTTCATATTTTATAGGGTTATTTCCTAATGAATTGGTCTCAAACAGCACTTTTATCTTTTCTAACATTAGGAAACTTCAGCAATTCTCTAGTCATTTATCTGATGGACAGTTGATTCAGATTGAAAGCTCCATGCCCTTGAAACAAGACTGTTGTCACCAGTGGGTGACAATTTGAAGTCTTACATGATAATGCAGCTGTAAAAGATCACTAGACTCTCCTGCCCTGTTCCTACGTGATAAAACTTTATGGAAAGATATAGATTGGAAGGGTATTTTTCACAGCTTGCAAAAAATTTCATGAGCTTTTTGTCTTTTAAATGAACGAGCTTCTTTTATATATCATGGTGTATAAATCAATATATCAGGGAGAAGTCTAAGACAATATCAGAGCATATTTCTTCTCATTTTCTAACAGATTTTTATTTTTCTCCATTTGGTACCTATACTTAATAGACTACTTATAAATTGCAGGATGTTAAGTGTGGGCTGCTTTCACCTAAGGTGTATCAGGTTTGGAAAGAACTTAGGGGAAGCGGACTTGGCCCAGTGGTTAGGGCGTCCGTCTATCACATGGGAGGTCCGCGGTTCAAACCCTGGGTCTTCTTGACCTGGCCCATGAGGAATGCTGATGCGCGCAAGGAGTGCCCTACCACACAGGGTTGTCCCCCGTGTAGGGGAGCCCCACGTGCAAGGAGTACGCCCCGTAAGGAGAGCCGCCCAGCGTGAAAGAAAGTGCAGCCTGTCAGGAATGGCCTTGCATACAAGGAGAGCTGACACAACAAGATGATGCAACAAAAAGAGACACAGATTCCTGTGCTGCTGACAACAACAGAAGCGGACAAAGAACATGCAGCAAAGAGATACAGAGAAGAGACAACTGGAGGGGAGAATGGGAGAGAAATAAGTAAATAATTCTAAAAAAAAAAAAGAAAGAAAGAAAGAACTTAGAAGCCATATGATTTAGTCTTTTATCCAAAATACATGGTACAAAAAAAACTTTAAAAATAAACTTTTTATTTCAGTAACAGATATACCACTCAAAATTTCCTGTTCTAACTACTTTCAAGAACACAATTTCATGGTATTAATTACATTGACAATGTGGTGGTTCCATCACCAAATCCATTAGCCTAACATTACCTCAAACAGAAACTCTACATATTGAGCAACAACTCCCTTTTCCTCTCACCACTGCCCAGGGCCCAATAATCTGTAATCTACTCTCTGTCTCTATGGCTTTATTTATTCTAGGTATTTCATACAATCTAGGTCTTAATTAGGAAGTAAAGGAAGACTGCATCAGAGTCAAGTCTTATAAAAAGTTCAAACAGACTTCCCAAGTGCCTCTCCCTTCCATACATCAAACTTTAGATATGAAAATTTGAGTTTTATTTAATTGATAATTTTAACTACATTAAAATTAATATTATCTTCATGAAAATATGACTACAAACAATTTTCCCTTAATGTTTTGTGTTTCCTTCTTAAAAAACTCCTTGGACTAGCCAGAAATAAGTATATTCCATTTTTTAAAACTGTAAATGTCTTTTCAATCTGTGATATTTTATATACCTAAAATTTATTTTTGTGTATGGGGTAAGGTGAGCTAGAATTAGACTCATACCATGACAAATTAAAATCAAGCTATCAAATGCCAAAGATAAAGAGAAAATTCTAAAAGCCACAAGAGAGAAGAAGTATGTCACATACAAGGGCCAATTTCTTATTGGAAGTCATGGAGGCAAAAAAGGCAGTGGGATGGCAAACTGAACATAAAAAATGCCAACCAAGAATTCTATATTGCTTTTCAAAATGAGAGAGAGACTAAGACACTCCCAGATAAACAAAAGCTGAGGAACTTCATCACCACTGGATGTGCCCTACAAGAGATGATAAAGAGAGTTCTGCAGGTAGAAAGAAAAGACAATAGACAATAGATTAAAGCTATGTGAATAGATAATGATCTCCATTAAATATAATTGGGCAAATATAAATGCCAGTACTATTATTGTATTTTTGTTTGTAACTCCAGTTTTTACTTCCTACAGGATCTAAAAGCAAATACATAAAATGTAATGATAAATCAGTGATTTGGGACTCAATGTATAAAATGTAATTTGTTTATATGTAGACAAGAACTACATAAAGGTGGGGGGATGGAAGGGTATAGGAACATAGTTTGTGCATAACACTGAAGTTAGATCAGTATAAAAACAAACAAGATTCTTCTAGAGTTAAGATGTTAAATTTAAGCCCCATGGTAACTACAAAGAAAATAGTAGAGAATTTGCAAGAAAGTAGAGTACATGTTGCTAGGAGTTGGGGAGAGAGGCCAGGGGCAATAGGAAGTTAATATATAAAAGAGAAAGGGTTCCTGTTTGAGGAGGTGGGAAAATTTGGGTAATGGAGGGTGATGAGGGCAGCATTGTGAATGTGATCAATCCCACTCAGTGATATCCTTGGGAACGGTTGAGATGGGAAAGTTTATGCTTTATATATGTTCCCACAAAAAATAAAAAAGCAATGAAAGAGACAGTGATAATTCAATGCAATATGTGATCCTGGACAGGATCTAATAATGTAAGAGAAAGAGGTCAAAAGATTGACCTGTGTAAGTGCTCTGCTTCAGGGTTTATCCATACAGTGAGTTAGAGAATAGCTTCAAGCCAAAGAATAAGGGCCTCCCTGATCCTTTCTGCCTGTGTCTTTACTTGGGTTTGGACATGTGACTCTAGAATTGCTCCATTTACATGGATACAAATGTCCCCTATTCCCTAGCAAACTCTTTCCTCAAGGTCCCAGGCACTATGCTATATGTCTATAGTCAGCAATCTCTTGCTCAGGCAGCCACAATTTGGCTGCTCTCCCACAGCTTTCTGTAGGAGAGCTAGGAGCTGCTTTCTACAAGCAAGGCAAGTCCTGGAATGGTGAGCTTGTGGTCAGTGTCCTAGTCAGTCCTTCAGGCCACTGCCAGACAAATTGAGCTGGACATTCTTGGTCCTAATCAACGCACTAGGATTATTCTGCTCCCTCTGCAACTGGGAGCAGGGACCTGCACTGAGAACATAGGCTGGGGAGGGGCCAGCAAGGGTGCCACAAGATCCTACCACTTTCAAATTGCCTTTTTCTGGATTCAGTGCTTGCCCTGTCACTGCAGTCCTTTAACTGTTTTCTGGAACTTTAAAAAACTGTTTCTGCCAGTTGTTGCTGGTTATTCAAAGTGTCTGTAGGGCTGAAGGTTCTTATCCTGTCATCTTATTTGGGGCTGGGCTGACCTTTTATATTAATTAGTTTTTAAATGTTAAACTACCCTTGCATTCATAGTAAAAACCTATATATATACATACATTGCTGGGATCTTTATTTGCATCTATTTTCTTAATTAAAAACAGTCTTTAATTTCCCTTTCTTATCCTAGTCTTATTAGGTTCTGGCATCAAGTTATTTATAGTATTTGTACTTTTTACAACTTTAAATCTACTCTGACTGTAGTTATGCTCTTTATTAGAACTAGTGTTTAAAAATATTTCTACATTCTTGCCAATGAATATTTAGCTAGTCTTTTCAAAGAAGCAACTCTATTCTGATGCTATTCTCCATGGTTTTGATGCTTTTTAAATATTTCTGCTCTTAGCTTCAATATTTCCTCTCTTCTACATTTTTTAGTTTACTTTGTTGCTCTTTTAAGTTTCTTGAATTGCATTATCTGGAAAGAAGAAAGTTTGCAAATTAACGAGCTAAGTTTTTGAGGCTATAATGACTTTAACTGAATCCCTCAAGTGTTTTCTATATTCTTAGCTTCAGAAAAGCATAGTGGACAATTGCCACATCAGCCGTATGAGTCATAAAATAAGGCTTAGGCTATATGACCCTTATAAAGAGATTTAAAGACCACCAGAACAGAGAGGACTTGAGTAGTATATGACTTAAATTACTTTTATTTCAGTTGATGAAAATAACTCCTTGTCCCATGTGGTCGTTCACTTCTTGTTTTCACTATCAGAGTACTAGGAGTTAGATGATAAAGCCGAGGATGTAAATATAGAGGAAGTGGCCAGTGAGTAATGTTTTAGGCTGTTTCTAATGTAGAATTTAAAATACAAGGATCAAATGAGTAGTACAATGTTCAAATTTATAACCATGTTAAGCTTTGACTTTTGAATCTGCCCCGGAATGCTAATGCTACCCAATCCCCAAAACTAACTACAGCTTATCACCTGTCGTTTTGTGTTCAGTTCTTAGACACCCTGTACACCTCAGCACAGTGTTAGCATTTGTTTACATGCTCTATATAATTTATTTCATTTTTTAATATTTTTTAATTATAAATTTAATGACTAGCATTAAGTAAACTGAGACAGTGCTTGCATTAATGTGGATATTTAAAAGTGTTGCCACAGATAACATTTATTTTGCAAATAATATTTTGAATCTTCATGAAG
This sequence comes from Dasypus novemcinctus, assembly GCF_030445035.2. Lineage (NCBI taxonomy): Eukaryota > Metazoa > Chordata > Mammalia > Cingulata > Dasypodidae > Dasypus > Dasypus novemcinctus. The sequence continues at coordinate 31,429,497 of NC_080690.1, forward strand.
GCCAGTAGACTGAATCATATATTAAGACATTATCAGGCAAAATGTACAAAAGATTAAAGTATATTAGAACAGATGGTACAACTCACTACCATTGAAAGGGCTTATCCTCTCCCAGCTTTGTGTAATTTACATATTTGCTAATGAGGCTTATTAAGTCATCATCCAAATTATTGATTATATTGTAATGAAGATAAAGTGCCTGATACCCCCTTGGTATGTGTCATTTAGAAAGTTTTCATAATTATCAGTTTTCACAATTCATCACATATTTTAAATGCTTGCAATTATTGGTCCAGAGAATATAGGCAGTCTAGTCTCTTTTATGTAAGTCTCACATCGCTTAAATATGTTCTTGCTCCCATACAAAGTAAGTCATTTAATATTAATATTCCCTTATATGGCATGACTTCAAACTTGTTCACTGTACAGATGAGCGTTAGTAAATGCCCCTTGCATTTCTGTGATTCTCAATGTTTGAAGCTATGACAGGACCAAATTGCCACACATATAGTTTTCCAAGGGACTTTGACTACCTTTATTCTAGAAACTTCTTGTAAAAATAATAGTATATGCTTAGTTCATAACTGACTCATCTCTAAAACAAAACAAAATAACCCTGTAGATTTTACTATACTGATTCTGTCAAATCAAATTTTAAGTTCATTTTATTTGTGTAAAGTACATTAAATGGATATGATTGAAGCTTTATTCATTTTGATGTCATCTTATTGATGTAGGTTAAATTTTACCATATATTATCATTTGTTTATGTGTGCCCCGAGTCTAATCTAAAGTAGTAGATGCAATTTGGAGTTTCACATTATCCAAAAATTTGAAAGGCTAAGTAAACATGGACTTGCCATTTGACTTCAATTTCCTCATCTGTAAAATGGGGCTATTAATAATTTACCTATACCACAAGGTGTTCGTAAGTGACAAGTAAATAATTCATGAATAAAAAATATTAATAGGAATAGAAATGAGATAAGTTGTAAAGTTTAAATATAAAAAATGTATTCTAGAGGATTGACAAACTTTTTTCTGTAAAAGACCATATAGTAAATATTTTAGGTGATGTGAGCCATACATACATATTCTTTGTTTTCTTAAACAATCTTTTAAAAATGTAAAACCATGATATGTATTCTGCTGACCTCCACTCTATAATAATCTCCTCACTATATTGCTTATTTATTAAATCATGTTATCCTGAGTTTTTAAAATGTTAAACAAAGAAAAGTTGTAGTGTATAACTTTATTCTGAAATAGTTACTGAGGCTTGCTTATTTTATGAATGTCTGGGAGAGAGTGTAATCTACAATGTAAACTATAATCCATGCTGTGTAACAGTGCTCTAAAATGCATTCATCAATTGCAGTGAAAGTACCACACTAATGAAAGAAGTTGTTGACGTGGGAAAAGTGAGGGGTGTGGGGAATGGGTCATATGTGAACCCCCTATATTTTTTAATGTAACATTTTGTGTGATCTATGTATCTTTTAAAAATAAAAAATATATTTTAGAAAAAGAGAAAGATTATGTTTGTAAAATAATCTATTCCTCTGGGTGTGATACCTTTTGCATTAAATTCAGCTTCAGTACCTTTGATTACATTACCTGTTAAGATTAGGGCTTTTGATATGACTTTGTCAGTGAGTGTGACTCAGGTTGAGTCTCTGTCCCCTTGCTGGGTGTGGTATAAATGGACACTCAACACAGATAAACAGGCAGAGAGCTCTGTCATTTTGGATCCTGCCATGTAGCAGAAAGAAGACAACTCAAACAGCTGAAGCCCCAGGTATAGATAAGACATTTTGCTTGATAGCTTACAACTGAGATTGGGAAAAAAGCAGAACAACGAGGCAGAAATAGGAGCCCCTGAAAGAAACAAGCCCTATGCCAGGAGAGAAAGGACTACAGGATCATGTAAGCAGGAAGCCTCAGTAGACTGGGCACCCAGAGCCTCAAGAGGAAAAGGAAGCCCAAGGGCGGAGGAAGAGATCAGTCCGGGATCAGCGACCATCTTGCTTCAACACGTGGCCACTGTCTTTGGTGAAAAAGCAACTTTGAGTTGGGCTTTTTACACACTTGTAACCTTAAGCTTTTATCCTAAAGAAATACCCTTTGTAAAAGCCAACAGACTTCTGATACTTTGCATTGGCAGCGTTTTGGCAGACTAACAAAATTGCATACAAAGTCTTTATGAGATGCAGCTTTTCTACAACCAAAGCAAAAAGAGCAACTGAGTTTAGAGGGTGTTTTTCTTAATCAAGAGTAACTACTAGCCAATGCAAATGAGACCCATGCCCCACAGAGCCACATTTCTGTAGCTTGCTCTAAAGAAAAATTGTTCTGAGACTTCAGAATGGGGATCTAAATATGAAAGCCCTCAGTGGGACCTCTCTTCCTAGGCAAACTTATGTTTGTTTGTTTGACCTCTCACAGAACTGAGCAAGATACTGAAGATACTGAACTGTATTCATCTATTCCCTTTTCTAAATTAGAGAAGCCATTTCTTTCTCTCTGCCTGGTATATGATGCCCAATTGCCTGAACCCTAAGAGTTATTAGAACTCTTCCTAACAGTTACTCATCTATTTAGTCTATCTAATCCCACTTTCTTTCTTGTTTCCAGTCTGAATAAGAGAAGAGCTCAAGCTTCCCTGCCGTGGACTCTTAAAACTCATTTCCAAATAGATATTACTTTACCCTTAAACCAAGACAATAAAGTTACTGCAAATATATCCTTATGGTGAGATCAAGAAGCTCCTAGCATTAATGTCCAATAACAATACTCCATAAATTTTCTCAATTCTGTCAATATTCAACCCTTATTTAGATACTGAAGAACTTCAAAAAATTGCATTCCCTTCTCTTCTCATGGTTTTGGACAAAGGGCAGGATTGAATCATCCAGATATGGACTGCAGAAGCTCATAAGTTGTTTAGCCATGCATGATTTACATACCAAAAATGACTCAAGACAAAACTACATCAATCCTAATTCAGAGAATATATTCTTGCATTCTGAAGGTAAAATGGGAACATAAAAACTTGAAGGGTATTATACAAGTTAATATATAACAGGGGACGTAGATGTGGCTTAACCAGTTGGGAACCCACAGACCATATGGAAGGTCCCAGGTTCAGGTCCCAGCACCTCCTAAAGAAGAAAATTTTGCAGGTGCTGTACCCTCTGCAATGAGCTAGATGCCTAAAATGAGCAGATGCCACAAGCCGGCAGATGCCACAGCCCATGGGGAGCAGATGTGACTCACATCATTGGGCACTCACCTCCCATGTGGAAGGTCCCAAGTTCGGTTCCTAGTGCCCCTGGAAAAGGTGAACAAACAATGAACAGACAGAACAGAGAACCATCGGGGGGGTGGAGGGGGATAAAAAATAAATAAAAAGTGAATAAATCTTTAAAAAACAAAGCTATGATATATTTTTAATTCAAACTAAATTTACCATTTAAAATTAAATGTTAATTTTAAACTTAACATTTCCAATGTGCTTCATCTAAAGAGCCTTTGGGTCAAACCAATAAAGGATTTTAGTCCTGACTCTGTTCTTCCCCTTGGAAAGTCTAGGAGAAGCCATGTAATCTCTGTACTTGCACCTCCCTGTCTGCCTCTGCCACACCATGACCTTTTGAAGATTAAGGCACAGAACTGACTAACCCAGAGCCTAGCACAAAATAGGTATTCAAACACTACTTCCCCTTTTAAAACTTGATTGTATCATCTACAAGCTAATATTTATTATGCATTGTCCATATTAGAGGAAAAGAAGGAAAGCTGTAATGTATTTCTGAGGGAAAAAGGTGCTTTGGGGAGATGCAACTCTCTTGTAAGGAGAATAAATTCTCTAGTATTGGGTTAGTAGCTAAGAATGCTTATTATCTATTTCTAGGGTTGACACTTGCTAACTTTGGGAAGAGAAATCTTTCAACCTCTTTGGATCTCACTGACTTCATTTATAAAATTAAAATATTTGAGAAGATACTATCTAAAATAGTTTTTCCTGCTTTAAATACCGTTATGGCAGTAATAAATTATCTTATGCAAATTAATCAACTTCTTTGAGTTTTGGTTCCTTATTTCCTCTTGGCTTTTGTTTCCCTCTTAACACATATTCCCTCATTATTGCTAAGACAGGCATATTACATGCAGTTTTTTCAAAGAAAACAGCTTAGTGTAGTGCTTAGTAGACAGTAGATGCCTGATAAATGATATATATTATGAATCTCAAAACAACACCTAGAGTGCACCCGAGATTTCTCCTATACCCTAACTGCCACCCACTGTTTGTTAAAGAGGAACCACCACTCTGATCATTATACTAAGACACTTAATGCCCAGAAAAATTCTAACAGCTAGTGTGATCTTCAGGAGAGCTTCTATGTGGCATACAATTCAGTATCCCTAATAATCATCACAAATAAATAATGGTGTCCTGTACCAGCATGAGGCCTCAGAATACTCCCTAACACAGTTTTCTAGGGGTGTTAACAATCTGTTAGCCATAAGAAATGAAACTCAAATTTTATTCCTATTCCACAGTCTACCTAACTGGCCATGGCAAGGGGTACACTTGTGAAAGCAGGAAAATATATTCCTCTAACTATGAAAAAATGGTGATGAAATAACAAGCATCTCATTTTATAATTATGAGAACTGAAGTCCATGATTTTAAGTAATTTGATGAGCTTTCACACAATGAAACTGATGCTAAAATTCAGTTGTCTTAATTTTCAGTCTAGGGATCTCTTAATAGTTTACACAAGTAGCCATTATTAGAATGATAGCATTGTGACAATGTCCTTCAAGATGGCAATGCAAGGGAGTAATGGAGAAATATCACCTGTGCGGTCAATAAAATAAAAGTCCCTGATCTTGATGTCCATTAGCACCATGATATGATGATAAGTTACTTATGAAAATGGTCTTGTTCTTTCAAAAAACCGTAACTATATTATATGCATAATGAAAGTAATTTTTAAACTTAGAAATGTTATCTGTTGAACATCTTTAGTTATAATTCTTTTCTTTCAGCCAACTCGGTATGTTCATGGAATCATCAACTGTTCTTTATGTAAAAATGTCTGAAGAACACTCCTTGATAAAACCAGGATTCAGAGAGAAAATAGGACTTGCTCAAAATCACACAGCTTTATCAGAGATAGATAAATATCAAAACCTATTTCTCTTTCTTCCAAAGATGTGTCAGCCTTTGTATATAAATAAATGTCAACCTTAATGTAGTCATCCATTCATGCTCCTTAAATGTCCTGAGACCATTTTGGTAATCAGGAGGAAGCTGCCAATCTCAAGACATCCCATTTAGCATACTTTAATCCCTGCAGCAGCTAATGAGCTGCAAGGAATGGGAGGGAAAAAAAACACTAATAGGTGGCACTAGAATAAAGTCTATTCTTTTGATTAATACCCTTGACTTAAACCTCTCTTCCAGTGCCTAGAACATTTCCTACATGGCATCAGTAAATGTTTTTTTTTAAAAGTTGGGGTACTATATATTGTATGATTCCATTTATATAAAATGTAAATATAAATCAAATTATAAAGATGAAATGAGATTAGTGGTTATTTAGGTCTGAAGAAGGAATGCTAAAGGGTGTGGAGTTTTTCCTTTTGGAGTAATGAAATTGTTCTAAAATTTTTGAGATGATGAGTGTACAGCATTGTGATTATACTAAAAGCCATTGATCACATACTTTGGATGGTTTAGCCATAAACAGCAGGTAGGCACAGCATGGAAGGCATGGAGAGATTGAGAGGTGAGGAATTTTCTTGTTTGTCTGTTTGTCTGGTTTTTGTTTATTATTATTATTGAAACAATGAAAATGCTCTAATAATGATTGAAGTGATGAATGCACAACTATTTAATTATACCAAATACCATTGATTGTATATTTAGGATGAATTGTATGCTTTATTAATATGTATCAATAAAATTGATTTGTTGAAAAAAAACCTGCAGTACTTCATTCATTCAAGAAAGATAGTAAGTGAAAAATTGTCATATTCTGAGGACTAGCCAGGAATCCTAGAATCTATATCAACTTCTTTATTAGGAAATAAGAACAGTGGAATTCATAAGTGCCCTTGTATAATTCCTTCTTGATAGTGATTTAGGGACACCTGGAGCAGATCCTGCCATATGCCTACTCTTTCTTTCAGCATTTAAGTCACATGTTGTGACTCAATATCCCCATCAGTGATGTAAAGGGTTTGCTAGGAGCAGATGATTTATACAAACACTCTCTGGCCTTTTCTTTCTAAATGTATGGGGTTGTGAGGCAAGGAAGATAAACTACAACTCATGTAATTTTAGAAATGCCTAGAGAATAAATATTCTTTGTTATGACCTATGGCCTTAAAAGTTGAATCAAAGTCTGTCCTCCTTTATTGAACTGACCAGTTTGGTAGTTTTTATTTCTACCTACTGTGAATATTTAATTCTTAAATTTGCTGGATATGAGGCTCCCTGGTTCTCAATTCTTGTCAATACTAATGACTAGACAGAGGGAGTATTATAGAATCCTAAGATATTATAAAATAAAATAAAAGAGTTCAAAGAAATTCAAGGGCACAGTGTCAACTTCATGCCTCTTCAAATGCAAAAGCATTGAAATGTGAACTCTTCCACTCCAGAGACGTCTCATTTAATTCTACAAACCTCTGATGAGCAATATTTTACTACTATGACCACTGCAGTTTCAATTTTGTTTTATGCTGCTTTTTTCCTTTTGTCAGACCTAGAGCTTCCACTCTGGTTGCTCTTCTGACTTATGATCCTTGGAGTGCAAAAAGGTGTTGGTCACTTCCCATAGATCACTGGAATTGTCTAGCCAACTTTATGAGCTCAGGAGCCTCTCATTGTACAAAGTCCTAGAATGGTGATAAATGACTTGTAGTTTATCTGCTGAGTGCTTTGGTTTCATATTCCCAGTTCTAGCTTTACAGGGTTTCTTTTACAAAAAGAATGTGTCACTTTGCTTCTTGTAAGTCACTGCATTTATGGTGCAACTTGCTCCAAGTAATGTGCAAAGGCAAGAGACAAGTAATGGTTGGATGTACCAAGCCGCAAATGAAGTTCAGATTCTGTTTCTGCAGCCTGACTCCCCCAAGAAAAATCATTGAATCATGAAATGTTGTTCTCTTTCATGTTCTTTTTAAAATTTTCATCTTCTTTTAACTGCCTGGAGAATTTAGGTCATGGGAGACATTAAGGCTATACAGTGATTTTTTTTTTCTTTTTACAAATGCCTAGAGGAGAAATATTCTTTGTCTTGACCCATTGTACATTGATTTCACATCTGACTGCAAACATACCATACCCCTAAATGTTATCATCTTAAGTATGACTTCCAGCTATTATAAATATTTCTCTTTTAAAACTAGCTATGGGAGAGACTTTAATTTTTTTCCAGCAAATTTGTATTTTACCCAACACCTCTCCACTGGCATACCGTTATATGTGAAGATGGAAATGTCACCAGATATGTCTAGCTTGTTTCTGGACTACAAATTTATTATTTACAGAAAAGTTTACATTAAAGATGTCATGCAAAGAATTGAACAATTCTTGGGGAATTTGGCCAGTTTCAAATGACTGCTCTAGGGAATTTATTTGTCCATAAGGGCAGAAATACTTAAAGAAGTTCATGAGGTTAATGCTATTCTGGATGATTTCCTCTGCACAATTCCACTTAATGGTATGGCTATAAAATCTTTGGGTAACTATTAACATCTAATGATTGAAGAAGAATGGCAATTCATGACAACTTTTAGTTTATGGCACTTTCCCTCATTGACTGATAAGAATCTTTAACAAAGTGAAATCCTTTAGCAGAAAATGGCAATGATGTTTACTAGTTTTGTGGCTAATTTAATTCATGGAAACAGATAATACTGAGAATTCACTGCATATTTTCTTTCCATTATACTTCACTGACTATAGTAATTTTAATCACATTTAGCAATATATACTACTTTTCTGAATTGAATTGAATTTTCTGGTTACATATATATTGGGCAGCTACCAGATACAAGACCATGTTAGGGTGGGGTGGGGCAGGCTATTAGAAACATGGGAAAGCTGCTGGTCAGAAGACCTCACCTGGAAACACCCTGATGGAAGGCTTGAGAACACAGCTGTAACAGTTATAACTGAAAAACTCTTGGTCAGGACGTCCAGTTTGAAACTCCTGGGCTCAAAAGAAGCTCTGGGTAACTCCAGGCAGAAAGGCTCCCTATTGGTTCCCTGAAAGCTAGCAGGCAAAGGTAGAAGGGCAACTAACCAGGACAGCAAATAGCTGACATCCCTTTTAATATGGGGAAGGGGGAGAAGGAATGGCCTTCAGAAGACCTATTCTAGGGCCCCACATTGGGCATCTCACCCTGTAGTCCACACCCATGGCTTGAGTCTATACTATCTTCTTTCTTGTTTCTTAGTAAACTCTTTTTTCCTGTCCTCATTAAAATGGTGCATCTCTGAATTCTTTCTTGCAATGTAGCCAAGAACCTAGAAACCCAAAACGTTCCACTGGACAGATGAGGAATTAAAAGATAAAAATGATAGAATCCCCACTTCCAGTGACTCAAGTCATTAGGTTATAGAGTTAATTACGGAGCAACACCACACCACATTTAGTAAGTCACTGTAGAGGGCACATATAAGGAAGTAGTCATATCTGGCAGAGACTTGAGCCATATGTAGGATTCCTTCTACTCCATCTTCCTCCATTCACTTGGCTTAAAATTTCCTGGCAGAAAGAAAGTTGTTAATGAAAAAGCCTAGGTTTGATAAAGAGAGAAAAGAGTGTATTTAGGTTGAAAGACTATGAAAAATGCACAGGGATAGAGGATTTTTGAGAAATAATCAGAAGTCTATTGTTTTTAAGCTACAAAGGTTGTGATATGTAGTTTAGTGGTAAGACCCAAGACCTTGAAGATCAAGCTGATGAGTCAGGACATCAGTCTGACTGAGGAGTCTGAGAAAGGAAAGCAAATGTTTGTCTAAGCATGACAGTGCTCAGAGCAATGAGAGCCTCTGCCATATCGTGTCCATGTGCTTTTCTTTTAACATGTTAATCTATGGAGAATCAGAACTTGGAGGGAAGATAAAGACAATCCTGCCAGACAGATACAAGAAGACTCATCTGCAGAAATAAGCGCATCCAGATCAAGCACAAAATGCATATAAGAAACCCATGCAAACTTACCACACTCAGCTAAGATGGAGGTGAAGAAGGACAACCACCACACCATGGAGTCTAGAGTGATTACAACTGAAAATGGGAGGATTGCATCCAGCATCCAGGTGGAATCTGAGCCTCCTCTTGACATAAAGGTGCAATGGACTCAACCAATCCAGTGTCCACATAGAAGAGGTGGCATTGGATTGGGAAAAGTGGACACAATGGACAAAGGGTATGGGGAAAGGCAGGAAGAGATGAGAGGTGGAGGCGTCTTCGGGACATGGAGCTGCCCTGGATGGTGCTTCAGAGGTAATCACCGGACATTGTAAATCCTCACAGGGCCTACATGATGGAATAGAGGAGAGTATGGGCCATGATGTGAACCAATGTATATGAGGTGCAGAGGTGCCCAAAGATGTACTTACCAAATCCAATGGATGTGTCATGATGATGGGAACGAGTGTTGTTGGGGGGGGGGAGAGGGGGGGTGGGGGGGTGGGGTTGAATGGGACCTCACATATATATTTTTAATGTAATATTATTACAAAGGCAATAAAAAATAAAAAAATTAAAAAAATTAAAAATAAAAAAATAAAATTTTTTACACATTGAAAAAAAAAAAAACAAAAAAAACCAAAAAAAAACAAAAAAAAAAAAGAAACCCATGCAAATCCAGCATGTGCCAATCTGGGTTTCCAAAATGGCAATATGCCGTGACAATTTACAGCAAAGAATGATATTTTGTTGGGACTCCTTTTGAACACTCAAATATATCTAAGGACATGGACATTCAATTCAAAGTCAAGCTCAAATGTGGCTTTCACCATTTACCAAATGTGTTTAAAGAAGCAAGTCATTCAATCTCCGTTTTGTTTCTTTATCAATAAAATGTGAATAGGAATAATCACCAATATTTAACTGAGGTTTTTGAGACTGAATATGTCTTGACTACCACATGAGTTTGGGTCTTCCAAAAGCAGAGGACGAGAAATTTTGGGGCTAGGTGTTACCTCTGAAAGATGAAGGGGAAAGAGAACTTGAGTCAGCAGGGAGAGCCTTCAGACAGCACGTGAAAGGACAAAGGGAAGGAATGAGGATGGAAAAGAAGAGTTTCAGCCAAAAGTGCAGCTCTGAAAACATTTTGGCCAGCTCCATGGGGAGTTCTAGCACAAAGATTGTCTGACGAGTCCTGCATTGGGCTGAAATGGCCAATGTGTTCAATTACTTGCTGGGTTGGAGACTGTGGTGGATCCCTAAGGCACTGCTGCTGGAGGTTATCAGCTAACTGTACTCCTCTTGGCAGGTTATTACGATTATCATAGTAATCAACAGAATTAGGATTAAGAAACACCAAACCAAATTGCATATGATATGGAATCATGGATTTTTTAGCGAGACCTAAAAGTCAAGTCCATTTCTTACTTAAATGCATGTATGTCTTCTTGCCAGTTTATTTTCAAACTATGTTACTTAGTAAGTAAATTGTGTAAGATTCCTGTTCTATCAAACATTTTAAGTGTTTTTCTTATATACCCTTCTCCATGGACCTTTCCCCAAGCCCTCCCCTAAATATCTACATTTTTCTCCTTAATGCCTCGCTTAGGTCACGTATTAACTCTCTGCCGTACAATGTTGTGATTTTGTACATATGATCAATCTGCCCCTCTCGGCCATATGCTACATTTAAAAAAAGAGTTCAATTCAAAGATATCTCTGTAATCCTCACCGACCACAGTGAAGTGTTTGGCCCACAGTAGAAGCTCAATAAACATCTGTTGAAAAAATGATTGTTATTTTTCCAGAGGTGGGATCTTCCTCTGCTCTGTCTGATTCCCTCCAGCAATAAACCATGTTAACCAGATTCTAGTGAGGCTGTGCAAGTAAATGTATGCAGCAAATTGATACAGCCATCCCTGAATAAAACATTCGGTCCTTTTGAGGCTTCTTTTTATACATATGTTTTATATCTAGTCTCTTGGATCATATTTCTTTTCCTTTTTTTTTTTTTTAACTGCATTTAGGACTCATGATACTTTCTAAAAAATAAAAGATGAATTACTCTCCAGCTATAAAAAGACAATAAAGATTTCCCTTAGGGATTTTTCATTATTGGGAGTGAAATGTGGACCTGTTGTAATACTCCCATATCATAATATATACTTGACAAGCTCAACAGTAAGTGAAATATGACAGAGAAGGGGTCTACTACAAACGGAATATTACTGCTGACTTGACTATCACGGTACTCGAGCAAATTAGTCCTCAGAAATGAATGGTGCCACATATATATGGATCTTTCAGCAATATTTTGCATCTAAACATAGGTGTTTAGATATGCCAGTCATTATCAATACTCTGCATTTACGGAGCCCTCTTCTCCTTCTGCCCCCAATTGAATAGATCCTCTTCAAAGATATGGAAAATCAATTAGTCCAACAAGGACTTTAACCTTCAAATGAGCTTTTTCATCATTAAAGTTCTACCCAAGAAAGAAATCATTATCTTCGCACTCAGGGCTCTTAAAATATTTTCTGCCATGGCCTTCCCACCTCATATTCCTTTAATTAATGATATTTATGAATAGATACTTTCCTCTTATTTTGACTAAAACACAGAGATTCAAATGCATATCTGTTTTAAATCTACTATATTTTGTCCAAATTTTTGGGATGAAAATCTGCGCAAAATGAATTCAACTAAGTGAGGGCAAATGTTTCTCTCATTTCTCTAAAGTAAAGTTCTGGCTTTGGAATTTAAGAGCCCATCAAACAGAAATTAGCAAGGAGAAAATGTGAAGCAGGAAAAGCTTTATTACCACCTCAAAGATTATTTAGCTATGGCTTCTGTTATTATTCGCAGAAAAGAAGGGTTGAGCTGACGTAAATTCTTTAATGCAGACATTATTCCAGAGATTAGATCTTGTAAGACCCAGTAGTTTAAGTACATCCTAATGACAATGAAACTACATTTTGTAATATTTCTGAATAATAGGAAGAAAAATAAATTCTCAAGTCCTTGATTCTGGTGTTGTAATGAAATGTCACACAGAGAAATAGCCTTTTCATTAAATGAGAAGTTGCACTGAATTCTTTCCAAGCAAGATTATAATTCATTATCTATTATCAGAATGTACCAAACACAATTTAAAATGGCATTATAATATTTCCTAATCTAATAACTATCATTTCTTTATCATTAGGATTTTTATAGTCAACTTCCTTTTCTAAGCAAACAAATATCTACAATTAAAAACATGCTGTAATATGGGCTGATTTGGTGTCCTAGATGTAAAGAGCTTTTGGTTATGGAAGAAAAAAGTAGGTGAATGGCAGCAAATTTTAGTAAAAGCAAAGGGGCCTAAACCAGGATACCTGGGTTGAAATCCTGGCTCTACCACCTGCTAACTACATAACCTTGAAGCTCAGAGACATTAAATAACTTTCTCAGTCTCTATTCTATAATTATTAAAAGCTATGTTTTTACTTTATTCAATGATTACTGTTAAGTTTAGATGAGGTAATTATCATCAATGCCTGATACAAAATAAATATCCAATAGATGGTGTCTTCACCAAGCCCTTTTTCCTATAATAGTCAATATCTGACAATTCAACACTCCATGAAACAAATGTCCAATTCAACCTGTGATTTTTTTTTAGTGTGTATGTGATTCTGATTTTCACAAAGAGGAGAGAGGAAATCTTTTAAGGAGGTACCAGGGATTGAACCCAAGACCTCATATATGGAAAGCAGGTGCTCAACTATTGAGCTACATCTGCTCCCTAATGAGAGATGGTTTCTTCATTTGTTTGTTTTTAGGAAGTACCAGGGATTGAAACCCAGGACCTTGTTCGTGGGAAGCAGGAGACCAACCACTGGAGGTACCTCTGCTCCCCAAGAGGAAATCTTTTAATGTCTTGACACCCATGAGTAGCTGAATGAGTATTAGAAAACTAAAATCACAGACACCATTAGCACTCTCCCAATGACTTCATAAGCTACCCTTTTCAAGTCATTCTTCAGGACTGGTAGCTGCTAAAGTGAAGGGAACAATTTTCAGGCAGAGGTTGCACAAAGGAATACCAAGCGTTCTTTGGTCATGGAAGGCTGACTGTCACATCAAAGAGAGGGTCTCTGTCCCTTCGCACCTATCACTGTGAAATTCTGATAGGCAACTCAATAGGAAGATTGATACCTTAAAAAGCTACCTCTTTAAGCGATACTTAAATTCTTTAGTTTGATTATGCACAGTGGAGTTCAGTGATCAGATGGGAATCTTTTGTAACTCCAAAAACTTGATCGATTTGACTAAACAGTGCCTTAGCAGAGTGGCAACTCCTACTGTCTGGTTCACTGGACTTACGCAGGTCAGCTAACAGGGAGATGAAGATTGTCAAACACCACACCAAGGAACTGAGAGTGCCTACAATTGCAAACAGGAGAATTGCATCCATCATCCATGTGGAATCTAAGCCCCCTCTCAATATAGAGGTGGAGTGGACATCACCATCCCAGGACCCACAGAATGGAGGAATAAAATATGGATTAGAATATATGGTATTCTACTATAAAACTGTTATGACTACTAATAGAAGAAATTGTATCACTGATGGTGAGAAAGTGGCCACAGTAGTTGCTGAGGGCAGGGAGTGGGAAGAAGAGACGTGATGAGCAGGCATTTTTAGGATTTGGAGTTGTCCTAAATGATATTGCAGGGTCAGATGCTGAACATTATATGTCCTGCCATAACCCACTGAATATACTGGGGGAGAGTGTGAACTACAGGATAAACTATCATCCACGTGGTGCAGCAGTGCTCCAAAATGTGTTTGCCGAGTGCAATGAGTGTGCCACAATGATGGGGGACGTTGTTGGTGTGGGAGGAGTGGGGTGGGGGAGGATGGGGGGTATATGTTTTTTATAATGTAACCTTTTTTGTGATGTATGTACCTTCAAAAAATACAATTTACAAAAATTATGGGGGTGGGAAGTGGGGTTTGGGTTATATGGGAATCTCATGTTTTCTTAATGTAACGTTCTATGTGATCTATTATCTTTAATTTTAAAAAGTGTTATAAAAATTTAAAAATAAAAAATAAAGCATTTAGAAAGTAAAAAAAAAAAATGTTTAGAATGGGAGAAAATTGGAGTGATCCTTACAATGAAAAATTAAGGTACAATATAATTAAGTGAACTGATACCAAGGCTAGAAGTAAAATTCAGTTCTCAAGTTTCTAAATATGGATGATTCCTTGCCCAAACCTCACCCTCCAATTTCCATAGGAGGACATCTATTAATGTGGATAAAAATATGGCAATGCACAAAAACAAATCTGAAAAGGCATTTTTTTCTTCATTTTGCAATTACCGAAAAGATGAGTATAATTTTGCAATTGTGCCCCTGAGTGTAAATTACCACTTTTGTAGTTCAAATCGTATTCCATCTATTCTCCTCAGACATAAATGTTCTCCAGTGTCTATTTGTTAGATTGTTAAGAGTTGTGGCAAAGTGATCATAGTCTTTGCATACTTTTCTACAACCAGGGTAGCTATATGAGCTTTCTAGATAGTCACCTTCTCTTTCTGGATTTATTAATTGGATTACCTGTTAGATCAGGTGGGTTGGGATTTCTGTAGCAAAGAAATCTTAGCCACATTTTACATAAAGGCCAACAGTAACTTTGAAATGAATTTTTAAGGATTTGCTGAAGAACATGGTAACAATCCATTGCACAATATTCTATAATTCCCATAAAGAATTCAGCCACATATGTATATGGCTAGGTATTGGACTATATCCTATTGCTTCTCCATCCTTAACCCTACCTGCAGAGTAGCCAAGTAATGTCTTACACTGAATTTTATTTTAATATGATGCCTATACAGAGAAATGATACAGGGAAGTGCTTTATGGAACTCACTGTGGTTACTGCAAGAATGTGGAGGATATTGTTGAGGATGTTGTTCATTATATTATACAGTATCCTTCCTAAGAACTCTCAGGAGAGAATTCACCTTCTTTGACCAACTTCTGAACAGTTCATTTGTTTTGATATTTTGAATATCATAAATGTCATAACTGATCAAATTCCTTGGACACTGGTTGCTGGAAAATCTTAAAAACTACAGTAAGTGTTGAAAACTTTAATAAAGTACACTTGTATCTTGCCCTATTTCTGGCTCTACTCTAGATCCTTATTCTTGTTATTTTTCTTTCTCACCTATTTCTAATTATGTTGCTTTGATGTATTTTAAATATCCTCATAAGCTATCTTAAATCCTTTTTAGAACAAAGTGAGGAATAAATAAATAAAACTATGAGCAATTTCACATGTGCAGAATAAGCTGGGAGGGAGAATATTCATAATATAAAATTAGGTTTCCCTTAAATAGAGTCTATGTCAAATAAATTGGGCTTTTTTACCTTTCTGCTGGCTTAGATGTCATCACTTCTTTTCTCATTAGCTCAGTAAGGCCCTTATTTTACATTTTTCCCTTGTAACTATTCCAGTGCTGATTGAATGTAGGTGCTTTATCTCTTTTTTACTTAGAACCAACATATCCCTGAAAACTGAGTGATTTTTCTGAAACTTTACAAATTCATCTATTGTGAAATTCAGCACAATTTTAGGTGACAAGTAAAAAAACTAAAAATTTTGTTAGTTTTGATGGACACATAGTTTTGGTCAGGCAAAGAAAATGGGAATGTAGAAAAGTCAAGAAGAATTTTAGATGTGGTAAAATGGTGTAGCTAAATCAGACTCTCTCTGTGTGTAGCTGTGTGTGTGTAGGTGTGTCTGGTGGGGAGGAGTAGAAACCAGTACCGCCTTGAACTGATCAAGAATGTTTTCAGGGACTAGAATAGGTGGGGCTTGGACTGGTAGATCAGCAGGGAGGAAAGTAAGAATAGTCCAGGGGAGTTGAAATCATAATTGAAGAGAAAGAGGTAAGTAAGAAGCAATGGAATTTCCTTCCTTCCCTCCAGAAATACAACTGAGGAATTCTGAATACAATTATTCTTTGGAGTTTTACTTCACTTGACCATCATGGACAATCAATGTGGGTAACTAGACTCTCCACAATTTTGCTTTATTGTTGGGAAGACATACTTTAAGCCTTTGAATATATTAAAGCATTTTAGCAGTTACATTCCCTTGGCACACAGAATATTGCTCAAGTATCTATTACAAAAATAAAACTATTGTCATCTATTGATCATTAAAATTTTTGTGTAATCTATTAGGTTCTGAACACCCTTTTCCTTATTCATACTTGTACCTCAATATAGTGCCTGGCACATACTATGTCCCTACTGAATACCATAAATAAGTTAAAGATTATACTTTGAAAAAATCACCCAGGCAATAAAACAACTAGGGAAGAAAAGAGAATATGTCTATGAAAATGCCTCAAAATGAGAGAATCATGTGGGATAAAAATCAAGCAGAAGCCATCTTGGAAGAGACAGGATATGTGCTGGGATGAGAAAATCCTTGAGAAAAAGCAACAGACCTTTCTGGTATGGGGAACATATTTTGATGCAAAGCACAGCCAACCTCCGGTTATGTGCCAGGTCCTGTGCTAGACATCAAATCATAAATCAATGAGGCAAATCTAGCCAGAGCTCACAGTTCAGTGGGGTAAATAAGCAATCAGGAAAATGAAAATACAGTGAAATAGGGATGTAATAGGGGATACTATAGAGGAATCACAGTGTCCCCCAGGGATATAGGGGGAGGGTCTCAACTTGGAGATAAGAATAGTCTTCCTTGAGTAATTGTGCAGTCAAGACTTATAGATAAGAAGGAGTTGGCAAAATGAAGGTGATAAAGTGTGTATTTGGGGGAGGCGGGGGTTGGGAGAAGGTGTTGTTCCAGGCTGCAAAAGATGAGGCTGAAGGTGAAGGAAAGAGCCAGAATATGAAGGAATTTATAGGCCCGATAAAGGAGTTTGGACTTTATCCCAAGAACAATCATGAGCATTTGAAAGACCATGCACAAGAGAATAACACAGTAAATAATAATATTAATAAGGTCAAATACAGAAGATTGTGAATAGAATGAATTATGTATAAGAGAAATTACATTTTATGGAGTTTTGCGGAATTTGATTTTTTGTTGTTGTTTAAAAGTTTATTTTATTTATCCCCTCCCCCCAATTGTTTACACTTGCTGTCTGCTCTCTGGGTTCTTTGTGTTCTCATCTTCTTTTAAGGAGGCACCAGGAACTGACCTCAGGATCTCCCACATGGGAGGAAGATGCCCATTCACTTGAGCCACTTCTTCTCTCTTCTTGTTGTATCTCTCAGTGTGTTTCTTAGTTGTGTCTCTTCGTTGTGTCATTTTGCTGCATCATCTTGTTGTGTCAGCTTGCCATGCCAGCCTATCACATCAGCTCACTGTCTTGCTCATCTTCTTTAGGAGGCACTGGGAACTGAACCCAGGACCTCCCATGTGGTAGGCAGGTACCCAAATGCTTGAGCCACATCCACTTCCCTGGAATTTGATTTTGAAAGACCTTGGGAAATGAATTAATGAGTGAATCTGTTAACCAGAGATTCTTGAGAGCTATAGTTTATTAGCTAACAGGGGCTACTATGTGCTTCAGGAAAAAAAAATGTGCCCCTAAGTCCTAGGGGCTTAATAAAATAGATGTTTATTTCTTTATTTCTATTTGTCCATCATGAGTAGTCATGTACTTTGCAAGGTCATTCTAGGACCTTGAAGATGCAGTACCTGGAAAAGAGACAAATGGAGGGTACAGATTCATCCAAGCTTCTACTGACACGCTTTTCATTTGCTTTCACCCATAGCCTATCAGCCCGAACTACTCATGTGTACTTGCCTAACTGCAAGGGAGCTAGAAAATATGGGGGAGCAAAAGGGATGTTTGTTGAGCACCACTGTTCCTGTTCAGAATGTGATGAAAAGATCAAGAGTTGGCCTTGTGTGCAGCAAAAAGAAAAAAAAAAACTTAAAGAAATTAGAAACATGATATTACTCAGATATTATGTGCAACACCACAAATGGGAAACAAAAAGAGATTGAACCTGGGAGAGAGCATAAGAAAAATGATAATGATGGATACATTTACCAGTGGAAATGCTATTTAACAATTCACTGAAATAAAGAAATTTGCTAATTGAGACTTGAGCTGTGCTTTAATATAATACATCACCACTTTTTTTTTCTAAAGCGGCTCTCTAGAGATACAGATTTCTGTACCATGGATCAAATGCCCATTTTTCCGAAATGACTAAATGTCAAAATAGAACACTTCATATCAAGGGCATGAAGTGAGAGAGCTGAATGAGTGTGTCAGAGTGCAGCAACCTGAAGCACATCAGAAATGAAAGTTGGAGAATCATGTCACTAAGAACAACAGTGTTGCATTTGCAATGTACTGAAAGCTTTTTGCTCTGTGGGAAAGAGCATTATTAGAGAGGGCAGTCTGAAAATGTACTGTTAGGAGGTTTGGGAGTCATAGCCCTTGAAAGGAAGATTTACTCTGGTAGATTTTACAATTTATCCATTTTTTGGTGGTTGTGATGTATGAGTCACAAGGGTAATAAACTTCAAATAGGTTGAAGTAAAGTTAAGTACTTCCCAGTATCTTCTATTAATTATCTGTGAAAGAGAAGAAAGAAAATTAATGCAGAGACATAAGCTGGTCTTTGAACAAAGGAGAATATGTTTTATTATGATGATTTCTGCTATAGTCCTTTTCAAAATGGGCTGCAGGCTTAAGGAAATATTTAATGTAAGTAGATTAAAATTATAAATAGAGCCATATGATCAGTCATTTAAATTATATATATACTAAGAAGGAAGAGTGGCAAGTTATCATGTGCATAAACAGACCCAGTATAAGATTCTTAAAAAGTCTAACTAACCATCCACTCTGAGCAGACTTCTCTACATAGAAATATTTACTTTTGTTAACAGCTAGACTATACATTAGTTCCAAAATTTTTGAAAGAAATTCAATATTCTGATAATTAAACAAGTATTCTTAATTTCTCCTTATTTATAAAGTAAAAAAATACAGAAAAAAGAAAACTGGAATGTAGAAAACCATCACAGTGCATTTATTGGAACACTGCTTGAAACAATGAAATAGGGAAATAGCCAAATGCACATCAACTGGGAATGGGTAAATATAATATAACATCCATATAATAGGAGAGTAAGCAGTTGTTAAATAAATCAAATAGATTTATATGCATCATTAAATATCAATATATGCATGAGAGGCATCAAAAGAGCTGAAGAGACTCATCTGACCTAAACAGCTTACAGTATAGATGAGAGAAAATTAAGTGTGTGATTATGATACAGTGGCCTTGATAGAAATATGCCAGAATGTGCTATGGTATCATAGAGAGGAAAAGACACAGGAATAACATAATGGAGATAAGATATGTGAGCTGAATCTTCAAATGTGAGTATAGAAAAGTTGACAACCTCTTACTTAGCACATCAGATCCTCTCAGCCCTACCTCTATCTCCAGCCCCACCTGGGTAAGCAGCCCTACACAGTTCCAATCCAACATTAATCTTGCTCAGTCCTATATTTTTTATTCATGCCCTTGTGTTTTAGTTTCCTAAGCTACTCAAAGCAAATATCAGGGAATGAGTCAAGTTAAACAATGAGAATTTATTAGCTTACAGTTTTGACACCAGGAAAATATTCAAACCAAGGCATCATCAAGGCCTTGCTTTCTCCCCGAAACTGTAATGTTCTGGGACTGGCTGCTGGCAACCATTGGTTCTTAGCTTGTCACGTGGAAAGCACATGGTGGCATCTCCTGATCTCGTCCTTCTTTTCTGGGTTCTGTTTAAGCTTCTTGCTTCTGAGTTTTCTCTCTGTGTTGAATTTCATTCTCTTATAAAGGAGACCAGTAATAGGATTAAGGCCCTTCCTAATTGAGGTGGGACACACCTTCACTGAAGTAACTAAGGTAATCTCATCAAAATGTCCTATTTGCAATGGGTTTATACCCACAGGAATAGATTAAATTTGAAAACATGATTTTCTGGGGGTACATCCAGATTTCAACTACCACACTCCACCTTCTGGACCCCCCAAACATGCTCTTTCTACATGGAAAAAACATTCATTCCATGACAATATCTCAAAAGCCTTAAATCATTTTAGAAACAATGCTTAGTACTAAGTCTTATCAAAATCAGTTATCAGTATGGTCTGTTCTGGGGCACAATACTCCTCTATCTGTGGACCTGTGAAACTTAGAGAATAAGTTATATTCTTCCTATATACAATCCTATATCCATGCATAGAAAAAATATTCCAATTCCCATAGGAAAAAACTAGAAGTAAAAGAGGGGTCATGGGTCCCAAACAATTCTGAAACCTAATAGGGCATAGTCCATTAGATTTCAGGGTCTGAGAGTCATCTATGGAATGATGTTTTATCCTCTGGGCCTGATGGAGTAGCAGCTCCACCTCTTTCAAGTACCTGCACAGTGGTCATGCTCTCCCAGAACACTGGGGTGAAAGTTCCACCCTCTTCAAGCACTGGCCAGGCTCTCCACAATCCCTAGGGCACAGGTTCCAGCCCCTCAGAAGAGTGGGTTGCAGCACTCTTCCTGTACAATGGGGTGGAAGGCCTGCACTCTCCACGTTCCAGGGCAAGCCAACCCTTTTCATGTACATGGGTAGGCGCACTCTCTTGGTCCAAGATGTCTTAGGTCCAGACCTCAGCTTCCATAGTTCTGTCCTTGAAGTGATTTTTTCCTTTAATCCATCCCTTATCTGCCCTTAGTCCAGGCTGACAGTGTTTCTGTTCATACAGTTCTCACAGGAAAAATGTCAGATATACGTGTAATACACGGAGGTTCAAATCATCCAACAGTAGAATTTCCACAAATCCTTCCTGGTAGCTGTATTACCAATCCTGTCTTGGACTGAAATGAATGACTGGCTCCATGTTCATGTTTCTGGTTTCTCTGTGCCCAGGAATTCAGTTCTCAACTTATCCCTTTCCTCTCACATTTTCCTACAAATTGCAAGGAGAAACAAGGATGCACTTTCCACACTTAGCCTGGAAATCTCCTCAGCTAAATATCCAAGCTCATCACTTTGATGTTCTGCCTTCCATCTGACATCAGAATTCAATTTCACTAAGGTTCTCTGCCATTTTAAAACAAAGATTGCCTTTCCTCCAGTGTGCAAGGGCACATTCATCATTTCTATCTAAGGTCCCATCAGAAGTATGTTTAGTATCCAGATTTCTTCCAACAGTCTCATCAAAGCAATCTAGGCCCTTTCTCAAGCACCTCATAATTCTTCCAACCTCTATCAATTACCCAATTTGAAAGTTGTTTCCACATTTTTTAGTAATTGAAATATCAGCAACCCACTCTCCTGGTACCAAAACTGTTTTAGTTTCCTAGGCTGCTCAAAGAAAATGCTAGGAAGTGGGTGGGGTTAAACAATGGGAATTTATTAGCTTACAGTTTTGAGGCCAGGAAGATGTCCAAATCAAAGCATCACCAAGGCAATGCTCTCTCCTCAAGATTGTGGTGTTCTGGGGCTGGCTACAGGTGACCCTTGCTTCTTAGTTTATCACATGCCAAGTCACATGGTGACGTCTCCTGGTCTCAACCTTCTCTTCTGGGTTCTATTTCAGCTTCTTGCTTACTGTGGGTTGTTTTTTTTTTTTTCCTCTCTCTCTCTGTCCAAATTTCATTCTCTTATTAAAGGACTCAAGTAACATGATTACTTGTGACTGAGGTGGGACACATCTTACCTGAAATAATCTCATTGAAAAACCCTATTTTCAATGGGTTTACACCCACAGGAATGGATTGGATTTAAGAACTTGTTTTTCTGGGAGTACAATCAGCATCAAACCACTACACCTTGTTTAACAGCAATCCAGGGCCTTCTCTGATATGTTTGATTTTAGGCTGGTGCACATTTACATGGGACTAATGTATAAGCAACCTAGAAGGTTAGTGAGTAACTTATGTGGGACCAAAGGGGCTTTGGAGCCAATAGATAAACGTTGCTTCTTTCCATTCCTTGGGGAGAGATTTATGGGAACATTTTATGATACTTCTCACGGTTCTATTATAATCAAGTACCAGTTGGCTGTAGTCTTGATGAACTTCAGTTGCACTGTTGCTTTTACTCCCTTTTCTATTTCTCTTCCCCAAACCTCATGTGTGCTACCTCCCAAATATATTAATTGCTCTAACTCCTTGGTCCCAGGCTTTATTTTAGGAAGACCCAGGCCAAGATATTTGGTACCTGCAGTGACCCTATAAAGTACATCCTCAGAACTGAAATTTGGAGGTGGAAAATTATCAACATAGTTCACCTGCTGGACAATAATGAGCTTCCCATTGGTGAGGGACAGTAGAAATAATGGTAACCTCTACATACTAACTGCTAAGATCTTAACCTATGATGGATTAGGTAGAAGTACAGGCAGAAGGTAAAACATTTGGCTCTGGGGCTGATGGCATGGTGAAGGGTACTAACGATAACGGCTGTCTTAAACATTGTAAAATAGTCTATTTTCTGTTAACTACTGTGGAATTCCTGCAGAAACTGAGAATGACAGGTAAGATTAGTCAATTACCAATTTAAGAAATACTATGAAAGCCAGAAAGTATCTATAGACACTTTTAAGGAAAATTTCATCTCCGGTCAGTATAAGGGAGACTGTGCTGAAAATCAGTCTCAAGATCTAATTCTCAGAAGAACAAAAATGCAGAACAAAGAGACTAATTAGTAGTCTTAACTGTCTCCCAGATCAAAGTCAGGGCTCTCATAAGAAGACAGTGGAACCCCAGATGAGGACACTTAGGTGGACAAGGCTGAGTCTTGCACCTTGAGATTCTTCTAAGACTAAGGATTTTCCAAATAGAAGACTTAACATGTAAAAGGACACAGAGGAGTGAGGGAAAAAATAGTACATTCAAAGACCTATAAAGCATTCACTTTTCATGAGTGGAGAGTGTGAAGGGCAGTGTGATGAGAGTTTTGTTCAAGTGCCAGATCATGACAAGCCTTGTATAGCATTCAACTGAGCTAGGAGTTTACCTTGTCAGCATGGGGTTACTATTGAATGGTTTGAATCTGTGCAGCAGTGTGAAATGTTTTGAAATTTTTAAAAAATGTTCTTACAGTATGTGGCAGTGAATTTGAAGGTGACATGACCAAAGATGAGAGATGAGTTAGATACACAAGTACATGGTCCAGAAAAGAAATCACAAAAAAAAATCTGAAGATACAACGCTGAACACTCATAAAGGGGAGGGGGGAGGAGAAGGTAGATGCACTGACAATACTTAGCACATCTGGTATTAATATCAAGGAAAAGGGAAAACTCTATAATATCATTCCTGCTTTGGCTACTTGCAAGTTGCCATGTACTCATCTGGGAAGATCCAATTTTGTGTGAGATATGCATACACATGTATGCACCATACACACACACACATGCACACACACATCTGACCATTTGAGGCAGAGGTACCCATGGATGTTCTGGCTAAGATTTCAAGGAGGCAGGCAGAAATAATATGGAACCAGACTGCAGGAGATAAGTCTGCACTGGAAATGCATATTTGAGAGTTGTAGTTGTTGCATTTAACATTAACATGGAATTTGAATGTACGGGATGCCTGAAAAGAGGGTGTAGAGGAAGAAGAGACTTGACCATGGGAAAAAGGAAGACAATAACTGCTAGATGAGTAGATGAATAGATGGAAGAGGAATCTATAGATAAGTCTCTCAGAGAGGTAGGAAGAGAATCACAAGACAAAGCAGCACAGGCCCGAGAGTTTTAAGCGGCTGAGAGAAATCAAGGTAAAAAACCACAGTGAATTCAGCTAAAATTTTAAAAGACAGAAAATTATTCATTAAACTATACCAAGAAGAAGTAATCAGTGACATTAGTGAGGTCAGTTTTAGTGCAAGAATGAGTACTTAGAAAGCCAAATTATAGGAAGTTATGCATAACAAAGGGTAGACAGTGAGTATGCAAGCCTTTTAAGTAGATCATAAGCAAGAAAAGCAGAGATAAGGCTAGGCTTAACTGACAATTCTTATATATTTTAAGATACCTTTGTAAAATACTCATATCAAATGTAAGAAAGAGTTTGATGGTTGATTTGGAATTAAGAATACTTTTCTTATTGTTGGGAGCTTCTAGTGAAAATCTAACTGAAATACTCAGAGTAAATGTATTCTTTTAAATTAATGTGCAAATCATTTTGTACTTTAATCTTAAAACTTCTACATAATTTCACCTGCAAAAAGAAAATAGGCTCAGCCTAAAGGCAGTATTTATTTTTATCAATCACAATCTGCAATTACTAAACAGAAGTAAATTTTTTTTGTTTGCTTGTATGCTTCAGGAAATACATAGAAATGCAAACAGAGAGATGAAAGAAGATGATAACTGTTGAAGAAATAAAGAGGTAATTCACTTTTTAAACCCTGAAGCCAAATTGTCAATATATTCAGAATGTACCTTGGGGGGTAGGGGAAGAAAACAGTTCTCAGGCATCAGATAATCTGAGATTTATTTGAAAAACTGAACTGTTTAGGAATCAAAATCATTGATTTTCAAAAGCAAATCAAGGAAAACTATGTGTGTGTGTTTGGTGTCCACATGCCTATGTGAGCCTATATCTGCATTTACGTACTTTTTCAACCGAACAATTCATAGTCTAATAGCTCTGGTAACCTCAGTTTGGCATTTTGGTTGCTTATCATTAGCTCATTGATTCCAGGAGTCACATGCATTAAATATGAGGAAAGAATGAATGTGATATTTTATTTTAGGGGAAAATATTAAAATATGTGATTGACTAATGGCCCAGGACAATTGTGTTTTGCAATCAGGTAGAAAAAGAGAATGTAGCTACACACTTGATTAAATGTGGATTAAGGCAACTTTAGATTTAGATTCTACTTTTGACAGTGACTATCTGTGAGATGATGGACAAATCGTTCAAGCCATGAGTCTGTGAAAGGTACTGTTGGTATCCCCATTACCCATGGGAAGATACATTATAAAAGGCACTGAAAAGCTAACATTGGCTAGACTACTACTTATCATTATTACTGTTATTGTGGTGGTGATAGTGGTGATGTTTCATGCACCAGCTTTTTAGTAGTACCTGGAATCTAGTTCACACAAGGAGGTGAGATCAGGGCTAACTTTTTAGAGTTATACAAAATAATTTTACAAATGTTTTAAAATGCAAATGTGTATAATGTCTGTCTTAGTTTGCCAAAGGCTTCCAAAGCCAAAATACCAGAAATGGGTTAGCTTTGATAAGAGGGATTTATTTTGGTGTAAAACTTACAGTTCTGAGGCTTCAAAAATGTCTGAATCAAGGTGTCATCAGAGATACTTACTCACCAAAGGTTGGCTGGATTCTGGAGTCCTGCCATGTGGTGAGATGAGATGGCAGATCTGCTGGTCTCTCTCTACTTTCTCCTAGAGCTTAGGGGGTGTGTGATCAGGCATTTCTCCCTGGGCCTCATCTCCTTGAGCCTCTTGAGGCTTCTCTGTCTTTCTACAGCTGTAAGAGAACCTGGAGTCCTCTCTCTCACATAACTGGGTCAAATGGCAGAGCTTCCTTCTCTGTATGTTGTCTCTCTCTCCATGTACCCATTTATATAAAGTTCCTATAAGAGGGTGGAGACCCAGTAAGAGTCATACCTCACTGATGTAGTATAATCAAAAGCAATCTGATCAAGTGGTCTAATCAAGGTCCCTTAACTGAGTCTAATGCAATCAAAGAGTCACACACACAGGAATGGATTAGTTAAAAAACAATCTTTTCTGGGATTCAAAAAAGAACTTCAAATTGTCACAGTGTCCAATAATGGTTTCATAATTTCTTCAGGGAAAAGTACAAAATCCTCTTGAAAAATAATTCCCTTGAGGGTCTGGCCCTACCTATTCTCCTACCATCTTTATCACCACTCATCATATATTCAGACATTTTTGGGATTGCAAGTAAATAGTGAAATGGACTATAAGGTCTCTTGTTCCTGCAGCTGCCTCTGCCCAAATCCACCACACTGGAGTCAGTGTATCTTCTTCCTAAAAGCCATTCATTAGTATTACTTGCCATCAGCCTTGGCCAGCTGTACTACTTTAGGACCAGAGAAGCCCTGGAATAGCTCATCCCTTCCAGTTGGTTCCAGTGTCAAAATCATTGGTTACCATCGCTGTTGCTTTGTCTCTTGACACTTGTAGTTTTCTCAACCTTCCCTGGGGAGTGAGGCTAGGATTTTGCAGGACTTTCAATTCCTGCTGTGGCAAAATCTAGACTACTGTTCCCTGATTCTACCACATGCCCCACTGCTCAAATTTGAAGGCGTTTCTTCCAAGTGTTTCTATGATCTTTCCATGTGTCATCATGGCCCTTATTATAACAGGAGCCACACTGTATTATAATTACCTGCTTATCTGAGTATCTCTTCAAATAGTATCTAAGTTCTTTGATGGTTTGGACAATGACTTGTCAAGTATCAACATCCCCAGTACTGAGGCCCCTGCCAGATATGAATTCATGAATGAATGAATACTTATTTTTTTTATATCTTCAACATTTGAACAAATGCTGACTTAACCAAATAAATATGGGAAATGACTGTATCATTCAATACAATCAGGGCATCTGAACCACCCAGGAAACCAAATAGTCAGCTCACAGAGTGTAAGATCTGAAAAGAACAGCAGAGAAAGTCTAATCACTCCTCTTCCCTCCTGCACAGGACAACAAACACACACATACTCCCTCAGTCGATATAAGACAAATTAAAGTAAGTTTTTAAATGGAAGAAAGAAAGATTGATAGAGAAAAAAAGAAAGTAAGAGGGAGAGGAGGAAGGGCAGAAGGAAGGAAGGCAGAAAGAAGTGAGAAAGTGGGACATAGGAAAGAGGGAGAGAAGAAGGACAGAGGGAGGGAGGAGAAAAGAAAGGATATGAATTGACTAACTCTTGTCACAGCTTGCATAGGCTACAGTGAGGATTTATTCCACTTGGATCTTAGCTACCCTAGTGCCTCTCCGTTATCAATGCTAAACAACTCCCTATTCTGAATTATTCAGGGCTAAGTGGAAATGTGTTTCTGAATTTACCAGCTATAGAAAATCTGTAGTTGAAATATGTTCAAAGGGAAACAATTTGGAAGAGAGCAGTGTAGCAGAATAGTAAATTGGCACTATTGTGCCCATGAGGGTTTTTTTTTAAGCAATTAGTTTAGATCTATTTCCATTACCACTTCCATCAATTAAAAATTATGCATATATCAATTTTCAAGCAACCTTTGCTTTCAAGGGAACAGGAAGATTAATTGCAACGTCATGCCACCACACCCCACTCCCCTATTATCTCTTTACCATAGGAAATGAACTCCAATCTTAATTTAAAATTATACAGAAATAAAATATCAGACACATCTTCTTTCAAGTCAGGACACAAAGTAGAGATTTATGTCATGCCAGGAGATGTTAATGTGAAGTTTTCTTTCAGTTTACAAAAAAAAAAAGTCTACAAATTTTTAAAGGAGCCTTACGCCAGGATCCAGAAGACCTGGACTCTGTCCTCCACTCTGTTACTTGTTTTGTTTTATTTTGATTGTATTTATACTTCTGTGGATATGTGGATATGTTACCATAATAACATAATCACTCTCCCAACAGTTCCAGTATGTTTTCAGCTCAATTCGTTTCATCAGGTCTCCGTGGGTATTTAAAAAGTTTAACTTCTTCCAAATTAGCTCTTTCCAAATTGAAGAAACTTGACCTCAGAGTATATGCTGCATTGGTATCCCAGGGAAATCAAAGTAAATTTCATAAAATTTATTTTATCCTCATTAAATAGGCAAGCTGGGATACAGAATTCATGTGAACATAAAAAAGAAAACACAAACACAAATTTCCAGGACCCTTAAACAAGAAGTAACCACTTAACATAAAATCAGAAAAAATCACTTTTTTCCCTTTTATGCCTTAATAGGTATCATACAGGTAGGTTGTTGTTGTTGTTATTGTTTGTTTATCTGACTTTCCACATCCCTGACTAATTATAATCATCATCTCCATAGAGAACTTGGAATAGAAAAAATAGTTCAGAGAATAATCTTATTAGAAGATAATTTCAATGTAGTATCATAAAGTAGTTAGAAAATTACATTAATATATGATCTTATCTGGGGTTTCCTTTCTGTAAATACTCCTGCTAAACTAGAAAGAAGTGAGAAGGGACCATTAACATAATGCTCCTCCAGACTTGTCCCTTGCCTCCTTGGAAGCCAGTAGCCTTGAAGAAGTCTAATTGGAAGCTTGACTACAGAATTTGCACTTTCCACAGTGCTCATGGAATTGCCACCTGCTGTGATGCCTATTCATTTTTCAAGACTTCTCTTGGATGATAAATCTTCTGTGAAATCTTCCATGTATTCCCAAGCCCCAATTCAAAATCGATCATGTTTTTTATTTTCTTAATTTGTTTCTTATTATGCCATTTTAGGAAGAAGGACATCTAATAGCTGTTGGGAATTGAATCATATCCCCTACAAAAGACATGTTCAGGTCCCCAATGCTGGTCCTATGGGTGTGAATCCATTTGTAAATAGGGCCTTTAGAGATGTTTTTAGTTAAGGTGTGCCCAAACTGAATGAGGGGGCACTTTAATCCAATATGGCTGAAGTCCTTATGGAAAGGAAATTGGACAGGGAAGGAGAAGCCAAGAGGAGGAAGAAGCTGGAGGTTCGGAAACCAGAAGAAAAAGGAGAGGGAACCATGATATGCATTGTCATGAAACAGAAAAGCCAAGGACCAAAGAATTGCCAGCAGCCAGCCACAGAAATCTACAGTCTTAGAGGAGGGGGCATTGCTTTCTGACACCATTGTATGGTATTTATTTTAGCAGCCAGGAAACTAGACAACAGCAGTCTGAAATTAGTGCTTTTCATTTAAATTAAGATGCTCCATGCAGAAGGATCTGTCATTTATTCAGACTGTTACTCCCTACTCAAATTGAAGTCATTTTAAAATTGGCCTCTCCCTTTATTTCCCCCCAAATTATGGTGTGGGAAAATTATAACCTTAGCAGCATTATTCACTGCCCAACTGTGTTACAGAAATTAGAAATTTTGATAAAACTTTTTGACAACTAGTGAACTCAGATATATATAATTCTGAAAAGTATTCAAAAATAGTTCCACCATCATGGTAATAACATGCACACACACACACATACACATGTGTGCAGCATCACATCTTAATGTGATGATCAAACCAAAGGGGAAAATATCAAAGACCTCAGTTCTTTTTTTTTTTTTTTAATATTACATTCAAAAAATATGAGGTCCCATTCAACCCCACCGCCCCCACCCCCCACTCCCCCCACAGCAACACTCTCTCCTATCATCATGACACATCCATTGCACCTGGTAAGTACATCTCTGAGCATCGCTGCACCCCATAGTCAAATGGTCCACATCATAGTCCACACTCTCCCACGTTCCATCCAGTGGGCCCTGGGGGGATCTACAATGTCCTGTAGTTGTCCGTTAAGCACCACCCAGGACAACTCCACGTCCCAAAAATGCCTCCCCATCTCATCTCTTCCTCCCATTCCCCGCACCCAGCAGCCACCATGGCCACCCTTCCCACACCAATGCCACATTTTCTCTGTGGACATTGGATTGGTTGTGTCCATTGCACATCTATGTCAAGGGGGGGCTTAGATTCCACATGGGTACTGGATGCACTCCTCCTGCTTTCAGTCGTAGGCACTCTAGGCTTCATGGTGTGGTGGTTGATCTTCTTCAACTCCATGTTAGCTGAGTGGGGTAAGTCCAATAAATCAGAGTGTAGGAGCTGAAGTCTGTTGAGGCTCAGGGCCTGGCTATCATATTGTCAGTCCAGAGATTAAAATCCCCTAAATATATCTTAAACCCCAGCACCAACTACAATTCCAGTAAAGTAGCATGAAAGTCTTGTGAAAAGAGATCCCATCTGAGTCCAGTTCCATCACGCAGAAACACCAGCTCCAAAGAAGGGCCATCTGACATGGCAGTGAACCCCATTCGCCATGACCATAAAACCCGTGGGTCTCTTTATCCCTCAATAGAACCAATACCTGGGGTTGTATCTACTTTATCTGTCTCTTAGACTCTGCTCAGTTGTGCATAAGGGCAATCCTTCTGACAACTTCCAGACTCTTTTTTAGAGACTCGTAGCCATATAAACTCATTTCTCCTTTCCATTTCCCCCTTACATTAGGTCAAACAGCATTTTGAAGTCATGTTATTATATGTAGACAGGGATATTCTGCTGATCCGCGTTGAACCTTCAATTCAAGGTCATTTTCTAGTTGCATCTTCAGCTGGTATTTGGTAGTGATCCCTCGGTGCCAGGGAGGCTCATCCCCGGGTGCAAAGACCTCAGTTCTAAAGTATCTGCCAGATCTAAAATTACTAAACTAGCTCAACCTACTCATTTTATCACTGTGGAAATAGAGACACAAAAGTGAAATTCCTCGCTCAAGATGCTTTGGTCCATTAGCAGAAAAATCAGGATAATAAAAAGTAATCAGGGTGACGGACTTGGCCCAGTGGTTAGGGCGTCCGTCTACTACATGGGAGGTCCACAGTTCAAACCCCCAGTCTCGTTGACCCGTGTGGAGCTGGCCCATGTGCAGTGCTGATGCGCGTAAGGAGTGCCGTGCCACACAGGGGTGTCCCTGTGTAGGGGAGTCCCACACGCAAGGAGTGCGCCCCGTAAGGAGAGCCGCCCGGTGCCAAAGAAAGTGCAACCTGCCTAAGAATGGCGCTACCCACACGGAGAAATGACACAACAAGATGATGCAGCAAAAAGAAACACAGATTCCCATGCCGCTGACAACAGAAGCCGACAAAGAAGACACAGCAAATAGACACAGAGAACAGACAACTGGGGTGGGGGGGAGGGGAGAGAAATAAATAAATAGATAAATCTTTAAAAAAAAAAAGTACTCAGAACCACACCACAAACAGGTTTAGCAAGTTTCATGACTATAAGGTGTTCTCACATATGTCTCATTTGATATTCAAAAACAATCACTGAGGTCATAAGATTGTTGGAAAGAGTAGATGTTGGACTGCTTGCATCATAATCACCAGGTGAACTTTTAAAAATTCAGAATCCTGAGGTCAGAATTTTTGGGAGGTGGAATATAGAATCTAGGATTTTAACTAGATTTTCAAATGAAGTTCAAGACCTGATGACATAAATTGATACTTTATTTTATAACTAAAATACCTCAAATAATCAAAGTGATTTTCCAACAGTATTTAGCTGGTATATGGCAGAGATGGAATTCAGATTATCGCCTTCTCATTCCAAAGCCCATCTCTTCTCCAATGGCAAGGTTATTTCACCCAGGACACTGGTACCCTATCAGAGTTCCTACTTATCAGTTACCATTTTATTAAGAGTAAAGTAAGTAGTATTCACTGCTTTCAAGGAGCTCATATGTATCATAAGAATGGATTGCCTACCTTCATCTCAGGATCAGGATGAAACCTACATCTGGATCAAAACTCTTACTCCCTACTCCAATCTTGTTCTCTCCATTATTTGTTTTAACTATTGACTCACTCAGTGACCTCAGCCCCAATCACACTCTTGTGAAAATTGAAACAGGTTAAAGATCTCTAAGGAGAAGATTGGATTTTTCTAGACGCTTAGAAAATAATGCAACTATTGGTAGCTTTTTGGTAAATTACCAAATTTAGTGGCTAAATGAAAAGTTTTATTTCTTAGCTTATAAGAATCAAAATTGGTTCTAACAGCTATATTCTGCTTGAGAGTTTTATATCATAACTGCCATAGAAATTTGCAGAGTTTGAGAATTTTTTTTACTTTACCTCTTTTTAATGTTTAGAGACTTCTTCCCTTTCTAATCTAAAGCATTTTTATGAATATAAATAAAATACACATGAATAAACATTTATAAGCATATGTAAATACATAATATAAATGCATAAGCTTATATAAATAAAATAAATACAATACACTTACATAAATATTATCTGAAGAGTTTTGAGATATGATTTTCCTAAATGAAATATAACTTTAGATGAAATGGAATTGAATTTCAATCTTACTACAAAGGTGAAATTTTTAAAAGATAACAAAAAAGATTGATGGAGTTGGCTACACTAGATATAGTCTACTTAATTTGGAAATTTCATTCTTTGTATCATGTAAGGCACTCACAGAGTTCTAGTAATTTATCTTTAACAATGAAACAAGTAGTGTTATGCACTGCTATCAAACAGGAAAATCTTCAAAAAAGGAAATTAACATTTCAAACAAGAAAGGGAAATATTTACTGAGACTTGTTTTTGAATTATTTACGTATAGTGATCTGTGCATTCCTTGGGTGGGGGGTGCATTTAGAGCATTGCTATAAAAATATGGGAACACCTG
The DNA here is from genome assembly GCF_030445035.2 of Dasypus novemcinctus. NCBI lineage: Eukaryota > Metazoa > Chordata > Mammalia > Cingulata > Dasypodidae > Dasypus > Dasypus novemcinctus. Next base: position 31,462,201 of record NC_080690.1, read on the forward strand.
TCCCAAGAGCTGTGGGCAGTGACTTATCATTCGAAACAATGAAACTGTCCCTTGACTCAGTATCAGAGTTTTGGTTCACAGTCTTAAGCTATGTAGGCTGTGCCTTTGAGTGAAGTAGAGGCTGAGAAAAGGCAAACTTCCTTTTTGTACAGGGAATTTATCCTCTGAAATTGCTGCTCCATTTATTAATCTAAACATTGTTACCAACCATCATGGCTGGGGAGCCCTGACTGAGCAGGGGTCTACAAAAATTTATTTATGTATTTTCCTGTTTATTACATGTCTCCTCCAACAGTTTTTATATATGGCTTCTAAACTTATGACTCTTGTCATATTCATCTTGGTATGCAAAAACTAGAAAAGTAGGTATTCAAATATACTTATGGAATGAAGGAACAAATGTCATGGCTACCTGGATGAGCTATGCAAACCAAATTGTTCAATAACTAGGGATATAGAAATCAGCATCAAGTAATTCTAAAGCTGCTTATGGAAGAAAAATTATGTGATTCTAACATGACGAGTGTTATAGGATGGGTGAAAACAAAAGGAGAAAATAGTGCCTGGAAAATCACTATTAGGATTTACAACATCTGGGTTGTATAATGTGGTTCAGGACTTAGTCTGTGAAAGTGTATGCTGTAGCACCCCATGTAAATGATGTTTGGCATATTTGGGGTTGCTAAGTATGGAAGTATGAATTTACCACACAAGTCGAATGGTTTGTAACCCTTGGAATTGTTATTTTCAGAAACCAGAAGGGAATAAATATATTTTGGACAGCCCAGGAGAACAATAACGATATCATGTTGTAAATTATACAAGCCCCAACAGCTTTGAAGGCAAACAAAAACTACCTTATTATTCCCCTTCCTATAATTCTAGAAACAAATGTTTCCATTAGGAAATATATATTAGTGAAACACATCTTTTTCCCCAAAAATTTAATTTAGATAGTTAAAATCGATATTGAATTTCTTACCCAAACAAATATCTCAGTACTGAAAATTCAAACATTTTGTTTAGGATGCTATAATTTAATATAAAATGCCTTCTGTTGGGAAAATATGACTGTTGCTTAGTGATATTTTAGTGTAAATTTATATTTTAGTTAAAAATACATTCTCATCTAGGTATACTATCCTTTTTTTTTTTTTTTCTTCATATCACATTTTGCTTTTTCTCCTACTGAGGATGCTTTATGAGGACCTAGACATTTTCATTTACTGGCTTCCAAAGTATCTAAGGATACAGTGCATTTATGGTCAGGATTTTACTTTACTACAGTCTATGGCCTCCACAAATGTATGGCATCTAAGACTAGAAAACAGCTATTTGCTCCTAGTAATGTCTGATTGTCTTTGCAAACATTTCTCCAATACTACATGAAAAAAATTCTTAATACTCATATTTCACTTCCCCATAGACTCTTAATTAGCTAGAAACTTTAGCTATATATTCTACTCATTTGATTTTATTGGGAATCATTTAATTTCTGCTTCCTTTTATATAATATAGCAGTTTCCCAGAGATATCACATGTCCCAAGTGGGTATGGCCATGGGTGAATGAACTTTACCATAAATAATAGCTAGGTTTCATTTTTAAAGCACAGTGTCAGTCCTGAATAACCAGAGTATTATGACAGTGACTTGGATAAACTAAATGAATATATTAATATATTTTAAGTGTATAAGTTGAAGTTGAAAACATTGAAGTTGAAAACATAAAATGTGAAAATGTTATCACTGATACCAATAGACCTTTTTAATCTCCTATTAACATGATTAGGATTCAAAGTTAGATATAATATATTAATAATTGCATATTTTAACTAATTTTAAGAATAAACCTTTAATAAAATCAGTATGCATTCTAATTGTTTATTTACACAATATTAATATTCAGACAGAAGGATCACTAAAGCACAGTTAATTAAATATAAATTAATGTGGTGGAATATTTAATTATCTTCTCTACACCTCACGACTAATGATTATGTAAATGTCTTGCATTTAATCTTGTTCCCAGGAAATTAACTTAATGCCCTTCAACAAATGAACATTCTGTATGCATTACAGGACACTTTAAATTTTAGCAGCATGGTATTAGTTTCAGATAATAACATGATTACACAATTTAAAATGTAAATGTAGACAATATTTTTGCCACCCCCCTTTCTACAAAGAGACTAAAATAGTTAAATTATTATTCAATAACTCAGGTTCGAAAGTGTGAAAAGTTTCTTCCCTTATCTATAGAGAAACCAGGCCTTTTAAAGGAAACACTTCAAAAGAGAAAAGGCAAGTCCCTTTGCAGTGGACAGTTAAATCAATGATTTCACCACCCTTAAAAGTAAATTCATTGGATGACGGAGGAAGGCAGAGAGATCAGCATCCTAAGTGATTTCTCCAAGCTTTGGGGATTTTTGAAAGTGTCAGCACTTTTGGGTGTGTTAGCAGTGCCTCAGAACTCATAGTCCTCTCAAGGAACCTAAGCCCAAGATTAAATGTAAGTCTAATTAACTATCCCTAAAAATATGGAAGATACTTAATTTTCCAGGCTAAGATCCTGGTCTTGAACAGTTCCAGTGAGTAGATACTCCAGTGTATCAATGAATGGAAGCAATCTGTCTTACACAAGAGGGAAGAGCTGGGCATGGGGTGAGATCAGGCACATGAACTATCAGGGGTTTTTGTTTTTCATTTCATTCAATGTAGAAGATACTACATGTCATCCATACATCGCCTTGACCCTATTGCTTGAGAACGTACCAGCTGCAACTCTCAACTGACAGTACCTGCGTTTCATTTTTTGACTGGGGACGGTTGTCCACCAGAGCTCTGTTAGCTATCTTCCTAGCAGGTCAAGTCACAAAATACGTGGGATTAGCATTCCTCAACCCAGGAGCCCTAAATCAATGATCAGATTTATAAAATAAATTTATATTGATATATAAATGACCTGGCTACCTTAACTTTTGTTTGGGATAATTTTGAGGCATATGTTTTATACTGACTCCCAGGATTTCCTCTTGAAATTAAGCTCTAATTACTCATAGTGGGCAGCATTATGATAACCTACCTATTATTAACTGCCTCCACTTCTCTCTTTCACTCCTCAACTTCCCTACCAGTGTTTCTTTCTCACCTCAAACTCCTTGCATTTACATTTTCAGTCTCTGCTTCTGGGGCAATTCAAAACAAGACATTTAGTCTATTTGCTAATGGGGAAATCAATACAGTTAGATGTAGGATTGGGATCAAGACATTATAAAGTTTTAGGATTAGCAAGATCCAGAATTTCCAAACTTACTAGATCACAGCCATCTTTTGCTCACTAAGTCCCTGAAGGGGACATATTGAAAAACAATAACAGCTAATATTTGAGTGCCTATTGTGTATCAGGCACTTCTAAAGACTTTACCTCATTTAATTCTCAGAAAATCCCACCATGTAGATACTATAATTCTCCCAAATTTAGAGGCAATAACATATGTTATTAAATCTCATGATTTTGAAAGTCAAGAATTTGGGCAAGAAGTTTGGGTTGAGTAATTCTTCTGTTCCTCATAATGTCAATGGAAGTCAATCAGTGTGTATTAGTCAGCCAAGGGGGTGCTGATGCGAAACACCAGAAGCCTGTTGGACTCTATAAAGGGTATTTATTTGGGGTAGGAGCTTACAATACCAGTCCATAAAGCATAGCTCACTTCCGTCACCAAAGTCTATTTCCGCATGTTGGAACAAGAAGGTTGCCAACATCTGCCAGGGTTCAGATTTCCTGGGTTCCCTCTGGGCTCAGCTCCTCTGTTTTCTCCACAAGGTCTGCTGTAGACTATCAGGCAAAGGGCTCTGTCTCTATCCCTGAGGCTCCAGCTTAAGACTTCAGCATCAAACTCCAACATTAAAAGCCCTCAACTCCGTCCTTTTCCCCTGCCTTTTATCTGTGAGACCCTACCTGTTGGTGGGTGGGGACTCAATGCCTGAATGATGTGGCCCAATCAAAGCCCTAATCATAACTTAATCATGCCCAGGTTCAGATCAGTTTACAAACATAATCCAATATCTATTTTTGGAATTCATAACTATGTCAAACTGCTACAAAGTGTTATTCAGCTGAAGGATGACCAGGTGTAGAGTGTTTAAAGTGCTTCATTGACATATTTTGGCACATTGGTAAGAATAGCTGGAAGACTGGGCTCATTTGGAATTATCAACCAGGGCACCTACACATGACTTCTCCAAAATGGACTCAGAATAGTCTGGCATATTACATAGCAGCTCAGAGCTCCCACCAACAGAGAGGGTTCTAAGACAAGGTAGTGGAAGCTGCCAGTCTCTTAAGAACTAGATCTGGACTCTGGTACTGCATCATTTCTACTGTGTTCTATTGGTCAAAAGTTACTCTCCAGTTCAAAGGAGTAGCAAAGCATTTGCAACCATCTTTAATTTTCCACAACAGGTTAAGTTACTTGCCTGAGTAATTGGTAGAACCAAGATTTCAACCCAGAAATGCTAACTTCAAAGTATTCACTCTTAAACACTATGCTTTGCTTCCTCTTATACAATAAAGAATAAGAAATATGGAAGCAAATTAATATTTTTATTAATATCTGGGACTTTACATTCATATCAAACTCAGAAAATTCTTATAATTTGAATCATAAGTAACATCAATTTTTCTTATACTAGGTGAGAATAATAACTAACACAGAGAGGAGTGCCTAGCACATAGTAAATGCGAAATATCAGCATTGCTTATTTTTAAATATTCACACCAAAAAATGAGAGTAAGTGGAAAATTCAAAATATGTCATATAATGTTCATACAACATCCTTCCTTAGCCTCATGCAGACTTTGTTTCAGATAAGAGAAATGTCTGCCCTTCACAATGCAACCATAAGATTCCAGATACCCTGTTGTGAACATGCAATTAGTCTAATTTTTAGTGGATCTTAGGTCCTCCATTTGTTGTTGTATATTCACATCTAGAAAACATTTCAATACCTACTGGTGTATCCCATAAAAGAAGATGCCTTTCCATGGAGACTGCTTGCATCGTCATCATCAGCTATCTTCAGTAGCTGGAAGTTGACTTCACATCCCTGCTTGCTTCAAGATCCTTGCTATTTTAAGGCCATTACTCCTTAGGTTTCAATTTCCACTCATAGGGAAGTTCCCCTTGTTTATAAAAAGGAGATAAATGCCAGATGCTGTGATCAGGAAATCTTTTCTTGCAATTCCTTGGTTTCTTTGTGATTACTCATTACTTAGAAAATCCCAGGAGTGTTAAGTCTCTAGAGTGCTAGGATTACAAAGTTAAATATGAACTATAAATGGCACTTATCATTATTGGGAAAAATTTAATTATCCATAATATAAAAAGAGTGGGTTTGATTTACTATTTTTGTTATTATTATTGTTGCTATGTAATGAGATTTAAGACTAGTTTAAAGCAGAGAAAGACACTGTGCCCTCTAATTTATATTTCATGGATTCACTCAAAAAATACTTTAAAACTTTCAGAGTCAACTGTAATATTTTGATGCACATCACAAGAATTTGTGTCTTGCAACTTGGTAGTAGTCCTAAATATTTAACTACCTAATTAACAAGGAAGAAGGGATCAGAAATTTTCAATTCTAGGTAAAAATCCTTCATTTAATTTTTATCTGTACAAAACTAAATGCATCCAGAAGAAATTCCTATATGTTCCCTTTCTAAGCAATGCTGGAATTAATGGGAAGGTAGGGACACCTCCCTTTCCCAATCCAGGAAAAAGGAATAAAAATTAGACTGATAGGAAGATGTAAAGAAGTAAAGTATAAATTTCTTCTAAATAGAATTCAAATTTATTTGAAAAGTAAAAACACACATATGGAACAACCACATAAAATAAGATACAGAATATTAACAGCACCTCAGAAGCCTACCTCTTGAACTATCCCAATCAATTACTGCCAAAAGGTAATCACTATTTTGACTTATCACATATATTAAGGCTTGCTGTGTTTGTACTTTATATTAATGGAATCATAAATATGTGCACTTCATGCAGGTTGCCGAAGAGTTACCTCCTGAGAGCCTCTATGTTACTCAAATGTGGCCACTCTCTAAGCCAAACTCAGCATGTAAATGCATTACCTTCCACCCAGCATGGGACATGACTCCTGGGGATGAGCCTCCCTGGTGTCAAGGGATTACTACCAAGCACCAGCTGGTGATGTAACTAGTAAAAGACCTTGAATAAAAGGGTCAACTCAGACAGGCAGAATGTCAGCCTATGTGTAGGATCACATGTTAAAAACTGCTTTTTGACCTGGAATAAAAGGGGGAAATGGCAAAGACAAATGAGTTTTCATGGCTAAAAGTCTTCAGAAAAGAGTTGGGAAGCCATCAGAGGGGTCGCTCTTATGCACATCTCAGCAGGACTCCAGAGACAGCCAAAGTAGATACCACCCCAGGTACTGGTTCTCCTGAGGGTGATAGAGACTCACAGGTTCCATGGTCATGGTAAATGGCTCTGGAATTCAGTGCCATGTCAGTTGGTCCTATTTTGGAATTTGTGTTCCTGAGTGTGATGGAGTTGGACTCAGATGTGACCTTTCTACACATGCCTCTTCTGTCACTTTTACTGAACCTGTGGTTGGTGCTAGCATTGGTGTACACTCAGGAGACTTGAATCCCTGGACTGTCCATGTGCCAGCTGGACCCTGAGCCTCAGTAGAGTTGCAACTCCTACCCTGTAGTTCATTGGACTTTACCCAGGCCAGCTAACGGGGAGGTGAAGATGGTCAACCACCACACCAGGGAACCAAGAGGGCCTACAACTGCAAACAGGAGAATTGCATCCATCATCCATGTGGAATCTAAGCTCCTCTCGATAAAGAGGTGGAATGGACATCACCATCCCAGGGTCCACAGAATGGAGGAACAGAGTATGGATTAGAGTGGACTTACTGATAGTCTACTATGGAACTCTTGTGACTAGTAATGGAAGCAATTGTAGCATTGATGTGGAGAAAGTGGCCACAGTAGTTGCTGAGGGCAGGGAGAGGGAAGAAAAGATGTGATGTGAGGGCATTTTTGGGACTTTGAGTTGTCCTAAATGATATTGCAGGGACAGCTCCTGGACATTATATATCCTGCAATAACCCACTGAATGGACTGGGAGAGACTGTAAACAACAATGTAAACTATTATCCATGTGGGGTAGTAATGCTCCAGAATGTATTCACCAAATGCAATGAATGTGCCACAATGATGAAAGAGGTTGTTGATATGGAAGGAGTGCGGTGAGGGGGTGGGTGGGGAGGGGTATGTGGAAACCTCATATATTTTTTAATGTAACATTTAAAAATAAATAAATAGAGTAAAAAAATAAATAAATATCTGCTCTTCTTTGACTAGTATCTTTTGTTTAACATTATGTCTATGAGATTCATCCATGATGTTGCCTTTATGTAATCTCAGGATGTTCCTTTGAAAAAATATAACAATATATTTATCCATTCCCTGTCAAGATATTTACATTGTTTCCAGTTTTGTGTTTGTGTTAGTCAGTTAAAGGATGCCAAGACAATATACCAAAAATGGGTTGGCTTTTATAAGGGGGATTTACTAATTTATAACCTTACAGTTCCAAGGCTTAGAAAAATGTCCAAATCAAGGCATCAGGTAAAGCTCTCTCCCAAAAGACACACCTGCTGGTGATCCTGGACTCCTGTCACATGGCAACATTTGCTTTCTCTCCCTTCTCCTTTGGGTCTCATTGCTTTTAGCTTCCATCTTCCTCCAGCTCTTTCACTGCTTGTGTGGATTTCTCTTTCCCAGTTTCCACTGATTTCAGCTTCTGGCTTCTAGGACTTCTTTCTCAGCTTCTGGGAGTTTCTCTTTGTCTCTCTCTCCATATTCATTCCATTTATAAAGGACTCCACTAAGTGTTAAGATCTAATCAGGACTACACCTTACTGAAATAATTTAATAAAATGACTCTTAACTGAATCAAATCAAAATGTCCCACCCACAGGAATAGATTGATTTAGAGAACATAATTTTTGGGGGTCCACAAAAACCTCAAACTACATACAATCCTCTTTTGTTTAATGCCACTAACAATAATATTTTACATTTCTATTGGTGTATATACATACGCAGTTCCGTTGGTGTGGTATGCATAACAATGGCCCCCCAAAAATGTCCACATCCTAATCCTCAAATCCTGAGAATATGTTATGATACACATCAAGAAAGAATTAAGATGGCAGATGGAACTAAATTTCTTAATCAACTGACCTTAAAATGGGGAGATTATCCTGTCTTATCGAGGTGGCCCTAAGGTGATCACAAATGTTCTATAGGTTGAAGAGGGAGGCACAAGTGCAGCAGAGAGAGTGCAGCACAGTAAGGACTCATCCCAGTGATGGTTCCTTTGAAGCTGGAGGAATGGAGCCATAAGCCAAGGAATGCAGGCAGCCTCTAGAAACTGGAAAAGGTAAGGAAACAGATTCTACCCTAAAGCCCTCAGAGGGAACACAGTTCAACTGCCATCTTGATTTTAACCATATAAGACCCATTTTAGACTTCTGACCTCTGGAACTGTAAGATTAACAAAGTAATGTTGTTTTAAGCCTCTAAGCTTATGGTTTTTGGAAACCAAATCAGAAGAGTTAAAAATTTATTGTTTTATATGGCTAACCAATTGAACAAGGACATTTATAGATGATTTTACCACTTCTACTGTAGAATGTCATAAATAAAATAACCATTTGTGGATCTGTTTCCAGTTCTTTTTCCTACTGTTGTTCCTTCCAACTATATTTGCACCAATATTGCACTGGTTGAATAACTATAGCTATATAGTAAGACTTGATATATAATAGTATGTTTCCAAGCTACTTCTGACACTGCTTTGACTACTTTAGTATATTGACAATCTGATCCAAAATTTATATAAAAAGGTCATTTCTTCTTTTAAAAAAATCCTGTTGGGATTTATGGAGCAATTTCAGGATAAATGAAATCATAAAAATATTGAGTCTTCAAACCCATATTTAGGGTATAGCCTTCCAATTATTTAGGTCATCTTGGTTTGATTTTCATTGCAATAGTTTATCACTTCGGTATGGACACATTGCCATTTAGGCCTACAGTTACCTTGTGGGAAAGCTTTTAGTTACAGATTCAGTGTTTGAGAGGTTTACAATTTATTTTTGTACTAGTTTCAGCGTGTGGTGTTTTCCAAGAAATTCATTTATTTAACCTAAATTTAAAACTTTGCTGGCATCAAATTGTTCAGAATGTCCTCTAATAATAATTTTGATATGTTCTCTTTAACATTCTTGGTAATTGGAGTCTTTTCTCCAGTTTTAAAATCAGTCTTTCCAGCAATGGTAATAATATAGACCTTTATCATAATCTCTTCCCTGCAAAATAGTACCGATATCACAAGGCAGACAACAACCATTAGAAACAATAGTAAAAAAGAAAATAAAACAGGGTTTAGGAACTATGATGAGATCACAGGTCAACTTACAAAATTGCAACTATTATTTTTTTTAATTTGATGAGAAAATATAACTGGGGGTTAATGAAAGTTTATAAGTGTTAAATTAGTATATAATAATGCTTCGTTTTAAATATGAAGGTTTATACACAATCTATTTAGCATTAGATTTGAATTCTTAATAATGAATGCTGACCAGTGAAACAGCAAACACTAAGAAAAATAGTGTGCAACAATAGGATATATAATTCAGAAAAATACCTCTTAAAAGTTTGGTTTGAAATCCCAATAATCTGCAATCTTTACAAAAACTGCATAGTTTATATTTTTTTTGTGGCAATTGCTCTCGGAATGTTTGCATAAATTGTACCAGCCATAGAACTAGATTATGAACACTGGTCTATATGAAGTCCGAGCCCGTATCATCAGAGCTATGATATTGTTCCTTCCTCAGACAAGAGGACAGATGACTGAACAATCTGAAATCTTTCCACCTCTATTGCTTTTAAAACTATCTAGCTAAAAGTTGTTGAAATGGAAAAATCTTATATATCTTTTAGAAGTCCAGTAATGCTTTGCTTCAGGCATTTCCTTTTCATTATTTACATCATACTTCAGTATTCATACTATGGCTTTATTTGCACTAGGTGTGCTTTATTTAGCCTATATACCAACAGCAAAGCAAATATTGCCCAGTTACCTTTACAAAGGGAAGGGGGAGAGGGACAGAAATAGAACCAGTGGTAAACTTTATTAACTTCAAATTTCAAAATTCTTATCATCCAAGCCTTGCATTAATATAGGAATTAGTGAAAGATTCTGTTTTATAATTATTTATTTATCATTCATATATAATGGGAGGACAGTTCTATTAAGTACTGATATTGATAATGAATGTAATGCTCTGCTAAATGAATGACATCATCAAATTATTTTTAAAAATTTCATAAAATCATTACTACTCTGTCAAAAAGGAAATGCTTCATTTCACGATTTGGATCGCTTGGGTTTATGCATATTATAACATGAATCTCAACCATCTTTAGTAATCAATCACCATAATAAAGGGGGAAAATTCTTTACTTCCACTTCTTCCATAAAAATGAAAAAATTTAGTACCTTATAATTACTAATTCTGTTTTGTTGCTTTCATTTGAGAAAAAGTTATTTTTCTAAAGAACTCACCATATAATCTATGTCCTATAAGAACTTCAGTTGGGATTTGTAGGCAATTAGGTAATGATAGAACTTTCTGCAGTTGTTTTTACATATTTTTCTTGTATGTAGCTGAACTTCCAGCCAGGAAAACTGAGAGCAATGTTGGATTTCCTTGGCATATTCTAATGCTTCACTCTCTACCCTTGGTGAAAATGCAAAGTGAACAAAATAGCCCTAGACTTTAATCCTTGCACTCAACCAGGTTGAGATGATGTTGAGAACCAGTCAGTAAGTATTTGGTAAGAAAAGGTGAGTTTTGGTTTCCCTTCTCCCCTTCAGGTAGTGAAGAAATAAATAGTTTTATCTATTCACATATATAGAGGGAGATATTTTAATTCCATATAAAAGAAATTGGTGAAAAGAGAACAAGATTCTCCTACTAACATAGTTTCAAAACTGCTCAAATAAGGGAATCTAGAGGTGAGCTGGTGGTAGGAGGCAGGAAAGAAAAACAAAGTTCAGAGTTTATCCTGGTGCATCACTTGATCATTGTGTAGATGATTCACTACCAAACTAACTATTCTGCTCTAGGTTGCCAAAATATGATTACAGGAGTGAGAGAGGAAAAGAGACAATTGAACATAAGCACTTACTCCTTTGCAGCCTCCTGAGGAAGTCAAATGACAGGAGTTTCTTGGTGCTAAGTGATAGTAACCATAGTATTACCAACTTGATTTTGTTGAAAGAAAAAAAGAAACATTTTCTTCACATTTAAGACTAATAATATTCCGAGGCCAATTCTGTTGGGTTCTGCCAGTGGAATGCCAAAATATTATGGAGGTGGACAGCCCATGAGGTAAATTCCTTATTACCTGAACATAATCAGAAAAGGGACAGGAAGACATAAATAATCACTGTAGGTTGAGGAGTAACAGGGATCTATATACTCTGATCTTTGGAGATAATCATCTTGTGCAGTTATTTTCCCTCCAAAAGATAGATAGTTCCTGGGATTTGAATGAAGGGCTGCTCTTGGTCCTGGGTATAACTTGGAAGACCTACTGACTGTACTATAAGACTAATGATTTCTTGATCTGGGCCATCATCTAGCTGTTCCCTGGTTGAATGCCAATGGTAAAGACCTGAAGTGTGAGTAGGAGCTGCTGGAAATGAAGACTGTAAACTGGATTCACATTCATGCAGGTACCCTCCTGAGGGACTCGTGAAAGCCACTGTTGGTCTCCTGAAGACAACTGTGGACGCCTCCATCTTTAGACTCTGAGAATATCATCCAGAAACACAAGTGCCTCTTCTGGGCTCTTGCTCCTTTACCATTTCTTGTGCTGTGAGGTGTTTTTTGTTGTTGTTGTTGTTGTTATTTTGTTTTGTTTGTTGTATTTTTTAGAATTTATTTAAGTATATTCATACATGAACATACATAAAAAATAAGTGTATAGTAAAAGTTGTGGACTTAAAAAACAAACATGCATAACATCATTTAGGAACCCCATATATCAACCTACCACCAATACCTTGCCTTGTTATGAGACTTTTTTTACAAAACTTACAAGTCAAAATCTTACTACTAACTGTAGTCCATATTTTATATTTGGTATATTTTTCCTCAACCTACTATTATTTTTTAAATATATTTTTCTCACATAAGTTTTGAATTTACAAAACAATCATGCATATATTAGAATTTCCATATAGCACCTCTTCATCAACATACCACACCGTGGTGAAGATTTGTTACAGATTGAGATAATATCATCAGACTATTACCATTAACCATGGTCCATAGAATACATTTGGCACACTTTTCCCATTTTCCCCCATTATCAACACAGTACATCTTTGTCTTAGATGCATGAATATTGCAATATTGCTGTTAACCACAGTCCATAGGTCACCCCATTTGTAGTTTTCCCATGCTTCTCCACATTCCCACACCCCTGCAATAGTGATGCACATCTGCTCTAACTCACAGGACACTCTTGCATCTGTATCATCAACCACAATTCTCATCCATCTCTGGGTTCACTGTGTTATTCAGTTCCTAGATTATTCTCTAGTTTTCTTTCAGTTGACATTTACATCCATAGACTACTCTTTCCAGCCACATTCCCATTTATAAACCAGCTGTTAGTCACTTGTTGGAGATTTGGACCTAAAGGGTATCGGAAATGAAAGAAAGAGAGAGAGAAAGAAAGAATGAGAGAGCTGGGATCAGGGGGTCTGCGAGTAGAGACTCATCAGACAACTTTATTGTTTACAAGGGGCTCTCTACATACCCCAGTCTATGTGACAACAAGCAGTAACATGCTGTTAACAATCAGCATTACCCATAGTCTAAGGAATTTTAAAAAATCTTATCTCAAGCTACAAAGTCTAAGTGTTCTATTCACTACAAAAAGTATGTGCTCATCTTTTCTTTCAGCCTTTAACAGCTTCCTCCCATTTGCCAGGAACTCTTAATTACCGCATTCCTCAGGGTGCAAGTGCAGCCATGGAGACAGCACTAGCATGGAAACAGCACGTCTCTCCTTGTGAGGCCACTGTGCCTCAGTTTCCAACAGTCATTATAATGTGTTATCATCAAATCTATACATTTCCACACTTTTACAGTAAAATTAAAACTTGTACATACATTAAATATCAGTAGTGCTTCTAAGCCCTCCTCATATTTCCTAATAATCTATACTCTGGTTGTAACTCCATGTGTTTATTCTTGATATTTAATTCACAGTAATGAGATTATGCAATATTTGTCCTTTTGTGCCTGGCTTACCTCACTTAGAATAATGTCTTCATGATTCATCCGCATAGTTCTGGAGCCTGGATTTGTGCCTGTCCTCAGGGGCACCAAGGGGACTACTGTTTATTGTGAGACAAGCCGCTAGGAGCAGGGTCCCCCACCCTGCAGTCCCATCACCATTCCAGGAGTGTGAGTGTGAGCTGGATGCAGGGCTCACCAAGTTCCTGCCAGCTGAATAAAAAGCATCTGTACACCTCTTCACCAAAGACCCACACAGACCCCAGGGCCGGCAGCGTAGTGATGGAATCTTGCAGGAGTTGGCTGTTTTGGGAACCTACAAGGCAGGAGGTGTCTGGCCCTCGATCTAGAGAGACTGCAACAAAATTAGTGCTCACTCAAGACAAAACTGTGGGTTTCTAACACTGGACACAGAAGCCTTGGGAAGGTAAATCCCTTCCGCCCAGGGCTAAGGGCTGCAGCACTCCCTGAGAACGGCTGGTCGAGCAGCAGTGTTCCCAAGCCCCATGTTTCCCAAATGTGTGAACCCCAAGCCCATGTTCCCTGAACCCCCACAACCCACATTTCACAGACCTATGTACGCTAAGTTCACATTCTCCCGGGCCTCTGTTTCCCAAGCCTAGCACTCCCGGAAATCTGGCATTGCCCTAGCCCTCCAGTCTCAGACTAACTCTGAGAGTGGGAGGGTTTAGGTGGGAGGGGCAGAGGGGCCCAAGGAGGGCAGGTTCAATTGTCTGGTCCATGCATGTACATGTCCAGGAAGCACAATGCACCCCAAACAGCATAAATCCCAACAGGCCTACCCCAAGACATACACTTGTCAAATTATCCAATGCTCAAGACAAAGAGAAACTACTAAAAGCAGCAAGAGAAAAGAGAACCATTACATACAAGGGAGGCTCCATAAGATTAAGTGCTGATTTCTCAACTGAAATCATGGAGGCAAGAAGACAGTGGTAAGACATCGTCAAGGTACTAAAAGAAAAGAATTCCAACCAAGAATACTCTATCCAGCAAAGCCAGCACTCAAAAATGATGGAGAGTTCAAAATATTCACAGATAAACAGAAACTAAGAGAGTATGCCAACAAGAAACCTGCCTTTCAAGAAATACTAAAGGGACTTCTGCATGAGGAAAGAAAAAAACAGAAGAGACAGAGTTGGAGGAGAGTGTAAGAACAACTAAAATGACAAAAAGAGAAAAAAAATCAAACAACATATCAGCTGTAAGAATGAATACAGTACAAATGCATGTGATAACATGGATGAATCTTGGGGACCTTATGCTGAGTGAAGCAAACCAGGCATTGAAAAACAAATACTACATGACATCTCTGATATGAAACAAGCAAACAAAGCTGTGTCAGAGAGCTAGAGACTGGAAGATAGGCTTAAAGGAATTTGGGGGGGAAAGGAAGGTTGTGAGCTGACACCTACATGGATGAAGTCTATGATAAGCTGGAGGTAAGTATTTGCACAGGGAGGGGATAAGATGGGAGCATAGGAGTACCTTGGGTAGGGCTTTGTGGGCTTGAGAGGGGCTAGGGTTGGGAGGATGGGTCAAATGGCCCAAAGAATTAGGGGGAAGGATGGGAGGAACAGTTGAATATGGGAGGCTGTCAGGTAAATGGTTGAAACTATAATGTTGAGAAAACTCTTTAGAAAATATAATAAGGAAGTTCACCTGTTAAAGATGCTCAAGGGGGACATCTGACACAGTGCAGTCTTCCAGGGAGTGTGTGAGTGCTCATTTTGTCAAAGTGTGTTATATCATTGGGTGGAGACCCATACAATGAAAGTAAAGGTATACCCACATCCTGGGGAGACCTGATGTTCTCAAACAGAGGGAATTGTGTCTCTTGAGAGAATCAGGGGCTCCCAATCAGTTAGAGCAGTCTAGTATGTCAAGCCCTCAGCATTGTTGCAACTATCTGTAAATCTGGTCCCTCAAGTAGTAAAGATTGATTGTCACTGTGGGCCTGAGGGGAGGGAGGAAGAGGTATAGAATAGATGGAATCAGGGTAACTGGGGGGCAATGGAAGTGCTCCACAAGATTATGTAATGATGGATATAGGATATGTTAACTTACACCAAAATTGTATAAAAATTTATAAGCTAAATTGTAAATGATAGTGTAAAACATAAGGAAACTAAATGTTTTAAAATACGTGCAGTCTAAAATATAAACCATAATGTAAACCAAAATGGAATCATATTTGATAGGTACTTTTCAAAATTTGTACATCAGCTGCAGCAAATATAACATGAACATGTAAAAAGATCTTTGGTAGGGAAAGGGGAAAAGAATTTGGTGTTGGATATATGGGAGCCCCCTATATTGTATGTGTGAATTACTGTGATCTAAAACTTTTTTGAAGGCAAAATTAAAAATTAGAAAAAAAAGAAAGGATATAGACAATGAGGAAGAAATGAAAGAAAGTGCCTTGCCACTGTACCTACAGGGCAACACCTATTACAATGATGAAAAGGAAAATGTTAAAAACAAAGCTTTATAATACTTTTCATTTTTTTTAATTCACCAACTTATTTTTACTTTATTTTAGTATTTCTATATTAATATGTATTCTATGTCTAAACTTGAAACCCATCACTATATTTCAATTTCCCATTAAATGAATTTGGCATTATATTAGGCTTCATTGTTGAAGAAGTTTTGGACCACAGTGAGGTTCAACTATGGCAGGGGAGGAACACTGGTGTGGGGTGTTATTGTTGGGGGGCACACAGGTGGGAGGGAGTTCTCCAGGGCATGTATGTAGGGGACATAAAAACATTCTGATATATGTTGGGTATTTTCATAGTAGTTACAGTTACAAACATCAACTGAGGGAGTACTGAGTTCCGACCCAGGGGAGCTCTGTTACATTCCCCAGTGGAACAGTAATAATCCCTCAAGTGCAACAGCAAAGACCAACAAGGAAGGATGGTCCAATAATGAGCCCTTGATACTGATGACTATGCTTATGAGCTTGTGCACCTGAAATATGAACTAGGCATAGAACTGCAGGGTGCCTAAGAGTTATCTCCTGAAAGCCTCCATATTGCTCAAATGTAGCCATTCTCTAAGCCAAAATCAGCATGTAAATGCATTACCTTCCCCACAGTGTGGGACATGACTCCCAGAATGAGCCTCCCTGGTACCGAGGGATTACTACCAATCACTAGCTGGTCATGCAACTAGAAAGAGATCTTGAATAAAAGGGTCAACTCAGACCAGCAGAATATGTCAGCCTACATGTAGGATCATGTGTTAAAACTGTTTTTTGACCCTGAATCAAAGGGGGAAATGGCAAAGACAAATGAGTTTCTATGGCTAAGAGTCTTCAAAAAAGAGTCGGGAGGTCATCAGAGGGGCCACACTTATGCACACCACAGCAGGACCCCAGAAAAAGCCAAAATAGATATGCCCTATGGACTGGTTCTCCTGAAGGCTATGGAGACCCACAAAAGCTATATGGTCATGGCAGATGGATTTGGAGTTCTGTGCCATGTCAGAGGGCCCTACTTTGGAATTTTTGCTCCTGAATGTGATGGAGCTAGACTCAGATGTGACCTTTCTACACGTCTCTTCTGTCACTTTTACTGAACCCATGGTTGGCACTAGGGATGGTGTATACTCAGGGGACTTGAGTCTCTGGACTGCCCATATGCCAGCTGGGCCCTGAACCTCAGCAGAGTTCTAGCTCCTACTCTGTGATTCATTGGACTTACCCAGGTCAGCTAACAGGGAGGTGAATATGGTCAACCACCACACCAAGGAACTGAAAGTGTTACAACTGCAAGCAGAAAAATTGCATCTTTCATCCATGTGGAATCTAAGCACCCTCTTGATCTATGATGGAGTGGGCATCACCATCCCAGGGTCTACAGAATGGAGGAATAAAATAAGGATTCAAGTGGACTTACTGATATTCTACTATAAAAATATTGTGACTAGTAACCGAAGAAATTGTAGCATTGAGGTGGAGAAAGTGGCCACAGTAGTTGCTGAAGACAGGGTGAGGGAAGAAGAGATGTGTTGTAGGGGCATATTTGGGACTTTGAGTTGTCCTAAATAATATTATTGGGTCAGATGCTGGACTTTATATATCCTGCCATAACCCACTGAATGAACTGGGAGAGAGTGTGAACTACAGTAAACTATTATCCATGTGGTGCAGCAGGGCTCCAAAATATGTTCACTGAGTGTGATGAGTGTGCCACAATGATGGGGGATGTTGTTGGTATAGGAGGAGTGGGGTGGGGAGGTGGGGGAGGGGTATATGGGAACCTCTTATGTTTTTTAATGTAACATTTTTTGAGATGTATATATCTTCAAAAAATACATTTTATAAAAATGATTGGGGTGGGGGGTGAGGAGCGGGGTATATGGGAACCCCTTATGTTTTTAATGTAACACTGTGATCTATTAACTTTAATTTTAAAAAGTGTTTAAAAATAAAAGATAAGAAAAAGATTCATCCACATATGTGTTATCATATGTGTTCCAATTTCATTTCTTCTTACTGCAGCATAGTATTCCATCATATGTGTATATCACATTTTGCTTATCCATTCATTGGTTGATGGACACTTGGGTTGTTTCTATCTTTTAGCAATTATGAATAATACCTCTATGAACATAGGTATTCAGATGTCTGTTTGGGTCACAGTTTTCAGTTCTTCTGGATATATTCATAGTAGAGGAATTGCTAGATCATATGGCAGTTCTATATTTAGCCTCCTGAGGAACCACTAAACTGTCTTCTACAGAGGCTGCACCATTTTACAATCCCACCAACAATGAAGGAGTGTTCTTATTTCTCCACATTCTCTCCAGCACTTACTGTTTTCTGGCGTTTGGAGAAGTGCCTATTTAAATCTTTTGCCAAATTTTAAACTGGATTGCTTGCTCTTTCATTGTTGATTTGTATGATCTCTTTATATGAATGAAAATAAAACCCTTATTGGATATGTGGTTTCTAAATTTTTCTCCCATTGAGGTGGTTGCCTTTCACCTTCTTGACAAGTCCTTTGAATCACAAAAGGGTTTAAGTCTGAGGAGGTCCTATTTATCCATGTTTTCTTTCATGGCTCATGTTCTTGGTGTGAGGTTTAAGAATCCACAACCTACCACTAGGTCCTGAAGATATTTTTCTACATTTACTTCTAGGAGCTTTATGGTTCTTGTTTTTGTATTTAGGTCTTTGATCCATTTTCAGTTTATTTTTGTATAAAGTGTGAGATAGTGGTCCTCTTTCTTTCTTTTGGCTTTTGATATCCAGTTCTCCCAGCACCATTTTTTTACTAGGCTGTTCTGCCTTCACTGGGTGGGTTTAATGGGCTTGTCAAAAATCACGTGACCATAGATTGAAGGTCTATTTTTAGATGCTCAATTCAGTTCCATTGTTCTGTGTGTCTGTCTTTATGCCAGTACCATGCTTTTTTTACCACTGTAGCTAGGTAATATGATTTAAAGTCTGGAATTGAGAGTCTGACAACTTTGTATATAGATGGCTCATATTTTCTTATTCCACCAGTCTATGTCTTTTGATTGGGGAGTTTAAGTCATTAACATTAATGTGATTACTGTAAAGGTAGTTCTTATTTCACCCATTTTGACCTTTGGGTTTTATCTGTCATATTTTATTTTCACCACTTTTGACACTTTTAGTTATTTTTACTGATAGAACTTTCATTTCTAGGCTCTCTTCCAAGCCTCTCTCTCCTATCTTCTCTTTCCAGGCTGTAGCACATTCTTTAATATTTCCTACAAAGCTAGTCTCTGTTATAAACTCTCTCAGTTTCTGGTTATCTGTAAATCTTCTAGACTCACCCTCATTTTGAAAGACAATCTTGCCATATGTAAAATCCTTGGCTGGCTGTACTTGCAGTATTTTAAATACATCATACCATTGTCTTCTTGCCTTAATAGTTTCTGATGAGAAATCGGCACTTAACCTTACTGGGTATCCCTTATACACTATGCATTGCTTTTTTCTTGCTGCTCTCAGAATTCTCTCTTTGTCTTTGGCATTTGACATTATGATTAGTATGTGTCTCAGAGTTGGTCTATTCAAATTTGTTCAGATGGGAATACATTGTGCTTCTTGGACATGGATATCTATGTCCTTCAATAGGGCTGGGAAATTTTCTACTATTATTTCATCAAATATTCCTTCTGTTCCTTTTCCCTTCTCTTCTCCTTCTTGGACACCCATGACACATATGTTTGCATGTCTCACTGCTGTTTAGTTCCCTAAGACCTGTTGAGGTTTTTTTCCATTCTTTTCTTCATCTGTTCTTTTGTATGTTTGCTCTCAAAGGCCATGTCTTCAAACTCATCAATACTTTCTTCTGACGTCCCAAACTTACTGTCTTATAACTCGAGTGAATTTTTAATTTCATTTATTGCACCTTTCATTTCTATAAGATCTGTTATTTTTCTATGTATGCTCTCAAATTCTTCTTTGTGCTCACCCCAATGTCTTCTTAATCTCTTTATTGATCTCATTGAATTTATTAAGGATATTTGTTTGAACATCTATGATTAGTTGTTTCCACTCCTTTATGTCATCCAAAGCTTATCTTTTTCCTTTAATTGGGCCATATCTTCCTGTTTTTTGATGTGGATTGTAATATTTTGTTGGTGTTTTGGATTTGGCTTACTAGATGTATTTATTCTGGGTGCAGTTTCTCTCTTTAGTTTAGGTATTTCTTGCACTTTCTCCCTTGCTGGTTGTTTAGGAGAAGCTGAGGCTGTAGTTGGTGCTGTAAGCTGTGGAGACTGAAGCTGCCTGCGTTACCCCAGGTATTGATGAAGCTCCTCCCACCCTTCTCTTTTGCCAGGGGTACAGACAGAGCCACAGTCATGTGTAATAATCCAAGTTGTGCAGGCTAGGACTGTCTGTAGTTGCCCGCAAAGACTGATGAAGCTTCACATCCCTTCCTCCCAAGCTTGGGGCAGGGATGGAGCTGCAGGTGTGGACAGCAATCCATGTTTATCTAAAATGATTTCAGTTGCCCAGGTAGACTGATGTAGCACTGGCCTCCCCCTCCCTGACAGAGGTGGAGATAGACCCTCTGGACAGCCAACATTCTAATTTGTGTGGGCCGAATGTACCTGCATTTACCCTGAAAGGCTGAGGGAATACTGTCCCTTCTGTCTTTAGGGGGTGGAAACAGAACCATCAACATTCAACAGTTCAGTCCCTGTAGGCCAAAGAGTATCTGGCATTGTCCAGGAAGGTTGAAGATGTACCAGCTCCTTCCTATACTATTGGGGGGAAGCTCAGGCTGTACAGGCCAAAATACCTGCCATTGCCTGGAAAGGCTGAGGAAAAACAGTTCCCCTCCTATATTACTTGGGGGCAGGGATGGAGCTATAGGTGTCTGACTATTCAGTCTGTCTGGGCAGAAATCACCTGCCATTACCCAGAGAGGCTGAGGAAACACAGTTCCCCTCTTAACCTATCAGAGCCTGGGAATGGGCCACAGGTGCCTGAGTATCCAGTCTGTGTGGGTTGAAAGGGCCTGCAGTTGCCCAGAGAGGCTGAGGAAGCATAGCTCCTCTTCTCTCTTATTGGGATGCAGGGATGGAGGCCTAGGTGTCTGACTATTTGATCTGTGCCAGTCAAATGCACGTGCAGTTACCCAGAGAGATGGTACAGTTTCTGCCAGCTTCCTCCCTGCCAAAGGCGGAGCTGGAGTCTAGGCTAGGGCTGCAGTGCAATCTGGGTGGAAAGAAGCTCTTCCCAATGGTCACCATGATTTTCATTCTGCCCCATTTCCCATCATGGCAGGGGTAGAGTCAAAAGGTGGCTACCAGTCTCTTTCCAACTTGAACAGGTATAAACTTTACCTGTTCTTAGGATTATACTTCAGTAAGCCAAATTTACTAATTAGGAGCCAAAGTTGGTGTCCAACCATCTCTTCCATTTTGGGGAAATGGGCTTCCAATTCCAGCCACAGAATAGCTCCAAAGGCAGTGTGTGCCATCAGTGGAGGATGGGCACCAGTCAGTCTCCATGGCATGGAGTGGTCCACTCATGAATCTTCTCTACAGATAGGCAGTCTCCTCCTTCCTTTCTTCCAAGGATGTTGCAGGCTGCTCTTCTGGTCTCCTAGAGCCCCAAACAGGTGCTTTAGATAGCTCTGGATGATTCCCTACTGCCCCATAGCATGACCTGCTTGGGGTTCCTTACTCTGCTGCCATCTTGCTCCCTTGCTGTGATGTGTTTTTGTGTTTCACACCTATTCTACCAGTTTTCTGTCCCCTCTTCCTATCCCAAACATGTCCATCAGGCAACTGTCATGTTCCCTTTCTTGGAGGAGTCTGAAGCATTCATAGACAGTAATGTTCCTCCCAGGTTGTTCAGAGTGACAACAGACGTAATAGGTGATGTGGACTCTAAAGTAAGGGTCACAGCATTGATGTTAGGGAATGCCTGAATTAGAGAACTCTGTATTACATTTGTCTATACCCTTTTTTTTTTTTTTTTTGAGGTACTGGGGATTGAACTCAGGACCTCATTCATGAGAAGCATGTGCTCAACCACTGAGCTACATCCACACCCCTGTCTATTGGCTTTTTGTCTTAAATACTTACCAACATGAGACTGGCAAACCTTAAAATTTTCCATTTTTAAATAGGGGGAGGAGTTGGAGGGGAGATTGAAAGCAAACATCAGGATCAATGTAACATCAAGATCACAAGGATGGAGACTCATGGGAGCTGGCACTTTTTGGGATCTTAACTGTATTTACTTGGACTTTGATAGCATATGCTACAAGAGTTTCCTCCCACTGACTAAGGAACTCGAGTTCTCGAGTTGAGTTATAACTGTTAGAGACTTTGTAATCACTAAACATCTTAGTAAAAGGGCTGTAATGGAATCCTCGCCTGAGCCCCTGAATTATCTAGGCCTGACCTGATCTAATGGAATAAAGAGAAAAATGAATTTAAAGGCAGCCTTTCTGAGAACCAAACCTGGTTCACTCACCCATGTGGAAGGAAGGAGCTCCCCATTCATGAGTTCGTCTGACCCTGATGTCCTTTGTGCCCTATCCTAATGAACCTATTTTATGTGCTATCCCCTAGAACGCTGATATGTCAATTTTAAAATGACAATCCTTCCTGCAAAAAAAAAAGAGACTGAGCACTTACGTCATACAGTATGGCACACGGCATGTTTAGAAGTGGTTGTTGAGGAACAAACACACCTCTACAGGTAATGGCAAGTGTATATGTTGAAAAGTTGAGTCAGAAACTCCTTACAAGCTCAGATTTAATTCAGTGATTAATTCCCAACATACATGCTAAGACTCATCATTTTATTAGAGACCAAAAGAAACCCTAAAATCTACAGATTTCGTTTCACAAAGCGGAGCCTCTCAGTTCCACTTGCCTAAGTCGGACAGTAAATGTAAAACTCCTATATTCTGCATTCCTGAAGCTGGGCTAAGCAGTGGGGGTTTCAATTAAAAACCACAGGAATGGAAAGGAATACGTCAATAAAACCACAGACTTGTAAGTACTGCATACGAGTTTGCAAACAAACACAGCAAGCCTTCTTGGAGTATGAGTCTATTACTGTAGATTTAAACTGAATATCTGATGGTGGGGTAACTATCTCAGCGTGGTTTGCCCTCATTTCATGTACTGAGGAATGCAAACTTATGCCCTTGGTTCCTTGTAGCAAATGCAAGGAAGAAATTGCCTTACTGAAGAATGCATCACTGAAGTGAGAAAAGCTGAAATGTGACTAAATCTGCCTTTTAAGTAGGAAGATCATTAAAGTAAGAGAATTTTAAGGTTGAACTGATATAACATCAGTAATGTTGGAAAATTACTTTTCAAATATAGACATCAGGTTAATATCCATTTAAATTACATGGTTTTCACTATAAGATTTCTGCAAACAGTAACTGACATTAGAATATATTTGTTAGATAATCAATTGGTTATAGAAAGGCATAATCAGTACATAAAATATTACATATTTTACAAGGCTGAAATCAGAATAAAGGCAGTCAAGCTGAACAGAGCATAGGCAAAGTATTTAATTTATAATTCACTGTATATAGTTGTGTATTTTTTAAAAATTCAATGTGTTGCAAGCATATAGGAGAATACAGGTATGGGGGGGCATGAATTACATAGTGTACGTGGTTAGTTAATTAGGCTAAATGTGGTTTAACTTTAATATACTCTTTAGAGTATTAAAAAGCTTTTGAAGCATACAGAAAAATTCAAGATATTTTTAGTTAAGGACTATCTAACTGACTTTGACAAAGAATTCTTTGTTTTCCCCTCCACAGAAAAGGTGTTTATTTTATCCATATTGAAGGATAACAGAAATAAAAGTCCCCTTTGTTTAATTTCCAACATTTTGATGTTTACCATATTGCAGAGTCCACTGAAATATGGTGACAACCGCAGCACTTACTGTAGGGTTTATTTTATGGAGGGCTTTATTCTTGAGTAAAGATTCAAGGCCAGGGATGAAAGTGAATGTATTTTACTTTCCAAGGTTCCTCTTTATTGTAAAGGATATGTGGTGTGGTACCACAGGAAACTCAAAGATTGTGAGATGGCTTGACCTTCCTTCATGGTTAATTCTCATGAATTTATAAGCTGCGAAAGAGCTTGATTGAGGCTTAATCCTAAATCTCTTGGTGAATTTATCAATCAGTTGTAAGGGGGTCTTTTGAGTACTACAATTATAGTCTTATAAGTAAAAGTTGTGCTATTTTGAAGTAAAAATTTAAGCATAAAATTGTTTTTTTAAACTGGGTATACCATCCTTATATTTGAAAACATAATCTAAGTAATTAAAAACATAAGATAGGACAGGGCCTATCATAATACATTCACTGCTATACCTCCAGGGTCTATTCAGTCCAGTCCCTGACACAGAGTAGGTGCTTTAAAAACAGTGGTTGAATGAAAAAGTGAAATGATTTACCAATAAGAATGTGGCATTAGGTGAAAACAACTATAGAAGCTAGGTTTTCTGAAAGATGCCCCTCTTGCTTTTTCTTTCTTAAACTAAACCTTGCCTCATGAAAATCATGTAAAATGTTTTACTCCTTTAGGCACTCTGATTTGGGAATAGCTTTACTTTCAAGTAAATAAGATTTAACAAACAGCACCACTTTAGAATTGAATAGCAGGAAAACAAAATCAAAATTTATGGTTTCAATGGATAGATCATAATAGGGAAAACTCAAAAGGCAGTGTTCAGTCATGAGAGCTGAAAACATTTCTGTGAGGATTTGTAGTTGTTGCAAATTAAAAGAAAACAGCGTGTATGATTAGCCTCCTATCTTAACCTATTAAAATATATTATTAATAAAATATCAAATTTTAATACTGAGGTCCCTAAATGCTACTTAGTTACAGGCAGGCATATATTAGATTATTAAAAAGCAGTTAGCACAGAGCATATTGGGGTAGCTGTAAGTAGTTATTTACCTGATATAATGTGCACACTAATTAAAAGGTAAAAGTTAATAATAAACTGAGAAAGCTAAACAAATTAAAAAATAATGTATTTGTTATTTGCTAAATGGCTTGACATTCACTTAAAATAAGGAATATTGCTAAATGAACTATTAAAAAATAATGTATTTGTTATTTGCTAAATGGCTTGACATTCACTTAAAATAAGGAATATTGCTAAATGAACTCCCAGCATTAAAAAGTCAACTTTATGGATTAAAATCTATACATTAAAATTTTAAATGTTTTGAAACCCCTAATATGAATACTGTGATTGGCATATTGGGGATACAAAAATTAAAGGACAATATATTGACATAATAATAATAGTAATAATAATAAACTGGCCATAGTTGAACTGCTGCTATGTTCCCCTACCATGTTACACCCCTACACATCCACTTGCTTTATTTCACACCAATTGCAGAATTCTCTTTTAGTCCCAATACAGAGAGCAGAAACTGATGTCTTGGGGCCAAGGTTATATACCTTTGAGTCAAGATCTGTTTGAGACCAATACTCATATGTCCTCAAATCTGAAATTGAATATATATGAAGACTCACATACACACACACACAAAATGCAGAATATAATCTTGAGTCCTAAGGGCAATATGAAGAGTCTATATCACCTTGAGAGCTTTTTTTTTCTAACCAAGGACAAACACTCCAGTTCTGTAAGCCAGTATTTGTTTATTTCTCCCCACCCACTCACTATTTGCATGTGCTATGTCTGTTTGCTTCCTTGTTTCTTTAGGAGGCACCAGGAATGGAAACTGGGAGGGAGGTGCCTAATTGCTTGAGCCATCTCTGTTTCCTGCTTTGTTGTGTCTCTCATTTTGTTTTTATCTTTTTGTATATCTCTTGTTGCATTATCATGTTGCATCAACTTGCTGTGCCTGCCCATCGCCTCAGCTTTCTGTCTTGCTTATCTTCGTTAGGAGGCACCGGGAACCTCTGCTCCCTGCTTTTTGTATCTCTCATTATGTTTTTCTTCTTGTGTCTCTTGTTAAATCAGCTTACCAGGCCTGCCCATCCAGCTCACCGTCTTCTTTAGGAGGCACTGGGGACCAAACAAGGGATCTCCCATGTGGTAGGTACAAGTTCAATCACTTGAGCCACATCAATTTCCCAAGAGCTTATTTTTTGCTGATGAAAAATTAGAGAATGCTTGATGGAGGAGGTGGCTTTTGAAATGAGCTTTGATGCATCAGTAAGATTTCACTAGTAGAGGATATAGAGGACATGTTGGATATAGCAGTTCTATATTATTTATGAACCCCCAAAAAGAAAAAGATTATGTTTGCAAACATGTCTGTTACTCTAGGTTTGATAACTTTTGAATGCATTAAATTCAGCTGACAAGTCTTGATTAAATGACCTGTTAAGATTAGGGCTTTGATTCGACCATATCAGTTGAGCATAGCTCAGGGTTGAGTCCCTGCCGCCTTAGTGAATTGATATAAATGGGCACTCACTCAAGAAGATACAAGTGGAAGAAGAGGAGAGAACGTTGTCAGTTTTGATCCTGGAGCCCTTGGAAGAGATGAGCCTTTTGCCTGATTATTTGCATCTGATATAGGATACAGCTGAGATCAGAGGAAGCTGGGCCCATGGAGCCTTAAGAGGAAGAAGGAATGAGAGACCAGGCTGAGATTGCCCGCCATCTTGCTTTAACACGTGGCAATAGACTTTAGTGAGAAAGCAGCATTGAGTTGGACTCTTTAGGGTCTTGTAATTGTAAGCTGTTATCCCAAATAAATACCTTTTATAAAAACCAACAGATTTCTGGTACTTTGCATTAACACCTATTTGGCTGACTAATACAGTGGGTAATGGGGAAAAAAATGAAGCATAGAAAAAAAAGCAAAATGAATTTTTTAAAATGATCTAAACTTTTCAAGTTGTGGTTGGCATCTCCCTCTCTCCTTAATACCAGTCCCAAAATATTATTCTTAGGCCCTGTGTGAAAAGGACTGTTCCTTTGAGGCATTTGCCATATAGGTACACAAAATAATAAATACAAATCAAAGAACACTTTATTTAGCATTCTAAAAGGAAAACTTTACATACCCTCTAAATTAAATAAGACCAATAAACTAAAACATTCAGTTTGATCTCATATAACACTTGGGCAATATAAACTAGGATACATAATATTTTACATGTATATGTCTTCAAATTGCACTATAGTATTTTATATATTCATATATAAATGTACACAAATTTATAATATATAAGGAGTATTTCATAATATTATTTTGACCTTCAAAGAGTGCAAACTCATAGTCAAAGTTAGAATTAGGTATCTTTTATAAATAATATATAAATGCATCTATCCTTCTTTTGGGGGAATTTATACCCAGACCTTAGGAAAACAATAGATAATATTAATGATATAGAAACAATTTTTTGCTGAAATACTCTATAAACGAAGATATTTTTATAAGTAACAGAAATATGAAGAACTTTATTTTCATCACATGAGGTAAATTTGCTCAAGGGCATAGTAGTAAATTGTGTTAACTACTATGGACATAAGATTTACATTGCTGATGGAGTATGGGTCTCCCTTAACACTACAACTTCCACTAAGTGACAAGATTTGGAAATAAAATAAAACCAAATTGCCTGACTTACTTTGGGGTTAGTGAACACAAATCTTGTCATATATGAACATGAATGTATATGTGCATGTATACATGTAGATATGTATGTATATATGCATTTGTTACATATATACTTATATAATTTATTCAGATATTAATTAAAATAGTTAAATTGAGGATAACATTAATGAATAATCACTTCATGAAACTCATAAAACAAGGAAAATCTATAGACATTATTATTATCCATCAACTCCAAACTCAGAGATAATTAATATTTTAGTCTATTATTTTCTAACACTTTTCTATACATATATTTATGGTGTTGAATAGCTGTAGCTAGATTAAAGTGAGACATTCAAAATCAACAAAGTCATAGGATTATTTTGAAATTCATTAAATATTATTAAATATCATTTATACACTGCCTAATATTTCAAGTATAAATATATCAAAATATGCCATCATTTTCTCTATCATTACACATTAAGATTGTTATTAATTCCCACAATTATGAATAAAGCTGTGGCATAAATACATTTGACCAGTTCTCTCAATATTTCCCAAGATCAATTTTCTTAAAGTTGGATTTCTGTATCAAAGTATCTTGACATTTTTAAAGCTCTTGATAGAGTCAAAATATAATTCGGACAGAAATTTAAATTATTCAAAAGATGAATATTAAGAGACACAATTTACTTAATAAATTTTATCATAATATTTGGTCAAAAATTAATTTTGAGTAAAAGTGTTACTCGTTGTTGTATATCCAACAAAGGACCCCAACTTTGTATATCAGCACAACAGTTTTCATTATTGTCTTGATGCTTTTGCTTGTTTGGAGTTGTGAATAATATTTGGCAAAAACAAAATAAAAATCATTGAGACAATAATTTTAGTTAATAAAATTCAGTTTGAAAATGTGAAGTAGTTGATTAACAGGAAAAAATATTAGTTGAGCTCTGTGTTTTGTATAAATATATCAACCATGTTCACATTGGTATCAGAACTAAATAATTATGTTTCAGAAATGTGTGCCCAACATATCAAGCATTCATCTGAGGCTCTTGAGGAACACTTGGCATTTGTTGCCAACAACCTACTCACAGTCTAGTGATCACACCCCTGCCAGCTGGCTGGACACAATGGATGAATATGGAAAAGGTTTTCCATGACTGCCATGGGAGTACTGTGTTGGCAGGGAGCCGTGCAATCTTCAATAGCCAACTGGCACCTGGGAGCTCCTTAATTCTCAAAGGGTTAGCCATGCACACTGTGCCCAAGCCATGCAGCACTCATTGCCAGGGAGCCTACATTTGGAAAGGCATTCTCCCAAAGAAGCAGGTGGAGCGCTCTCTTTATGAATAACTGTCTCACTGACAAGTTCAGGCATGTCAGTAAGAGCCGAAACAGGAAAAATTGGCATCACTCCTGGTGATTTATTTGCTCATTTTATTTACTTATTTGTTGACTTTTAGGAAATGCATTTTTAAGAGGATATTCAGTAGATTTCTTATCAAGTAGTGGACCATCCATCTCAGTTAGTCTTAAGTAGCCCTGTTTCATGATTG
This sequence comes from Dasypus novemcinctus, assembly GCF_030445035.2. Taxonomy (NCBI): domain Eukaryota; kingdom Metazoa; phylum Chordata; class Mammalia; order Cingulata; family Dasypodidae; genus Dasypus; species Dasypus novemcinctus. The sequence continues at coordinate 31,491,324 of NC_080690.1, forward strand.
TGGCCCTGATATATTAAGAGTTCCTCCATTCATTCTCAGTAGGGTCCTGGTTTAGATAATATAGACTATGGTCACTCCACTACAAGAAAATATCTAACTTCAAAACTCTAACATTCCCAAACTACTGAATCTTGAGCCTAGCAAGAAAAGAAAATGTGAAATGGAACCCTGAAAAAATTTTAACTTTAACATATTATTGAAAATTTCAGACATACAGAAGAGTATGAATAATATATTATGGTTTCCTATATAACCATCATTTAACTTGAACAAATATCTTTTTTATTCCAATTCTAAGCTTTATGTTTAACTAAATAAAATATGATCTCTTGGAATTCTCTTTCTATCACAATGTTAAGCCAGTATTTACCAAATTTTGTTTTTCATGCAAAACTAGCCCTGGGAATTGTTTCATGGGAGTCAGAGAGATAGAGAAGAGTGGTATATTAACCCTCTACCTTGACATTCACAAGGAAATTAAGTGCTGCTGCAGGAATCTTTAATATGCTAAAGAAACCACCCATGCTGATATGTGTTTTGGAGACAATGGGATAGACAGATTAGATAAATAACTTAAATGGACAGATAGAAGATACAGAAGGTTTCAGAAATGAAATTACTCACATTAATAATCTGCAGCATTAATGTTAACTTAAAATATTTTTGACTTATAAACATAATCAGTATATATATTTTAATAATTTTACATTTATTTATTTATTTATTTATTTATTTTTGTCTCCCCCACCCCCACCCCGAGATGGCTCCCTCGTCTGTCTGCTCATCTTCTTTAGGAGGTACCTGGAACTGAACCCAGGACATCCCACATGGGAGGTGAGTGTCCAACCACTTGAAACACTTCTGCTGGTTGTGGCATCTTGCTAGTTGTAGCATCTTGCTGACTGTGGCATCTGTTTGTCTTCTTTAGGAGGCACCAGGAACCAAGCACAGCATCTCCCATGTGGGAGGCAGGCAGGTGTCCAATTGCTTGAGTCACATCCGCTCCCCAGAATATATATATTTTAAACCACGGTGGTTGGAATTATACCATTTTATAAAATTAAATTTTATGTAACTACATAAGCACCTAGAAATCACATCAATGTATGATTGATCTAGGACCAGGTAGCATAGCATCTTGGGAGAAATGTCCATGTGTTGTTCTTCATGGATGTAAACTTATAAACCTTTTATCACCTTCAGTATATCTGGAATGAGTTTCCAAGTCTGTTCCTATAGATCCTTTCACGTTCTTCACACTCAGGATAGTTTACTCCTTTGTTAATTGCTGCTTTGATGGCCATTTCTCCAAAGGTATTTGTTCTTCTCACACCCTTATAAACACTAGCAGAGACAACAATAAGAGTCATCATTCACTGAGAGCATTTCATATGCCAAGTGTTTTATAAACAGTAACTTTATCCACACAGCAACCCTGTAAGGTAGGATTCTTATACTTTATTTTGCTTTCATTTATATTTTACTTTTTCATTGTGAAATAAAACATAGCTACTGAAAGCCACAGATGAATAGCTTAATAGGACAAACATTCCCAAAACCACCACCCAGATCAAAAAATAGAAGAAATAGTCCTGCCACATGTCCAGTCCCAATCACAAGCCTCTTTCTCCCAATATAAGTAACAGATATTCTAACTTTTGCAGAAATCACTTGCTTATGTCTTTTATAGTTTATCACCTAAGTATGCATCCATTTTCACAATGGATTAGTCTTGTCCATTTTTAAAAACGTATTGTCGTTTAAGTTTCTTATTACCTAAAGTCTCCTCCTCCATTCCTTTCTTTTCCTGACAATTTATCTCTTAAAGAACCTGAGGTATTTGACAGACACAGTTTCTCACAGTTTTTATTTTATAGACTGAATACTCAAGGTACAGTTTAACATGTTTCTCATGACTTTGCTTTCTTGCACACTGACAGATGGACCCACCAAGGGCTTGATCAAGCACAGGCTCATTCCCCATGGCACAATAAAGGCTGTGTTAGTTTCTTTTATCAGGAAGCATATAATATCTGACCATCTAACTTTTTGTGGTAATAGTGGCTACTGAAGCACAATGCCTAAACTATTACTTCATTGCAAAATGATATTAGTCATTTTCTTTCATTTATTACCTGGCATACTCTTATAAGAGTATTGAGAGACAAATACTTTGCTTAATAAAGTTATCATAATATCGGATCAAAATTAATTTTGAGTAAAATTGTTACTAAGTCTAATGTAGTTGTAGTTCATCTAGCATTTGATTACCTAATGGTACAGTTCAGTTCACATAGGAAAGGCAAGATAAACTCTTGCCTCTTTTTTATCTTTTTTTAAAAAGATACATAGATCACACAAAATGTTACATTAACAAATATAAGAGGTTCCCACATACCCCCACTCCCCGCCCCCCCACACTCCTCCCACGTCAACAACCTCTTTCATGAGTGTGGCACATTTATTGCATTTGATGAATACATTTTGGAACACTACTACACAACATGGATTATAGTTTACACTGCAGTTTTACACTCTCTCCCAGTCCATTCAGTGGGTTATGGCAGTATATATAATGTCCTGCAGCTGTCTCTGCAATATCATTGAGGACAACTCCAAGTCCTGAAAATGCCCCCATATCACACCTCTTCTTCCCTCTCCCTGCCCTCAGCAACTCCCGTGGTCACTGTCTCCACGTCAATGATACAGTTTCTTCCATTGCTAGAGTCACAATAATTCTATAGTAGAATACCAGTAAGTCCACTCTAATCCATATTTTGTTCCTCCATTCTGAGGACCCTGGGGTGGAAATGCCCACTCCACCTCTAAACTGAGAGGGGGCTTAGATCCCACATGGCTGATGGATGGGATTCTTTTGCTTGCAGTTGTCGACACTCTCAGTTCCCTGGTGTGGTGGTTGACCATCCGCACATCCCAGTTAGGTGACCTGGTTAAGTCCAACAAACCGGAGAGTAGGTGTTGCAACACTGCTGAGGCTGGCACATGGATAGTCCAGAGACTCAAGTCTCCTGAGCATACACCAACCCCAGTGCCAACCATACACTCAGTAAAAGTGACAAAAGAGGTATATGTGTAAAGAGGTCACGTCTGAGTCAAACTCCATCACACTCAGGAGCACAAATTCCAAAGTAGGGCCCATTGGCAAGGCATTGAACTCTAGAGCCATCTGTTTACTGTAGGACTTGGGTGTCTCTATAGCCCTCTGGAGAACCACTACCTGGGTTTGTATCCACTTTGGATGTCTCTGAGATCCTGCTGAGACGTGCATAAGTGCAACCCCTCTGATGACCTACCAACTCTTTTTGAAGTCTCTCAGCCATATAAACTCATTTGTCTTTACCATTTCCCCCTTTTATTCAAAGTCTTTTTCTAGTTGTATCACCAACTGGTGCTTGGGAGTAACCCCTCAGCACCCGGGAGGCTCATTCCTGGGAATCATGTACCACATTGGGGGGAAGGTAATGCATTTATATCCTGAGTTTGGCTTAGAGAGAGCTTGCATCTTATTTACCAATTTGCAGGACAATAACTTGGTTCTCCATTAGTCTCTGAAAATGACCAGTTGATTTTTAATATTAGGAACTTATGGATTTAAACATATTTGATGCTTTACGCCACTTGAAACTCTTTTACTTTGTTTTGTTTTACTCTAATTGTCCCATCTTTGGCCAGTAACGGCTTCTGCAAGTTGGTTCCTGAGCAATTTTGTGTAAGTTGTCTTTGAGAGTTTCTTTGTTACTGATCTGTTAAGATTTTTCAGGCATATTTTGAGCATTACTTTCTCTGTTTTCTTTTGGTGAGAAATGATATTTCAAGGCTGTGATCTGGCTTTTAGGTATTCTCATTACATCAGCATTAGTGATTGCTTCCAGGCCACCTCAGTGAACAGAACTAAGAATATAATTGACATACACACATACAATTTTACATTAAAATGCCTTATGTGTTCCTATTGATAATTCAAATTCAAATTCGGGACCTCAGGTTTCTTGTTTGTTTGTTTTGTTTTGTTTTTCTAACTTAGCCTCTTCTACACTGCTGCATACTTTCTATCCTTGTGTTTCCTTTCTTCCATACTGAGAAGCCTGGTTCTCAATGACACAGGGAATGATAAAATGTCTAAAAGTTACTTGTGTACTTTATGACACACTACCTATAAAACAATTTCATTAAGAAAATACTACTAATATATCTACATTGTTTGGGCATATAGATATTACATACCATATTTTGTTTTAAGTATTATTTAATCAATCTTATTTCTACAAGTAACTGTATGTTTAATACTTGCCACCAGTACTTTTGTCAATATATCTCTAGTTTTTTGTTATTTGAAGGTTGATCTCTAGGGGATCCCTCAAAGACCACCCAGGATAAAATAGCAATCATTTGCCTTATTACCCTTATCCACTTTTTAGCATTTTTTTTTTTAAAGATTTATTTATTCCCCTTGCCCAGCACTTGCACTCACCGTCTGTTCTCTGTGTCCATTTACTGCCTGTTCTTCTATGTCTGCTTGTCTTCTCTTCTTGTCTTCTCTTAACCAATCCCGGGACCTGAGGCACTCAATTGCTTGATTCACCTTAGCTCCCTGGTTTGTTGTGTCTCTCACTGGCTCTCCTCTATGTCTCTTTGCTGTTGTTGTTGCATCATCTTGTTGCACCAGTTCACCTCACAGATCAGCTCACTTTCCCCAGGAGGGCCCTGAAACTGTACTTGAGACCCTCCATATGGTAGATGGGAGCCCAACCACCTGAACCACATCTGCTTCCCTAGTGTTTTCTTTTCATTCTTATCACATTTTTTTACTTGCTATTGTTTATCATTTTCCTACGCCAGGCTCTGCATTCCATAAGGAAATGAACTTTATCTGTTTTGTTCACTGCTGAATCTTCAATACCTAAAACAGCTCCTGGCACCAAATAGATTCTCACTGAACAAATGAATGAATCAAAGGATGAATGAATGAAGATTTGCTGACTCAGAATAGTTTCACTCTTTTACTTAGATCATCACAATGTCAAATGGTCAGTATAAAGGAGAACATTGGCAATGACCTGACATAAAGTAAATAGCTCCCAGTTGGTGTTGTAAAATGACATGGATTTATTTTTGTGCCCTTTCCATTTGAGCTTGCTGTGATTAATTGAATACCCAATATGGAATGGGAAGTCTTGCTTTTGAGTGTTGGCTCTGATAATTATTAGTTATATGATCTGGAACACTGAAACATGCTGAATCTCAGTTTCCATATGTATAAAATCGGGTAGTTTAAAACACTACTATAAAATTAGAAAAGCTATACCAATACTTTGTTTTTTAAACAAGTCCATTATTGGGTGTGTGTGTGTCTGTGTGTGTGTGTGTGTGTGTAAATTGTCAAAATAGGAGATCTGCAGGATGCCCCTGTTGATGTTTCTTCTCCTTAGGTTAAATTGGAAAAGTGACAATTATACCTTCCATGCATTCCAGATTTTATAGGACAGTTTCAATGCAATATCCTCTTGCGAAACTGTGAAGCGAGGTGGTGTTAAACAGCACGTATTTTTAATTTAAAATCCATTAGCATTCCACATAATTAATTAGAATTTTACACTCCAGTGGTTTTGGTTCCCTACAGAAAATTGAGCACATGGAATATAATTTGATTTAATTTTTGGTCTAGGTTTAATCTACCTTAAACTTTTTTTTTTTCTCAAGGGAAATTTTAACTACTTAAAATTTTGTACTTTTTTCCTGAGCAAACCCATCATTCTGTTCTGGTATTCTTTGGTGGTAGGAATAAAAGCTTAGAAAATAAAGCTAAGACAAACTATTTAATGCAACTATTTAGAATCTAAAATGCAGAGCCTGTATCTTTACTCTGGTAATATACTTTAGGGGAATATGCAGAGAGATTGGGAAATTTTGTTTGTACATTTCATACCTCCTGTCTCCTTATTAGAATTATAGAACTGCACTTCCACATAGGTCTTTTTAAGTTTCCATCAATGCCACTAAAATGGTCTCTTACAAAAGGTATTGTGTGAACTTGACATTCTTATAGTACATTTATTGTGGCTCAGGAGGCCAAGTTCTAAGTCACAATTTCATTCTATGGGTGTGAGTGAGTTTCCTGTTGGATTATTTATAACCATGGAATTAAATCACAAGGTTTTCAGGGCATTGGCCTAACTTAAAATTGCTCTGCAATGATTATAATAAATATTAGAACTTTAAAATTCCTTGACAATTCAGTTTAGTGGAATCATCAGTCAGTGTTTTTTAAACAACATATTCTTTTTATCCTTATGGTTACTTTTGATCTCCTGCCCTTTTTTAAACATTGGGTATCCTATGCCTCATCTTCTCAGAAATTGACACTTCTATATAGTATTTGATATATATATATAAGCATATTTACCTATTATTCACCTGGCTAAGACTTTTCTATCTTTTTGCATATTTGCACACTGACATCTTTCAAACATTTAAATTGAGTACAATTTCATTTATCTACCAAAAACAAATAGTGTGATATGTTTTTTTAATAAAAGGCAATAAATTTTAATACAGGACTGTATATATACATATATATACACAAGCGCACATATAATACATAAATAAAATATATTGACCTAAAATAAGTTCAAGTTACAAACCTTGAAAATTTGAATAAAACCTAATACCGTTTTCCCAAGGATTTGTTTCTTCTGTTGCAGAATCAATTGTTTAAATACTGTATTTCATTTAAAAGTATTTTAAAAGTAATACACAGCAGGGAACGCAGTAATCGTTTAGGCCTTCAAATCTTGGTGACATAATGAAATTATTTTGTTTGCAGATACAAATTTAAATGAAAGACTTGCTAGATGTGGTCTATTTATAGAATTTATTTTAATTTTGTCTATAGGTAGAATTTAGCATTTTAAATCATTTATACATATATAATGATTTTAATATAAATAGTGTCATTAGGCATAGTTAGACATTTTAGAATATTTAATTCAAATTTAGACTAGCTTTCTGATTCAATCTCAGTCACAGAAATATTTTTTTAATATTCACATTTTGCATAGAGAACATAATTTATTACCAAGCAAAAGTGAATTAAAAGAGACATAGACAAGATCAGGTTACTGTACAGAAAAAATTCTAATCATTGGCTTTTATGTCATAATGTGAATATGCTAATAACTGTGAGTATAATTGACGCTGCAGGAACAAATATAAACACATTTAATGAGGTTATTGATTTTTCCCTCGTAAATGTTCTTACATACTTTATATTGTAAACATACCGCTAATGATGTATGTCTTTTCATTAGAGTTGGTATAATAAAGATGACAATTAATTTTTAATGCATCTGTTAGTGAAATTTAATATTGAAAAATTAATAAAGCAAACAATTTCATTGCCGAGTCTATTATTAGCTCTACATGTATTAGCAAGCAAATTTACCAATATGAACTTTAATATCACGCAACTTGGTTAGAAAAGCTATGACAATCTTAAGTCCCTATTGGCCTGGTCAGTAGGAAATAAAATACAATCTTGAGAAACTACACGAGAGTCCACAGCTTGGGAGTGTTGTCGCCCTAGAGAACTTGTTTCTTCTTGATGCAGAGCATTCATGACAGCTTGTTGAGTCAAGTTTCCTGACAGGTTTTAAATGAATCAGGCTGCTCCATGGAAGCCTTTGGATAGCTGTGAAGTTCGCACGAGACCACAGCTTCACAAGAATTGTAAGAAGGAAATCTTGTTCCCGTTCCTTTCACCACCTACTTTAATAGCATGTCTTATTTCAGACCCCCCTCCCCACCCCAACTCTAGAACATCCCATCAATTGATGGAGCCCAATTCTAAAACAACTGAGTTTCTTTCCAGCATGGCTGTTCCAGCAGCTTGAAAAACCTACAGCCTTTTTTCTGTAAAATGCATTTGAACAAAATGACAAATGTGCTAAAAGATTCTGAATGGGATGAATTGGTCATTTTATGAAAGAAAATGTTAAACTCAGAACACTTTCCTCAGATGATTAAATCTAGCACGGATTTTATTTTATACTAGTTCATTCAAAGGCATTTTTGAAAGTGGCTGTCAGGTAGGATATGTGTCTTTTTTCTTCCTCTACACAATACTTGATACAAGCAACCCACTAGTCTATCATTTGTAATTATTATATCTCTAGAATAGCATTCACTTTAAATGGATGATTTGTTGCTAATTTTCAGCTTTCTACATTTACAGGAGGAGGATCTGACAGAAAGCAAAAGAGATGGAACAAAACAACAGCCCAGTTTTCTCCATCCAACATGGCATAGAGGTTTGTGAAAACTAGCAAATTCAACAAAAGTACGATAATAGTGAATATATTCCTGATGTATATGCTTCTGTAAAGAAGAAACATGGAAAGACTACAAAACAATAACAGCATAAGAAGAAGTTTGATTCCAGTTATCACAAAATTTCTAATCTTGTAATATTGGGCCAATTCTCTGTCATCAGTACTTGTTCTAATCCATTTAGTGATTTAATTTGTGTGTTTATGTAAACTGTGAGCCAGAATGGGGTTTGAGGACTGGAGAGGGCTTACAAGATGATTGAAACGTATAATTAGACTGACTATCCCTATATCCTATGTTGGTTGAAAAACAAAAACAAAATCTTCAAGGAACAAATGTAAATGATTTAAAGATGGTTCTGTCACTCATTAACAGATGACCTTGGGAAAGTACTTCATCTCACAACTTCATTGTTCAAACAAATAGAGGACTAAGCATATTAAAATAACAGGTATAAGGGTAAACCAGTAGACAAAAACAGCAAAGAAAACCCAGAAAAAGCAAAGAAAACAGAACACATAGTAAAAAACTTTTTTAGAATTATCTAAAAACAACAAAAATAGGATATAATTAAACCAGACACAGCTGTCATTTCAACTGATATGAATAGACCGATCATAATTATGAAAAATTTCAGATTGGATCACAATGCAGGAAAAAAAACAGCAAAATATAGGGGAAAAATAAAACACAAAGAAAGCAGAGATTTTGGATGAGGTAAATTTGACTAAGAAAGACACTTTATAGTGGAAAGGTACAGTCTAGATAAACACAATACCATCATGAATATCCATGAGCCAAATGATGTTGTTAACAGTGGTGATGAAGTGAACACTATAGTAGATAATAGAGAGATATGTACAGAAATATATATGAAGCAGGAAGATTTAGTTCACTGATCTAGGTTAATAGGAGATAAAGTACATAAAAATAATTTAATAAAGAAGACAACATAAAAAGATTGAACTAATATGTATTAAATTGTCTTCCCTTAAAAAAGAATGCAGTTTCTTTTCATATGCTCATGTAATATTCAAAAAACAGTAATATATATTAGGCCATAAAGAAGTGATCAATAAATTTCAGAAATACGAAATAGAACCAACAATATTCTCTAATCAGACACAATGTAACTAAAAATAATAATCAAATGAGAAAATAAATTATCCTTGCCATCTGGAAAAAGAAAAGCATATTAAGAAACTCTTAGAGAATTGTGGGAAGATAGTGGAAGATGAAATATATACCTAGATAGAAATGAGAAGTCACTCAATATGGCACAACACAAAAAATCAAATAAAATTAAATGTAGGCAATAGTGGAAGAATTGAGGGACAAAGAAGGTATAAGACTTACAAAGATTAAATAGTAAAATTGCAGAAGAAAGCCCTGCATTATCAATAGCGATTTTAAATGAAATGGATTAAACACTCTAGTCAAAAGGTAACGATTGGCAAAAAGGATAAATAGTATGACACAACTATATGCTCTCTGCAAGAGATTAACCTTAAGTTTAAATACACAAATATGTTGAAATGGAAAGGACGGAAAAAATACATCATGCAAGTAGTAACCAACAGAGAGCTGGGGTAGCTATACTAATATAAGATAAAAAAACAATTATGAGGGACAAAGATGGCCATTGTATACAGATGAAGGAGTCATTTTAACAAGATGTAACAATTATAAAAATATATGCACCTAACAGCAGAGCCCAAAAATATATGAAGTAAATGCTGACAGATCTGAAGAGAGAAATTGACAGTTCTACACTATAAGTAGGAGATTTTAACACACCACATTCAATACTGGATAGAACATCTACACAGAAGATAAATAAGAAAGTATAAGACTTGAACAATACTCTAAACCAGCAAGACCAAACAGACATATACGGAATGCCTCACCCAACAAAAATAGAATACATATTATTCTTGAGTGCACATGGGTCATTCTCTAGGAAAGCCCATAATTTAGGTCAAAAAACATGTCTCAAAATTGTAAAAATTTGAAACCAAACAATGTATCTTCCCAAATCATACCAGAATGAAGACTGAAATAAATAACAGTGGGAGAAATGGAAAACTCATAAATATGTGGAAAGTAAACTATGTATTATTAAACAACCAATGGATTAAAGATGAAATCCCAAGGGAAATTAGGAAATATGTTGAGGTGAATGAAAATGAAAATAAAACATACTGAAATTTATAGGGTGACACAAAGGCACTGCTGAGAGGGAAATTTATAGCTCTAAATGCTTACATTAAAAAAGAAGAAAGATTTCAAATCAAAGCCCTAACTTCAATACTGGAAAAATTAGAAAAAGAAGAGTAAACTAATCCCAAAGTAGAAGGAAAGAAATAGCAAAGATGACAGTAGAGATAAATGAAATAGAGAAAACAAACAAACAACAACAGTATTTTATCCATATTGTTCTGTAAACCCACAACTTCCTAATAAGAAAAGGAGAAAGAAAAAAGAGAAACCCTTAGGTAAGAAAAATATAAACCAAACAGTAGAATGGCTAGATGATAATGTAATTATCAGTAGTTAATATCAAGCAAAGAATATAGCTAAAGACATTCCCAGAAGAAAATTTGTAGCCTTAAATTTATGTCAATATTTAAAAAACAAAAGCAAAAAAACTTCTTAGCATGAACTAGGTGGAAAAAGGCAGCTAATCAGACAAAACGGCTTTTGATTGAATATTGTTAGGCTAAAATCAAATAAAACTTTAAAATGTATGCAAACCTTTTATTGTAATTGGTAAGTTTATTTTTTATAGGGTTGTGCAATTCTGAAACTATGAATATGTGAGAGTTAAATAAATAGTAAATAAATTGTAGATAATAGAAATAGAAATTACAAATCAGCAAGAGCATAAGGTTAGCGTGAACCATTTAATGGTACTGAATTAGAGGTGGAACCTAAGGATAAACTCATGTGTATATGTGTGTTTGTAAGAAGATAGGTAGGTAAGTAGGTAGAATAGATATATACATAGCTGCATAGATAGATAACAGAGATGAGAGAGAGAGAGAGAGAGAGAGAGAGAGAGAGAGAGAGAGAGAGTCATTACTGCTGTAAGAAATTAACATAAATTTAGTGGCATTAGGCAACACAAATTTGTTATCTTACATTTCTGGAGGTCAGACAGTCTGAAATGGATCTTACTGGGCTAAAAACAAGGAGTTGGCAGGGTTGCATTCCTTTCAGAGTTCTTAAGAAAGTATCTGTTTCCTTGCTATTTCCAGCTTCTAGAAGCCACTAGCATTCCTTTTTTTTTTCTTTTTTTAAAAATTATTTTTAAAGAAGTTTTAGATTACATAAATGTTATGTAAAAAATAAAAAGGATTCCCATATGCCCCCTCCTTTCCCCTCCTACATTTTCCCACATCAACAACATCCCTAATTACTGTGGTACATTTGTTAAAATTTTTTAAAAGATACTCAGGTTACACAAATGTTACACAAAAAATGTAGGGGATTCCCATAGGCCCCACACCCTACCTCTCCCACACTTTCTCACATTAAAAACATCATTCACTATTGTGATACTCTGATGAACACATATTGGAGCATTACCATTAACTGTGGATTATAGTTTAAACTCTCTCCTGCATAATTTTATAAGTTGTGACAAGATATATAATGGCCTATATATGTCATTGCAATGGCATTCAGAACAATTCCACCATCCTGAAAATGCACTCATATTACCCCTATTTTTCCCTTCTCCTTCCCTTCAGAACCTCTGATGGTCTCTGTCTCCACGTCATTGATAAAAGTTCTTCCATTGCTAGAATAACAATAATTTTATAGTAAAATAACAGTAAATCTACTCTACTCCACCCCTTATTCTCCCATCCTGAGGATTCTGGGACAGTGATGTCCATGCTGCCCCTAATTGAGAGGGGCTTAGATCCCAAGGGGCAGATGGATGCAACTATCTTGCTTGCAGTTGTAGTCTCTTTCTGTTGCTTCGGATGTTCATTGTCCATCATCATTTCCTTGTTAGTTGTCCTGGGTGAATCTAATGAAAAGGAGAGTAGATGTTGCAATTCTGTTGAGATTCAGGGTTGGACTGGCACATGCAAAGCCCAAAGATTTAACTTTCTTGGACATACACCTATCAACTCTAATACTAACTATAAGTTCAAATAGAAGGGGCAGAAGATGTAGGGAAATCACAACTGAGTCCAACTCTGTCACAATAGGGAGCCTAAATTCCAAAATAGAGCCCACTGACAGAGTACCAAACTCCTGAGCTATCTGCCCTGCCCATAGTGGCTGGATATCTCTAAACCCCTCAGGAACCCTTCTATTTGAGGCAATATTTACTGTGGCAGTCAATGAGATCCTGCTGAGACGTGCATAAGCGTAACCTCTGGAATGACCTCCTGACTCGCTTTGAAGTCTCTTAGCCATATAAACTCATTTGCATTTACCCTTTCCCCCTTTTGGTAGAGGTCTTTTTCTAGTTGCATTGCTATTACTAGTTGGTGCTTGGTAGTAATCCCTCAGAGCCAGGGAGGCTTATCCACGGGGGTCCTGTCCCATCTTGGGGAAAGGTGATGCATTTATATGCTGTGTTTGGCTTAGAGAGAGGCCTCAAGCAACAAAGAGGCTCTCAGGAGATAACCCTTAGGCAACCTATAATACTAGGTTAAGTTTCACTTTCAAAAGAAAAGGTTCATAAGTACAGTCATCAATATTCAAGAGCCCATCAATGGTCCATCCTCCTTCATTAGTCACTGACCCCGGATTTGGGGGATTCTTGCTGTCCCATTAGAGAATGTGGCAGAACTCCCCAGAATGGGAATTGGATATTCTTTCTATTATTGTGTGGATCTCCACCCACCATGAAAATGCCTGCATTCTTTAGCAACCCCTTCCTCTTCATCTTCAAAGCCCACAATACAACATCTTCAAGTCTCTGACTCTAGCCTCTTCTTTTGCCTACCTCTTCTACTTTAAAAAACCCTGTGATTGCAGTAGGTCTCCCTGGATAATCTAGGATAATCTTATCTTTCAATTAATTGATTAGCAACCTTAATTCTCTCTGCAACCCTAATTTTGCCTTGGCATTTAACCTAACATTCACAGGACCCAAGAATTAAGATGTGGACAACTGTAGGAAACCATTATTTTACCTACCACAACTCCCAAACTCTTTGCAAATGAAATATACCAAAATTTTAAAGAGCAATTAATTCCAATGCTATTTGAACTCTTGCAGAGCATGAAAAGAAGTAAAGCTTAATTATTTCTTGTAATCAAGTATAATAACATTGATACTGAACTTAGCAAAGTTAGCCCTAAAAAAGATAATTACAAAAAAATCTCATTTCTGATCAAAGCCATCTGTAATAAAATATTAGCAATTAGAATTCAGTAGCAGCATATCAAAAGTCATACATCATGACCAAGAATTGTTTATCTCCTTATGCAGTAAAAAGGTATTTGCTACAATTGAACATTCATTTCTATTAAAAATCTCAAATATTAATTTTATTGTAATAAAATATATATTAAAAGTCACCATCACAATCAATGGAGAACCAATAAAAACACCATTCTCAAGCCCAGAACAAAAAAAAAAAAAGAAGAAACTCATCCTCACCACTATTAATTGACCTTATACTGGATCTATTACCAGACTAAGATGTATAAAATTGGAAAGGAGAAAGTAAAGTTCTCATATGGTTTTATACCTAGAAAACTGAAAAATAATTAAAACAACAATAAAGAATGGTAAAATTCAGTACCTTAGAAAGGTACTAAATTAATACTTTGAATAATTGATTTTCTACAAGGAAATACAACCTGTTAAAAAAATGTAATGGCAAAAATATTTGAATCTACAAAAGAACTGATATAAAACCTATGAGAATAAGTTTAACCATAGATGCCTGTAAGAACTATATGGAGGAAAATTTAGTAATATGATGAATATATGTTTAAAATGTCATTTATAAATTATAAATTTTACATGATTCCAATAACACATCAATGTTTTCTTTTTTAAAAATGCTAGACAAAGTGAGTTAAAATTTTTTTGGAATAAACTAAATAACAAAGCATGTCCGGGTGGGGGGAAAGACTCTGAAAAAGCAAAGCAGTAGAGGCAAACTCACTCCAATAATGAAAAGATTATGCAATTATGTTATTAGCTCATGAACAAAGGACAAACAAGTGGAACACAAAATACAGAGCAAATACAAATGAGGATAGTATAAATGCTATAAGAGTTGTATCTATCAGTGGGCAAATGAACTATTCAAAAAGATGTTGAGGGAATCAGCTGTGGCTCAATCAGTTGGGCTCCTGTCTACCATATGGGAGGCCCTGGGTTTGTATCCCAGGGCTTCCTTGTGAAGGCAGACTCACCCATATGCAGCAGGGAGCCACCAGCCCTCACGAACCACAGAGTGCTGACTGGTGCACAAGTGCCATAGAGAGCCAACTCAGTAAGGTGACACAACAAAAAGAGAGACAAGTAAAAACACAGAAGAGCATGCAGCAGCGAATGGACACAGAGAGCAAACAACAAGCAAGCCGCAAAGGTGCAGGGAATAAAGATAGATAGATAGATAGATAGATAGATAGATAGATAGATAGATAGATAGATAGATAGATAGATAGATAGATAGATAGATACAGACACACAGAAGAACGTACAGGAAATGGACACAGAGAGCAGAGAGCAAGCAAGCCCAAGGCAAGGTGGAGGGAATAAAAAAAAAAGATGTTGAGACAGCTAATCAGCTGGCTGGAGGGAAAAGTAGAATTAGATTCATACCTCATATCAAGTACCACAAAAAAATTCCAAAATATCAAAGATTTCATTATAAAAGTAAAACATAAAATTAATAAAAGAAAAAATTTATAGTTATTTTATAATAGAGTAGAAAGCCCTTTCCAAATATGATGCATAATATAAATAAATCTCATAAAACAGAAGTCATGAAATAATGACTCAGTTAAAAATTAAAAAACCTTATGGTGAAAAAAACAAATAAAATTTTAAAATTCAAGATCAAAATGCAAATGACACACTAGAAGAATTATTTGCAAATCACTAGACAGGAAAAAACTTTCCTGAAATACAAAGTACTCCTAGACACCAATATGAAGGAAAACAAACTAACAGAAAATTGGACAAAGTATATGAACAACCATGCACAGAAAAATAGAACAATTAATAAGTTCTTAATTATGAAGGATGCTCAACCTAACTCATAAAAAGAGAAACAGAATTTTAAAAGACTTAGATACCACTTTTTCAGATTGGTAAATTTTTAATGTTTCATCATATATTATGCTGGTGATGCTGTTGGCTATTGGAAACAAACTTTCACAAATTGCTGAAAGGAATGTAGCTTAGGAAAAAGACCCTAAGGTATGAAATTTGACAGTATCTATCAAAATGAAAACTTCACTTAACTTTTAACCATCTCTTCTAAATCTCACAAATCTGTTTATCTCACTTGTGGAATGAGATATGTGCAAAGTCATTCATTATAATATTGTGGTAGTAACTAATTTTTGGAAATTACCCAGCTGTTCATCAATAGAGGATAAATAAATTGGGGTACATCTATATAATACAGGGTTTCTCAGCCTTCGGAACTACTAACATTTTAAACCAGCTAATTCTATGTTAAGGGAAACAGAGTCTGTCCTGTACACTATGAGAAGTTTAGCAGCATACTTGGCTTCTACCCATTAGATATCAGTAGAACCCCCTCCCATCTATGACAATCAAAAATGTCTATAGACATTGCCAATATGCCACCCTTACTGACCCTCTGATATAATGGAATACCACACAGCTGTAAAAAGTACTATTGAGAATATTCTACATATTGAATTGGAAGGACCTATAATTTATATATTTTGTTGAGTGAGAAAAGCAAGTACAGAATAGTTTGTATACTATGCTATCATTTTTAATAAATGATGGAGGGCAGATATTCTGGAAGAATTAAGAGGACACTAAAAATAGTATTTACCTAATGGATGGAGGATGGGAAGATGATGGCTAGATTTTAAAATTTAGATTTTTTAATATATTTTATGATTTAATTTTTTGATCATGTTAATGTTTAAATAATTAAATGCATTCATCAAAATTTTAAAACGTATTTGGCTTTCTTCCACTAGCTTTGTCATAATAATCATCACTTATAAGGGTGTTGTACCTTAATTTCCCTCTCATGTTACTGAGAACTCTTAAATGGATTGAGGTTTTCTTTGCCTATATTCAGGTATGGGTCTGAAAACACCTGTGTAGTCATGTATTGCTGTTTTGAGAAGTGGCAATTTAAGGAAGTGGAAATATTGTAGTTCATTGTTGTTGTTATTGGTCTGATAGTCAGCTACAAGTTGACAAAGTGGGACCCTTCTGTGAAGACATGTGAGGTATCAATCTTATCATTCTTCTCCAGGTGCTAACTGGGAAGCAACATTCTCTTATAGAGGCATGGAATACCAGCATTTCAGACTATCAAGGCAGTCCTTCTTCAGGACACTAGGGGCAGCAGGACTGGGCAGACCCTCTGTCCAAGCACCTGGAAAATATGGAGACAGGGTCTTTTCTCTCATATGTTGATGGGATTCTCTGTGGTAGCTAGGTGGCTCCTTCAGGTAGCCTCTGAACAGCTGGACTTGAACACAACCTCCACCAAAGAAGTAACTTTGGACCAAAGAGGCAACTCTTGGTCCAATCCCTACCCTGTTTCTGTATTGCAAATAGCAATTTCCATACACATTCTTCATTTTGCAAAACTCGTGGATTTATATGGATGTAAAATTTCCTCCAGGATATAAGTGACCCTGGCAGAAATTTGGAAGAACTAAGGGGTCATAACAATATGTTTAAGCAACATTTTTTCATGCAAATTTTATTTATCCCAACTTTCTAATATCATGGTTAAAGAAATTTCACTGAAGAGAAGTTAAATAACTTAGAGTTAAATTGCCAGAAAACCTGATGCTAAATCTGAGATGACTGTAAGGCAAATATCCATTCAAAAAATCAGTGCTTAGAGATTCCAAACTAGAATTTAGAAAGGCAGATTTTGATAGTAGTCAACATGAAATGGAGGTAATAAATGAAACCAGAGTGGAGAGAGCTTTCATTGAAAGATAGTATAAAGAAAGATCAGAGCATTGAAGCATGAACTTCTAAGAATGTCCAATGCTGCACACTAGGAAGAGACAATTTTCCTTTCAACTTTCCGTTTATTCTGACTTTAAGTGTAGTGTAGTTTAAATCAAGACTCAGCTTGTTTGATGAAGAAAGAAAGGAATAGACAATGCTATAAATTGCACAGAATTTATTTTCCAACCATCAAAAAATGTCTTCTTTTTTATATTTTAGACTTCTACCTCAATCGAACTATTTCAGAATTTTGCAAAACTACTTTTTATATGTAACACTCTTTCCATGAGATAGTCTCTTTCTGTTTTTCTATCTCTTTCCACCTCTCTGTATCTCTCTCTGTCTCTTTCATGTAAGCACATAAATACACACATACACCCCACAAAAGTTTTTATCTATCACACTAATTTTGTTAAACCCAATATTCCCAAAATCTACAGGCTCTGAGAGTCTCCAAGTCAAACAACTTGTTAATATGCTAATATTCCCCACTTTTAGAGATTCACAAATCTCTTTGACCACAGAATTCCCCACCTTGTGCTTAGTAGAGTATCTCTCAGAAATAGAAATTGAAGGTCAAATATTTGGCAACATTGCTCCAGCTCCTGATTCCAGGTCCATGAAAACATTGTCAAAAGTACTTTTCATGCAATTTAGGATCTCACAGCTTTACTGAGTGATTCACAAGCATCTGATTCAGAAAGTAGAGAGAGCACTGGTAAGAGGATGGAAAGGGGGAGCTCATATACAGCAAATGCTGAAGCAAGTGAGAAATGTTCTGATTGGCTGACATTAAATTTCCATTTCACCTAGTGGTTCTTACAGATATACATTGATTATTATGATTTACTTGCCCATTCTGATAAGCTATCTCAACTGGACCAAAAATGGTTTATCCCTAGATGTTGCTAACTGCAATTTTGTACAGTGCATTCCATTTTCTCTGAAAAACCTGCTGGTTGTTTGTTTTTGTCTTCTGAAAACTCTTTTCTTGGAAAGGGGTCAATCCCAGAAATGCCCAGTGAAGGAGGCCATTTTATTTTAATTAGCAGTACCCCTTTTTGATCATTTTTTTTTTTCAACTATCTCAGAAATTTGACTAAAACACTCCAGTCACAACCATTGATTTCCTTTCTTCTCAGGCAATGAGTAGGCTCAGTTAGTGGCTTTGTTTCATTTTCCTTTTCATTTACCGTGTTTGTTTCCTTTCTTGATTGCAATGAGGTTCATTGGGTGGTTGTTCAATTACATTTAAGACCCTTTGAGTAGATTTACTTACTCAGATGAGTGGATTACACATACAGCCCTCTCTCCTAGTATTTTTGTATTTTCTATATTCAGTTGTACTCTGCTAGAGATATTTCCACTTCTATCTCATTTTCCTTTTGATTAGCTATCTTAAAAGGAACCGTCTCTCTTGGGGACAACAAAGAATTTGAACAGAATCATTGATTCAAAAAGTAGATGAAGAAATACAAGAAGAAATTTAAAAATATAGACTGATAATCACAATTAAAAGCATAAATCCAAAACATGCTAGTTTGTCCCCATATTCCATTAAACCAAGAATCTAGGTCAGGAAATACATCTGTCTATTGAAATGTTTGAGCCTGACTGATAACATGAAATACTGTAACTTGGTCCTTTAATGTATTTAAGTTATTTGTCACTGTGAGATATTTATTAACATAAAAGCAACATTGTTTATGGGCAGTCAAGATATCTAGAACCCTTCTGTTTTGCAAGACCACTAATGCTAAGTTGTCAACTTCAGACTGGAGCCTGAAGTTCATTAGGGTAGTATTAAAACTCTGTTCCATAACCTTAGATTTATTTTGAAACTGCTCATCCAGGTCATGTGTTGTTGCTAGGAAAGCCATGATAGTGTGCATGAAAAAGTGGAACCTTGTATTACAGTAGGTCAAGAGATTGGGGCTATTATGCCTCTTTTGTCAGTTTGAGGCGTGATATACAAAAGATCCTCAGTTAGCTTTCTGACTGGTGTTTAGAGCAGACAATATCTGCAAGACCATAAGATCCAACCCAATTTACAGGTAGGTAAAAAAAACCATGCAGTTATCTATGGTTTGCAAAGAGATGCAAAATAGCTAAAAAATAAACAGCAGCAGAATCTGATAACCCACAGGAGTCCACTACAGTTTTCCATTAAAACACAAAATTTCTCTCTACAGTCACCCTCCCTATGATCAAAGATAACCCCCAAAAGATAGTTTTTGATAATAAACTGAGGCTGGTTTCATTAAAACTGCCTGATCATTTACATAGGTGCAATGAGAATGCTGATTTGCCATATAGTCCTTTTTTTAAGTTTGCTTTGCTGGTAGTTTTTATAAGGAACCTATGATTAGAGTTTTGAAAGGCTCTTGAGGCTAGGCAACCAAGCCAAGTACTCAACATCAAATTTCACCTGCAATACCTATAGATATTTGGGTGAATTCCTCTTTCTCAAAGTCCCCAAAATATCATCCAATTTCTATGCTTTCCAGAAAGCAACCTTCTGTACTTATCCATAAGGCTAGGAACACTACAGCCAGGTACCAGATTGGTTTTTCCAAGAGGATTTTGTAAACATTGGCTCCATAAAATCAGCCTTAGTTCCTTAAAAATGTCTGATCATATCTGATTAAATTAGCGTAATTCTAAACATGACATCCTAGTCAAAGCCATAGTTATATAACCAATGACTCCCATGATGTCCTGTTAACATCAAGGACAGCTTCTGATTAAACCTATGCAAATAATTGTTTCACCATCAAAATAAGAATATCCAATAAAATTTTCTGAATTTTGTAGAGATCAGGCAGGGAGAAAAAAGATGAATGTTTTATGAGTCATAGTTACCTTATGAGAAAATAATAAGTATTCCTTATATGTAAAAAATAGAACATTAAGACATTAGCAATAATCCCAACACAAATTATAATCATTCTTTTTCAGTTCATTCAGTCCTGGGTTATTAATCTTTGTTGCATCCCATCTTGTGTTATAGTGATGGTTTGGAACTGTATGTTCCTCCAGAAAACCATGTTTTTAAAGCTAATCCATCCCTGTGGGTGTAAACCTATTTTAAGTAGAACATTTGATGAGGTTACTTCATTTAAGGCATAACCCTATCCTATTACTGGAGTCTTTTATAAGAAAAAGAAATTCAAAAGAAGAGAGAGAAAGCCAAGAAGAAAGAAGCTAAAATCAATGAAGCCCAAAAGGGAAGAGATAGAACAGCAGATGTCACCACACGACTTGCCATGTGACAGAAGAACAAGGATTGCCAGCATCCAGTCTTCAGGAAGAAAGCATCAGCTTGATGATGCCTTGATGTGGACATTCTCACAACCTCAGTTGTAAGCTAGTAAATTCCCATTGTTTAAAGTCAACTGATTTCATGGTATCTGCTATAAACAGTCTAGCAAACTAAAGCAGTTAGCAATCTCATGAAACCTGCTTCACTAGAATTCTGGAGATTTTGACTCATTCCAGTGGTATGGTCTCAAAGCTATTTAAGGAATGTCATTATTAGCCTGTGCCCCAGTTTACCTGGCATAGTCCTTTCCATGGGTCTCTGAGACCCATGAGTCCTTTTCAATGAAGACAAAGCACTCTGCACGTAGTTGATGACACGTGTTTTCGGGGAAGCATCATAATAAAAATTACCTGTAAATGACTTAAGAAGTTGAAAGACTTAAAATGGCCATGGTTTGCTTATTGCTGTTTTACAAAAGTTAATGACCTGATAAAAGTTCATTAAGCATTATTTTAAGAATAACTGAAGTTATGACCAATATTACTACTATTGTCTTATATTAGGCAGATCAGTACTAGGACATCTCATGGACAGTGAGGACAGTGAGAAATCTCCAGGAATTTTATATGATTAGTGAAATGTTGATTTTGATAACATTTTATCTGTACAAATTTAACTAATAGAAAGTTAGAAAATCCTTTTTAATTTGACAAATCTTCCCATGCAACTCATATCAAATAAACCTACTTCCAGTAACTATTTTTACAAGGTGAAAGAACAAATCCTTTGTGATTTTCTAGGGGCTCTCTGGAATTCCCAAATACAGATTGAGATCAAGAAGATATAATTTAGGGGTTGATTTGGGGAAGGCAAAATATCAAAATTGCCAGGTTTGAACATTTTGTTAAATAGGAAAATGGGACACTGTGAAACAATGCTTGTTTCTCTACTTAACCAAAGTGACAATACAAGATTTTAAAAGTAATAGAGGAAAGTGGGTGTGGCTCAAGCAATTGGGCTCCTGCCTACCACATGGAAGATCCCTGGTTCAGTTCCTGGTGCCTCCTAAAGAAGACAGCTAGCTGGCATGATGGGCAGTCATGGCAAGCTGATGCAACAAGATGACACAACAAGAGACATGAGGAAAACATAAAGAGAAACACAAAAAAGCAGGGAGCAGAGGTGGCTCAATGACTAAGCACCTCCTTCCCACATCGGTAGTCCCAGGTTCAGTTCCCAGTTCCTCCTAAGGAAACAAGGAAGATCAGCAGACACAGCAAGTGCAAACAATGAGTGGGTGGGGAGAAATAAATAAATAAAATAAATCTTTTTTAAAAAGAAAGTAAATAGAGGCGTTAACATGATTGTAAAAAACAAAACAAAATAAAACAGAACAAAACCTTAGTTCTTTGAAAAGTGAGAAGACTTGTTCTCTAAAATAATGAAGCGTGATAAGGTCAATACAAAGCACAGGAGCTTATTCTGATAAGATATAGAACCTTTGCCTTCTAGACAGATTATCAGATGGCTAAGAAAAATCTTTTACAACATTTTACTAAGAACGGGCCAATAATCCAAGAAAACTTTGTCATTTTGACAGAGAGAAGACCAATTTTAGTTTTGTACAAAGATATGTCTGATAAGAGAATTCTTGAAAATCTGATAAACCTATCAAATCTTAGCCACAACCTTCTGCAAACTTTGTACAATTTTCTATATCCATTCATGTTTGGCCTATGTATTCCTGTCATTTCAACCAGTCATTTCACCTTAGGACAAAACCACTCTCTTTAACAAAAACACATCCTGCATACTTTACATTTTTAAGTTACTAAAAAGATCTTGGAAACTGTCATCAAGTCAACATCCTTCAATTACTCTTGAAATAGAGATTTTCAGAATAACTCAATTTGATTAAACACAAATTTACATTTTTCACAGTCTTAAAGATCTAGTGAGTATAATGTTACTATTTGACCACTAAAACAATATAAATTCAGGAAGAACATACCCAAGTAGAAGAAAATTGTGTGCTTATATTATACCTACCATTGACAGCTCAGAAGGCATAGCTATTTTCACTTAACTAACAATATTAAACTAGTACATTTATCAAAGGATTATCTGAATATGTAAACTTAATTTTTTTTAAAATCTGAGTTTATTTAATCCTACAACTTCTCTTTTTTCATTGGAAATATCTGAAATTTTATTTCCATAATTTCTGGGACTTTAGGAATAATAATTTCATAAGTACTTATTTATCTTTAAGCCAGTTTAAATAGAGCTCTTTTGAGGAGTTTTTAAGTTAATTTGGTAATACCAACCTGAGGTAGGAAAATAGTACAACCAAATGTACAGACACAAACAGAGAGCATATAGCTTCAATGTAAAATTTTTCGGCCATGCCTCAGAAATAAAAACACAGAAACACGGAAAACACAGAAATACAAAACTCACTAGTTTATATAAGTTTTTAGACTCTGATTGCCAATTAAAATAGACAAACCATTAAGCCTGTTCAATTTGAGTGTGCTTTTTCTTGAGTTCACTCTATGAATTTGTCTAATTTGAACACTCCCCATAATGGCCATTGCAACTCTAGGTTGTCTTTGGGGAGATTTTGTCACTTTATTAGATAGAAACAGCTTCCAGTCCCATAATTTTTAAGCATATTATATGCCAGGGTTCCAGAGGGTAGAAAACCAACCTTTTTAGAGTTTGAAGAATTCCATCTTTATCCTGTGACTTCTTGCCTTGTGCACAGGATAAAGAAACCAGCAGTAGCACAAATGAAATTGTGGACTGCACCAAAAGGCTAGGGACTTTGCCTAAAATTTTGAGATTGACCTGCTCCCCTTTGCACTAGAAGCTGGTTATTGGAGAGCTTGAACAAATAAAAAGAGTAGAGTCAGATCCAAGAGGGACTCACCTATGGCCCTTGAAGATGGCGAGGATGGAGAACTCAAATGGTATAGTGGGCACCTTTGCCTATTTCTCGTTATCTCCAGTGTTATATGCAGTCACCTCTGGATCCTGTCCTCATCACCAAAACTGTTAAAAGAAAAACTTTTCATGAATTTAAGGTGTCACAGCTTTATTGAGCAATTCATGAATCATGCAGCATCCCACTGAGAAAAAAGGAGCTCCACCAGGGGCTTAGAAAGGGGAATTTTTACAGGACAAATGTGGAAGCAAGTAAGGAATTGTTCTGATTGGCTGACATTAAGTTTCAGTTTTACAAAGTGGGGAGCAAATAGGCACTGATTGTGTAGTATACTGGTACATTCTGATAATCTATCTCTACTGGACCTAAACTGTTTTATTTGATTATCTGCAATTCCGTAGAGTATGTTCCATTTTCTTAGAATGCCCCTTCAGGTCATTCTTTTCTGCCTTCCGGAAAATTCTTTCTCAGGAAGTGGTACCTTCTAGCAACACTCATTGTAGGTGGCCATTTTATTTTACATAACAACATAAAGAGCCCTGGAGTCTACACATTGTAAAGTTATCCCCTTTGTAAGCTTGTCTCTTGGTCCATTCTCCATCCTTAGGTGCACTGTGCCTGGAAATCTTCTGCTGAGGACTGCATCACTGGAATTCCTCACCTCCTGACTTCAATATGGAGTCACCCAATAGAAGGCACCTTCAGGAGAATTGATAATGAGAAGAGAGAGAATATGAAACGTTTATTTCTCACTCCCTTTCTGCACCAGCATGAATCCGTGGCAGTGGCTGTGTTTTTCCACAACCCCCTTCTGCTGAGCAGCCCTGCAACTGCCACAATTCCAGCTCTCGCTAGGCTCTGGTAGCATTACTCCTTCCCCAGGGCCTTCTCCCTTTGGCTTCCTAGTGTTGGTAGCGTCTCTATTCCTCGCCATTCTTTATTCCTTTAAACCTGTTCATCTCTCAGTAAATAGTACTTTAAATTCCTTTATTTGAACCAAATGGGAAGAGGTCTGTTTTCTGCTAAAAGTGAATACTAGAAGTAGTCATTTTTTCTACATATTTCAAATATGTGCATTAAAAATGACTGAAGACAATTTATCCTTCCTGATATTCTCATCTTAGGTATACACCAAAAGTATCATCAATCTAATATTAAAATATCAATGCTGTATTTAAATAGTTACATACATTTTATACTAATAATTTATATTTTATAAAGTCAATTTTGAGCCCCTTTTCCAAAAAGCTTTTGCTTTTCTTTTTATTTGTGTTTTTACTTTTTACCCATTAGAGTTTAGTAAAGGTCTTGAAATCATTTGCTATTTATATGGGACACATATTGAAATAGCCTTTGCTTTTAATCAATATTACAAATGCTTGCTGAAGGGAGACTCGGCCTTTGCATAAAGTTCCTCCATCAATATGCCAACCATATTTATAAAAGTTTCTTCAGGAAAACTACTTTGAGATGCTAGAACTGAGGGAAAGGAAGGCCACCTGTAAGCTAATAAGGCAGTCCCTTAAGAATTGTTCCCCATTGTGTAATGATCCTGCTGGGCTTTTGCAGGTTCAGTTTTAGATGGCTGAGAGTGGTCAGTCTGCCACCATTCCCAGCAGGTTTTTCCATGACCTACTTCCTTCTGGTGACACATATCTTTCCATTACATACAGTTTTTTAATTATGCATTAATCCTTAATGACAGATGAGTATACTGTGCCATTTATTTCCTTTGTGTGCATATGCTTTGCCTGTCTATTCAAGAGATATTAATGAAAACAAAATATCACCATCCAAATCCCACAGAGAACTAAAAGGTGCTGTATGTCTTCTCTCCATGAGGCATTGTGCAGGTCCTATGGTCATGGCAGATGGAGTTTGTGTTTCTGTGTGATGGAGCTGGACTCAGATGTGATCTTTTTTCACAAGTCTCTCCTGTTACTTTTACCAGAACTGTAGTTGGTGCTGGGGTTTAATATATACCCAGGGGACCTGAATCTCTGGACTGACCATATGATAGCCAGGTCCTGAGCCTCAACAGACTTCAGCTCCTACACTCTGGTTTATTGGACTTACCCCACTCAGCTAACATGGAGTTGAAGAAGATCAACCACCATACCAGGGAGCCAAGAGTGCCTACAACTGAAAGCAGGAGGATTGCATCCAGCATCCATGTGGAATCTAAGCCCCCTCTTGATATAGATGTGGAGTGGACACAACCATTCCAAGGCCCACAGGATGGAGGAATAGCATATGGATTAAAGTGGATTTACTGATATTCTATTCATGAATTATTGTGATTAGTAATCAAAGAAAATGTGGCATTGGTGTGGATAAAGTGGCCATGGTGGCTGCTGGGTGTGGGGAATGGGAGGAAGAGATGAGATTTGGAGGCGTTTTTGGTACTTGGAGTTGTCCTGGGTGATGCTGCAGGGACAGTTACTGGACATTGTATGTCCTCCCATGGCCCACTGGATGGAACATGGGAGAGTGTGGGCTGTAATGTGGACTGTTGACCATGAGGTGCAGCAGTGCTCAGAGATGTATTCACCAAATGCAATGAATGGCTCATGATGACAGAGGAGATTGTTGCTATGGGGGGAGGAGGGGGACACGGGGGGTGGGGGGTATATGGGGACCTCATTTTTTAAAAATGTAATATTAAAAAAATAAAGACAAAAAAAAGAGATAGTGTTTTACTTTATTTTAGGATTACTGTTTCTATCTCCCTCTTCCCTTCTTCATGATCATACTAAGCAATAAATGTTAATGAAAGAAAGAATGCATAAATAAATAAGAGGGAGAATGACTGGGTGGCTTGCCCAAGGTCACTTAACCTCTCTGAACCAGTTACTTCACCCGTCTGATGGGATCAACTCCCTCATTGTGGAACTCACAGAACTAATTTAACATTGAATTAGATCATTTTTGGTGTGCATGTAATATATATTGCAGTATATGTGTGTGTGTGTGTGTGTGCATACACATCTATCTCATGTTATTTTCATGGAAAGTGAATATAAATATATCTCAGACAGAGGTTTAAAGGTAAATGCATATTCATATATCTTTAAATATTGGTTCACATCTAAACACATTTGATATCATTTCTACTCTACTTTTCTGAATAATTTCTTTCTTTCTTTCTTGTTTTAATTTAAAAAAAACCTGAGGCTACAGAAGATAGCTGAATTATCAGGTATCCTTCAACTCCATATGAAAAAATGCTTTGAAATTGTGTGCTATTTCTTTGACTTCATTTTTAATTTAAGATTGAGAAAAATAAATAGAGCAAGTTTTAATTTGCTCTTTGTTGGCAGTAGGGCTTAAAAAATATTTATTCTCCAGCTTTTTTTTGTCACATGTTGAAATACACCAGACTGAGTGTCATGGCTTCAATTCTTATCCCAAATTTTAGCTGTGAATCTGTACATGCATCTCAATCCCTACTTTATAAATTGGGAAACTGAGGCTAAAAAAGATTCATGTATCACAGGATTGTTTTTTGAGGATTAAATGAGCAAATAAATGTAAAAAAAAATCTATGTATTTGTGTTACCAGATTTTGTCTAGGTTCTTGACTATGCTGCAGAAATGAGTTTCAGGAGCATGTTGGGTAAGTTAGGCCAGTAATTTATTAAGGCCAGTAATTTATTAAGAGAAATGGGAGAAAATAATAGATCATGGGTTCCAGGTAGAAAGAAAGGGGCTGAAAGTGATAAAATGGGCTCATACTGACTACAGTTTCCCATGATAGATTATAACTGCCCAGGTTTTACTTGCATGGTGACCCAAGTGGAGGAGAAGGTGGCCAGAATCGGGGTCCAAAGGCGAAAGAGTGAATTCAGGCCTTGCAACTGCTTTTTGAACTATTATTCCACCCCTTTGGCTTAGGAGGAGTCCCAGCTGTTTACTGTTTTGATTGATTACCCCACCCATCAATCCCCCATGAGGGCCCAATGACAAAGTCCTTGGGGAATATCTGGGGCTTCTCCTGGCTTCCAGAGGAAATCTTGTTCTGAATGGCAGAATCTTGGGGAGGGTCTTCCAGCAGCCATCTTGGGGGTATCAACATCCATGTGGACTTCTTGCCAGGTTCCCGATCCATCTATTGATTCTCTATCTTACTAGCCAGCTTCATTCCCTGCTCAGAGAGTTTACACCTTTATTCGTAAAGGGGTGATGAAAGGAGATGTTCATTCTTCTGTAGCTACTTCCTGCTAGTTAGAGGCATAGGCCCTACCTGGCAAGGTGTAAAACCCTCCTGCTATTCTATCTCAGTTGCAGGAAGATGAAGCTGGCATTCTGGGCAAAGCTGGATGAAGTTCCCATAGGGCTAACAAGATGCTGATTCTGGAAATAATAAATTTGATTAGAATTTTGGAAATATATGGCCCTACTAAGAGGATTCTGGACCACAAAAGTAGAAAAGGCCAGGTGCATGCAAAGGCTGCCTTTTTTCAAAGTTGGTGGGAAACAATATTTTTCCTATATTTTATGCTATTGGTTAACTCTAGATAGTAGTAGATAGCAGTAAATAACGGGACTTGGTATAAATTGCTAATTCCAGTTCCTATGGTAGAGGAGAGGAATGAGAAGAGGCATTGCCCTTTTTAGTTAAGCTACAGAAGATGAAAACAAGCAAGGTTTCTTAAAAGGATGTCTGATTTGCCCTACCCCTAGCAATAGACATTTGGGCTAGAGTTAGAGGGAAGAGCTGACTTTGACATAGATACTACTTAGCTTTTTCTCTTGAAGAGGTATTTCAGGCCATCCATTGACTGGTATTCGTGCATCTCATCAGGTGCTTCTGGGGAGCTGGCACTTTCTTGGGCAGCTGGCTTCACTTGGGATTCCTTTAACTTTAATAGCTGTGGGAGTGATCAGAACCACAGAGTAAAGTTCCTTCCACTCTGGCTCTAATTGAGAGTGAGGCTTATTTTCTTGCCAAGTTTTGATCAGAATCTGGTTTGTAGACATTGGGTGAGGAAAGGCTCTCTGTGAACCATCTCAAAGGGTCTAAGCTAAAGTGGGTCTTAGCCACCTCATTTGCTATTTCCCTTTGGTTGGGAAAATGCTTAGCCCTGGTAGAATGGCATGTGGATCTGTCAGTCCTCTCCAGAGAATAAGTGGGACAGGTTCTGAAATAAGGGCTAGGAGGGAGACCTGGGATAAGCATGTTCATTAACTACTTAGAAAATGAAGTTTACCTAAGAACTTTTTTTTTTTAATTTTTTTATTTAATTCATTTTTTTAAAAAATATTACATTCAAAAACATGAGGTCCCATTCAACCCCAACGCCCCCACCCCCCCCACTCCCCCCACAGCAACACTCTCTCCCATCATCATGATACATCCATTGCACCTGGTAAGTACATCTCTGGGCATCACTGCACCCCATAGTCAATGGTCCACATCATAGCCCACACTCTCCCACATTCCATCCAGTGGGCCCTGGGGGGATCTACAATGTCCCGTAGTTGTCTGTGAAGCACCTAAGAACTTTTAACATTTTCAATATCCCTCTGCATATGATCTAAAATAGAAAAGATAACACCATAATCATCAGGCATATATCTAGAATAGGAAAGATATAGGCACAGTATTTAATACTAATTAATGTACTACCCAATGCATAAGTTTCTCTTTTCGCTCCAATAGATTAAGTTCCAGGTTTGCAATAACTAACATGTTATCTCTCCATGGGAGCAGGCCATAATGCCAATTGTGTTATGCTCTACTCACAGTACTGTGGTGATCCTTGCTCCACTTGGTAAGTTCTTCACACAACCAGCAAGCTGCAGCACCATGGATCCTAGAGAAAAGCTAGGAAGGTAGTTTCCAGTGTTCCACAGGCCTGGTGCACTGCACCCTATGGCACTATGAAACAGTGCCAGTCTGGAGCTAATATCCATTGTACATTTGGCTGTATCAAGCCATCATTGGCTGCTGCAGGAATTTGAAACTGCAATGTAGTCTCCATTGCCCTCAGGAGCACAACCAGAGATGTAGTAGATTTTTTTTGTTGTTTTAGAGGTCAGTGACCGACCTAGCCAATAACTTAAATGGAGAGGCAACCCACAGTGAGTTGAAGGCCAGCTTTGAATGCCCAATAGAGTTTGACAATCCTGAAGTCTATCTCTTGATTTTATACACTTTTTAATTACTACCAATGCAATGTGTAACATATCAAATGAACTTTTTAGCACTTTGCTTCTTACTTCTATACTTTTAGCATGAAGATGTTAATTAGCAGGTATTTTGCTTTAGCAGTAGAGGAAAAACTACTTCTTCCATTTTTTTAAAAATGAAAAGTAAAGATTCCCAGTGGAATAAGGTAACTTTTCATTACCACCACTTGAATATGCACACTAAGGTGGTTTCCAGACAGGTTTCACTGCTATGAAGTTACTTTTTGCCATTAATATCAATTTAGGTTTCTAGTTAATAATGGCTACTTAGAACAAGCCATTTAAATGCTTCAGTTTAGAAGTTGCTTTTACAAACTCTTTATAATTGACCACAACCACATAGACTGGCTAATTTACCTTAGATTGCAATTAGCAACCAATGGAATTTACTTTATGCATTTAAAAGAGGACAGATTTACATTTCTTTAATTTAATTTCATTAGATATGAACTTACCTTTCATCATCTTAAAGATTTAACAAATTTATATACTTAGTATTTCATAAACCTAGGAAGATAATATCCAAGCTAAATAAAATTGAAATTGTTATAGTTTATGCAAGGAATGCATACTGACTACTAGGTTCCAGAAAACTGTTTATTTTTAAAGATCTTTCCAAAGCTTTCAAGGACTTTTTCTTTACTTGTTGATATTTGGCAATAGGATTATTAATCACCCTTACTTTAAGGCTATTAAAAGGTTTAAATTAAGGGATTACAGGACAAACTATGGCTTTTAATTCCCCAGTTTAAAAGATAGTTTCAATCTGTACCATGCAGGTTTGCACAAGAATTTCATCCCTTAATTAATAGCTTATAACCAAAATGTCCCCAATGTTTTAATATAATTTTCCTTCGCTTCAGAACTTTGTTTCACTTTAACTTTAGCAGCCCTTGGATGAGCAAGACTAATTCTATGTATATTCACTGAGGCTATTGAAGCCTCAAGGAAACTAATTTCTCTCATGAATCACTGCTTTTAGGAACCCTGGCAGTCAGGGCAGGAGGCCTCCTTCACTTCCCAGTCTTTGGAGTAACAGGACTCCAGTGGCCACTGGACCGGAAGAGTGGATGTACAACCCTAGTGTTGAGAATTCCACCAGGCAGCAATTTAGTCCACAATTGGAGCCATGAGAGGAAGCAGGGTCACTAATACCAGTAGGACAGGAAACAGGGATGTCTCAAGTGTGCTTTCCTCTGAGCCATATGGGCAGAAGCTGTTATGAAATAACAAAGGCAAGGGATGAGGCTA
Organism: Dasypus novemcinctus; assembly: GCF_030445035.2. Taxonomy (NCBI): domain Eukaryota; kingdom Metazoa; phylum Chordata; class Mammalia; order Cingulata; family Dasypodidae; genus Dasypus; species Dasypus novemcinctus. The sequence continues at coordinate 31,522,491 of NC_080690.1, forward strand.
GACTTGAAGTAACCATAAATGAAGGTAAGTTCAGTTTTAAGGCTTACGCTTACAATAGTAGGTTTAGGCTAAACCTACCCAATTATATTTTCAGTTATTATACTTCTGTTTTATTATATCAAGGCATCTATAAATGATCTTAACTCTTAGTTACAGTTTCTAGTAAGTTTTTACTTTAAGGCTAATTGGGTATCTATTAGCTAAGCCACAAGAATTTTATTTAATAACTTTGTGAAGTTTTTTCTGTTTTTCTAAGAGTTGAATCAATTCCACTTGTGATTTATACATTAAATCCACTTGCAAGAAAGTATTGACTTTTAAAGACTCATTTTTAGGTTACCTGTTGCTGTTATCCAATTTGTAGCAGGTGAATCCCAAATCTGATTTCCCAGGTATAAGCAAACTGACAAAGTTAAACATAGGTTAGAACAGAAGAGAGAATTTTATACCCTTAGCATTTCTAGGAACTTTTTTATCTTAATTAGTGGCATATGAGGTAACTTATTTTCCAAGAGAGGTTTAGTAACTGGTCTGGATCTTGATCTCTATTCACACCTTTTATAGGCACAACTGAGTTTAAACTAAAGGAAGTTTGAGTTGTAGTTCCTCATTTATTTAAGGAGACACAACGTGAGGTTTCTGGGCCTCATATCTGTCTGTTCTCTTTACTTACACTAGTTTAACCGGATTTCAGGGTTTCAAACAGAGGCTGCTCTTAGCTACATTGTAGCCACGTGGACCACTAATAGGAAGATTTTCCTGACTCTTGAGATGACACTCTTATGATGAGTTTGCTGGTAAGCTAGAGGCTGCACCCATTATTCTAGGAAGAATGAAGAAGCACTTTTTAGTCAACCTATCCGGCATCCCAGAGTCCTAGTCTGACTAAAACATTCACGACTCCACATAATTTGGAGCTGATGCTCTGTTCTCAGTGTACTGAGAATTTTAAATTTCAGAGCCTGGCCGACAGGCATTCCTGTGGGTAACCTAGGTCCTGGGGGATGATTAATTCAGTAGATCAGACCAAAGCACCCAAGCCGAGTTGGTGGAAGATGTTCTGAGCAGTTACCCCAAATCAAAGCACCTGAGATAAGTCTTAGGGGATATTTGCCCTCTGAATGGAAGGGCCCAAGGAATGGGGACCATTCAGAATTTACTGCTCTGGTTCTTGGCACCCCTGACATTCCAGGGTCCAAACAGAAGTGCCTGAAATCTCAGGGGATGTTTGACTGCTCTCTGGTTCCCACCACCCCAGGAATCACAGAGTCTGTGCCACTGGGTGTTCCGGGGCTGTTCTGGACTTTGAAGACAGATGGAATAGGTCAGATGCCCTCCAAACTGAATATTGCTCCTTTCTCCTATTCTTCCAGAAGTCTTAGATACAGTCTTAGTTTTATGACTTTCCTGTCTAGGAGTTTCCCAGTTAGACCAGCCATCAAAAGGCCATTAAGTGATTAGAGATCAATTGTTCTAGCTGATCAATTGTTCAGGGCCTTGGGGCCCTGAGGCAATCACTTCCTTGCTAGCAAAGGCATTTTCACTTTTACAGTTTTTAAGACATTCCACAGCATTTTATAACAAACCCATAATGAGAGACTCAGTAGTAGGAAGTAGGAAGATAAAAATAGGGGCTAAGTTTAATTATGCAAGGTTGTCCTGGCCTGTGACCCCCTGTGGAAGGGAACTCCCATGGTATCCACTTCGGCCTTGCCCGCTGCCTTCCCACTTCAGCACAGACCAGGGGTGGAAGGCAGGCTTGCAAAGGTATGGACAGGCTGCGAGGGGCAAGCCCCCAGCTCTCAATCATTGCCTCGCTGCCACTGAGGGGAGAGGGCAGGAGAAGACAATGGCAGCCAGGGGCAAGAGCAAAGCCGCTGGCTGCTAAAAGAGCTTGAAAAAGAAGCTTCCCAGTGCCCTGTGCTCAGCTGGGGAAACTCTACCTTGGCAGGGTCATGATTTGAGCCACTGCCCTATACCCCAGCCCTCCCAGGTAGGGTCAGATCTAACAAGCCTGAATGTGCAGCACAGATACGGAGAATTCCCACACCCCAGCCCCTTCCCTCCCAGAATTACATCCTGTAGGGACTGGTAGGCCAACCCATTTAAAATGGAAAACCAAAGGAAGGCATTAAACAGACTGTAGGCCATAGTTTCACTCACCACTAAGCTCCTGGTATGGCTCACCAAAGAGGTTATCAGATTTTGTCTAGGCTCCTGACTATGCTGCAGAAATGAATTTCAAGAGCATGCCAGGTAAGTTAGGCCAGTAATTTATTAAGGTGGGGAGGGAAGAGAAATGGGAGAAAATAATAGATCATGGGTTCCAGGTAGAAAGGGGCTGAAAAGTGATAAAATGGGCTAATTTACAGACTACAATGTCCCATTATAGATTATAAATGCCCAGGTTTTACTTGCATGGTGACCCAAGTGGAGGAGAAGGTGGCCAGAATCTGGGTCCAAAGGCGAAAGAGTGAATTCAGGCCTTGTGCCTGCTTTTTGAGCTGTTAATTATTCCTTCCCTTTGCTAGTGGCATAGGAGGACTCCCAGCTGTTTGCTGTTTTAATTGATTACCCCACACATCAATCCCCCATGAGGGCCCAATGATAAAGTCCTTGGGGAATATCTGGGGCTTCTCCTGGCTTCCAGAGGAAATCTTTTCCTGAATGGCAGAATCTTGGGACGTATCTTCCAGTGGCCATCCTGGGGGTATCAATGTCCACGTGGGCTTCTTGCCACGTTCCAGATCCATCTATTGATTCCCCATCTTACTAGTCAGTTTCATTTGCCTGACACCTATAGACAATCAATAAATGTTTCTTTTTATGACTCGTCCACAGAAGGAAATGAGTGAGCTGCGGAATCATGGATCCCATGGGAAATAGCTACACAGAAGATGACAAGCTTCAACGCGTTTACCAAACTTCCCTTATAAAATGAGGAGTATCAGGCCTGGGTGTTGCAGCTCTGGCTGGATTAATCATGTTGAACTAAACCCACTGCTTTTTTTTTTTTATCACCTCCAGAAAATGAGGACCCAACAATCAAATCAGCAAATCACAACAAAAATGGAAAAAAGAATAGCAGCTACAACAAAACCTTCAAACACCACACATTCCCCTCCACCCCTTTTTTCCTCTTCATTTTGGAAATTTTTGCATCCTTCAAAAAAATTTCATGTCTTTTCATGCAAATAAAAATTGTGACTTGTTCTCTATGACCCAGCTCTCCCTCTAATTAACTGCTGTGTGGGAAGACATGGGTGAGTGGTGGAATATTTATGTAATAAATCAGAAGTTATTAGTCTTCTTTGATTATTAAAATTAGTTGTCAAATCAACCAAATTCAGATATCATGAAAGTGGGGTTTTTTCCCCCATATTTGTGCCATGTTTTTCAAAACACTATGTCCTTAGATTCCTTCATCTGATCATCAGCCAATGGGTTCTCTAGCATCCATCACACAAGACTTTGGGATTGTAGATTTATACCAAGTCAGCTTATAATAAACTAAAACCTTGCTTATGCAAGTCCCTGTTAAGGCATTGCCTCCATTCTGCATCCTTGCAGGTAATGTTTTAAATCCAATCTAAATATTTTACGTTTTTCCTCCTGCTTATCTTAGAGCCCACAGCAGCATTTTTTGATCCTGACTTCAACATACCAATCACTCTTTCATTCCTCTATACAAGTAGAAACCAGAAAGAGATTTCATTAAGCTTGCTGGCATTAATCAATGGAGAATACCTGCCTTGATTGGGAAGTGAAAAGTTTTCTGAGGCCAATGAAAAGGAACGCTCTAATCAACTAGGATGCTTACCATGGGTGTAAGAAAAGGAAATGGCTGCCTGCAAACCATTTTTACATAAAAAACTGAGATATCAAATAACCATTACATGAAGGTTTCCCTGATGTTATCTATGCATAGTCAGCTCCTGCCTTTTGTGAACTGCTTTCCAGCATCTCTGATCCCATCTCCCATTTTGGGGGACATCAGACACAACCAGGACGCACCTCACTCCACACATGCCTAAGTTAGAGGCACTTCAGATATCCTGCAACATTGCAAGCAATAGTGAATATTGTTTGACTAATTGATCCTATAGGAAAAAAAGAAGTGGATAAAGGCCTGTAAGAAAACAAAAAACAAAGATTACTTAATGCAAGGAGATTCAATACATATCAGCAGCTTTAAGAATTATCAAATGGAAAAACCCACCAGTACACAGATAGATCCTCTGTTCTTTCCATTCAATAATGAGAATATTCTCATAAACAGAAAATTCACATAAAAATAGGTGCCTATTAACACGGGGGCTTTAATACTATGTAAAGTTGAAAACCCAGAAGAACTACTCTAAGGTTCATTCCTATACACAAAGCTAAATAGTTAAATGGTATAAATTATTTTAACAATAGAAAACTTTTAAGAGATGATAATAAAAATGTAAAGAAGATGATGATGTCTATAGAAGCCCTGTACAAAGTGCTTTTCATGCATTATCCAATTTAATCTACACAACTGCAGAAGTAGATTACATCTGCATCTCTGTTGCACAGACGAGAAAATTGATCCGAGAGGCTGAACCTACTGAAGGTCACACTGTTGTAATGCAGCAGAGCTGGGATGTTACATTTACTCCAAACTCCACTCATAACTACCAGATACTGTCCCAGTTAATAGTGCCATAGTCACTGCTAATAATTCTTACCTTCATCCAAACTCAGGTCAACTTCCTGTACCATGCATAAAAGGGACCATGGTGCTCAGAGTGGCAGTGTAGCAGTATAAATCCTTAAAAAAATTGCATTTGTAAAGATCCAGGGACAGTGCCTTTTATATTTCCTGAGCCCTATACCTCTGTCTATATCTCTCAGTGTTTTTAGGTTCTGTCACTACTTTAGCAGACAGGACATCAGCAAGTTTGCAGGGTAATCTTTTTGACTGATCTCATTTATGCTTGCCCATTTCTTGCCAGTAACAAATCTTGTGAAAACACTTAGTGTTCCAGGGCTTTTCACATATAACTCATCTATGTGAAGGTTTAAAATAGTAATTCACAACATAGCTCTCCATCAAAAGAGGTAATCATTTCCATTTCTGTCTTCATATAAGACATAATAATTCTGTAATTTATGGGGCCCCAGAAGCTCTCTGATTTCTATCATTTAGGGCATAATATGATCTTCTCTGATTAATAGCTGCCATTTATTCAGAGACCATACAGGACACTATATTTATTGAAGATCCTCATTTAATTCTCACAACAATAGTAAGCAAAGCTATAATTATCTTCACTTTACAGTTGCAGTAACAATTGTAGAGCCAAGATCAAACCTGGTGAGCATTGATATTTCTCTGTTAATGTAAAAGGGATGAGAAGGTAAATTAAAGGCTGAGCACCAACTGTCTCATATTAACATTTGCTATTTTATGGTTTATTTATTCAGTCAAATTAACAAGGTTTTATCTAGATATGAAACACAGTGGGATTATTAAACTATAATGGGTAGAATGTTTAAAAAGCATCACCACCCAGAAGGCAGTTGCTTAGCTATTTGGTTTGTGTCTATATGGTTACAACAAACCTTCACCTTCTCTCATTCTAGATTATCTAGAATCAGGGCCATTCCATCATTCTGGAGCAGAATTTCTCAACAGTGGCCAGGAAATTCTTTGTTGTAGAGGCTGTCCTCCAATTTGCAGGATGTTTAGCAGTATCCCTGGCCTCTATGCTACATGCCAGTAGAAAATCACCCCTCCTCTAGTTATGGCAATCTAAAATGTCTCCGGACATTGCTGAATATTCACTGAAGGGTAAAATTTCCCAACCTCACCCCCTGTTAGGAAACCCTGTTCTTGGGAAATAGATGTGGCTCAACCAATTAGGCTCCTGTTTACCATATAGGAGGTTCAGGGGTTGATGCCCAGGGCCACAGCAAACTGGCAGAGTGCCAGAGTGGCCACAGAGTGCCAGCCCATATTGAATGCTGCCTGTGCAGGAGTGCTGGCTGACGCTGAGAGCTGGCGTAGCCAGATGATGCAACAAGAGACACAGAGGAGAGAAAATATGAAGACGTAGCAGAACAGGGAGTTGAGGTGGGGCCAGAGAGTAATCACCTCTCTCCCACTCCAAAAGTTCCCAGGATCAGTTCCTGGAGCCACCTGATGAGAATACAAGCAGACACAGAAGAACACAGAGTGAATGGACACAGAGAGCAGACTACAGGGGGAATGGGGTGGGGGTGGAGCAGGAAAATAAATAAAACACATCTTTAAAAAAAAAAGGAAACCATTTTCTTAGGAAGAGGATGTGGCTTAAGCAGTTGGACACTCACCTACCACATGAGAGGTCCTGGATTCAGTTCCTAGTGCCTCCTAAAGAAGATGAGCAAGATTGCAAGCTGACATGACAGACTGGCATGGCAAGCTGACACAACAAGGAGACACAAAAAGGGAACACAGTGAGAGAAACAACAAGCAGAGCAGAGGTGGCTCAAGTGATTAGGCATCTCCCTCCTACATGGGAGGTCCCGGGTTCAGTTCCTGATACCTCCTCAAAAAGAAGACCAGCAGACACAGAGAGCACTCAATGAACAGACACAGAGAGCAGACAGTGAGCACAAACAGTGAAGGGGGGAAATAAATAAATCTTTAAAAACCCATTTCTTGACTGAAATCTCATTTAATGAGTTTATGCTTTTCTTAACATTTTCACATTTTAAAAATATATATCCTCTTTGGTTAAATGTAAGCTGCTTTAGTGTATGGTTATAACCATAGTACATGCACAGCATCTAGAACCTAGTCAACCCTTAACGAAAAGCTGGTTGGATGAACATGTGAAATGACCAAACTCAACTTACGTATTTAAGACACTGCTTTTGAAAAATGCATTAAAGATTTATCAGGTAGCCAAACATGGCACTTTTTTTTTTTTTGGTTAGACCTGAACTTAAAAAATGTGAAATGCAAAACTAATAAAAGGCAGAGGCATGTTAACATCTAAAAATATCTGCATAGTAAATGGTATTGTCTTTTCTGACAATCATGTATTTGACATTGACTCTCTGCAAAGGAAACATCAGCATTCAAAGGTTGTCTTTCAGGTCTCTTATGTCCAAAAGGGAATCAGAGAGCATTTTCCTCAATACAACTTCATACAAAACTGAATGCTAAATTTTATATTAATCATGTTACTCATTCTTCAATTACTTCTTACACTGTAATTAAATCAAGGTCAAGGAGAATTTACAGTTTTCTTTGTCATTGCATTAAGCAATAAGTATTATTGTGTAAAAGATTGCATAAGGGAACGGAGAATAAGAGTAAGTGTTAAGATAAATAAAAGAAAACATTCTTTCCATTATAACTACAGGCGTTAGGAAGTCATTGCCCTGAACAAAGTGTACAAATTTAAAACAACAAAAACTTTTTTTTTCCAGAAAATTGTGAATGATCCATAATCTATTATTTAGTTCAAATAAGAAAATTTCAGTGCTTACTTCTCTAATAATGTAAATGTATTCTATTTATTTAGGCAAAGGAAACATTAGTGTTCATTGGCATCAATGAGTCTTTTGAAAGGGTAGAGCAAATGCCCAAACTGAGTTGTTATTTTATGGTACCTCATATGCTCATTTGAGAATCATGGATTTATGTGCTAGGAGGGCAGGTTTACCACAATTAGTGTAGATGTCCCTCAAGACTGAATGTGAGCATCTTTTTAATCCTTCCTGGAGCAACCAGGACTCCTAGGAAATCCCTCAAAGAGGTTTTCTCTGTTACCTACAGGCTTCATCCCAGAAATCCTCATCAAACCCAAGGTCATGGCACTTAACACTGAACTTCCATGAGTAACCTATAACCATTTTCTAATAAATGAATATGAATAAACAGGAAATGGATATATTCCTTGAACTACTCTTTACCTTAGCTCCTTGCCAAAACAAATTCTTAACCCTTCTCCATTCTCTGAAAGCTTTTCTCTTGGTTGGGATACTTCTGACTCCCTCATCCTTGGGCCTTGTCCTCCAGGATTATCTAATATCATTACCCATTAAATTGTAGGTTTCTAATATTTCAAAGGCCTGTTAATTCTCAAAGCGGACAAGAGCAGGCTCACACCTCCAGAAATCAAAGATTTTATTCTCAAAATTTGAATGAAAGAGAAATTACCTATCATTATTTTAAGTATCTTAAAATACCAAAAAACAAAACCCAATTAATATATCAAAGGATTACCAAAACATACCAATTATGAGATTTGTGATAAGGCAAATAACCAGAATCTTCATCAATATGCCTATCAGTATCAGAATTACTGGTTGTACAAAGTGTATGACTGACCTGAAACCCCAAAACTTTAAACACTGACATGAATACAAAATTTTTGCGATCCCTTAGTAATAGAATTTGTCTTCTCTGTCTTTGAATAGTGGGAGTCATTTAAAAGTTAAGGGTAAAGATGTCTATAATTTATCTAGTTATTCATAATTGATATAAATAATCATTAGGAAATTATGCAGCTCTACTTTTCTCCCAGGAATATATAATTCAGTTGCTGTTGCCTCAAGCAAGAATAAATTTATCTAGTATATGGTAAAAAATAGTCATTTCTTAAGAGATTACTGAAGTAGTGCCTTGACATACATCTTTAAATTGGAAAATAAGTACCATATTTGGTTGTTTGTGATATACATTGGATACAGTGATATTTCCTGTTTAAATGGTACACTTCAAGAAAATATATGGTGTTTTTGTTTTCTAGGAAAACATTTTCCATGTATCATTTACCATATCACCAACTATGAAGAATTAAAAATTCCTGATTCTAGAATGTCTGTACAGCAAGACAATGGAGAGTTGATCAGCCTCAGAATTGCAAACATTGGAAGTAGATGTGGCTCAAGCAGCTGGGCACATGCTTCTCACATGGGAGGTCCTGGGTTTGGTTCTGGTCCCTCATAAATAAGACAACAATAACAAGCAAGACATACAAAAAAACTCAGGGGAGCCTGAGGTGAGGCAGGCTGAAGTCTGGCTGGCAAGCATAGCCGCGCCCAGTGGGGGATATGCGCAGCCCACCACTCGGGTGTAGGGCGGCTGGAACGGGTGAACCGCCCTCAGCCATGGAACGGGCGCACTGCCCTCGGCCCTGCCCAGGCAACCTACACCGGCTTGCTGATAGCCAGCAGGAGCTGCCTACGCTCACATCCCCCCTCCCGCACTGTCAAGCCGCAGCACAAGCCGCACCATAAAAGGCAAGGAACTAGTCCCTACCAATCCCTCCCAGCCCCGTTCCCCTTTCCCGCCGGTGCCGCCCCTTCGCCAACCTAGAATCTGCCTCTTCCCCCCACCAACTGCTCGCCACCGCCAATCCAATCCCCCTTTGGCCACAGCCAATCAGTCCCCTGCTCACTCCCCCATAACCCTATATAAACACATGTACTTCCCTTAATAAATTAGACCTGCGTGCTCACCTCGTCTCCGTGGTGGTTTCTCTGCCGCGAGCCCTCCACGCCTGCGAGCCCCCGCAGGAGCCTAGGCCTCTCCTGCCCCGTCGTCCACCGGACAGGACGTACCGACCGCAGGAGCCAGTATGGGTCAGTGGTTGAGCACCAGCATAAAGGTCCCAGGTTCAATCCCTAGCCCCCAGTTCCTCCAAACAATAATAATAATACATTCATTTATACATGTATACCAGCTATTTCTAGATGTTGTCTTAAAAGACAGAAAAAAACAAAAGCACTGAGGGCAGAAAAGCTAACCAAAATTTGATGAAACAACAACAAAAAAAGTTTGGAAAATGTCAGGCCAATTGGTGCTAATGAAAATTATTAGAGATATAGAGATAGTATTTTCCCATGCAGTTGTTTCAACAATAAGCTTTCTGTGAACTAGCAATTTAGAACATGCAATATGCTTAGGCATATTGTGTATTTCAGAAAAATAAGTTTCCTTTTACACTGTTCCTCAAACTAACAATGGAAACTTTGTTCTCAGACCACCCAAAATTGCTGCCAGAAACCGATGTGTTCCTCTGAGCACAACCTCAGAAATGGTGGTCTCACTTCATTGGTGGTATTTATATATCTATAGGAAGAATGTATCAGAAGACATTTTAATTGACCATAGTTTCCCTGTTTCAGTACCTACATGGCATATCTCAGTTAAAGGGCTGACTCACCACATTTAGGATACAGGATGTTTGTCATGTAATTTCACCTCACAAGATCTTAATTCCATCTTCCATTAGCATTATTCCTCAGTATTTCTTAAACCACTTTTAAGTCATTGACAGAAGCCTGGGGGGTGCGGGGGAATCAATAATACCTAATCCAGCTTTCTCTTTTTTTACTTTTCTTTCACTTTTCATTTTGTTAGACAAATTGTAGGTTTACAGAAAAATCATGGAGAAAATAAAGAGTTCCCAAAGCATTGCTAATGTGCACTGTATTAGTGTGGTATCCTTGTGATAACTGATGAAATATTTTTCTAATTATACCACTGACTATAGTCCACAGTTTACATTAGGTTTTACTGTTTGAGTTATACAGTCCTATGTTGTGTTTTTAAATTTTTATTCTAATAAAATATAGACACTTTGAATTTATTCCTTTTAACCTCATTCAAATATATGATTCACTGACATTCCCAATGTTGTGCTACCATCCATTAACAAAACTTTTACAAAAAGAAACTCTGTGTCAAGGAAACATTAACTCCCTACCCCATTTCCAACCCCAATCCCTGTCCCTGGTAACATGTATTCTAGTTTCTGACCCTATGAATTTGCTTATTTTAATTATTTCATATTTGTGAGAACATAAAATATTTTTCTTTTTGTGTCTGGCTTTTTTCACTCAACATGATGTTTTCAAGATTCATCCTTATTACGGAGTGTATAAGAATTTCATTCCTTCCTATGGCTGAATAATATTCCATTGTATGTATATACCACATTATTTTAATTCATTCATTTGTTGATGGACACCTGGGTCGCTTCCATCTTTTGGCAACTAAGAACAATGCTTCTGTGAACATCTGTGAATAAATGTTTGTTTGAGTCCGTGCTTTCAGTTTTTGAGGGTATATACCTAGAAGTGGAATGGACAAGTCATATGGTAGTTATTCTACCCTTAACTCCTAAGGAACCACTGAAATGTTTTCCATAGTAGCTGTATCATTCTATCTTCTCACCAGCAATAAACGACTGTTCGCCTTTCCCACATCCTCTCCAACACTTGTTTTGTTGTTGTTTTGTTTTGTTTTTTAATAGTAGCCATTCAATAGGGTGCGAAATGGTTTTGATTTGCATTCCCCTAATGCTAATGATGTTGAGCATCTATTCATGTGCTTATTGGCCATTTGTGTAACTTTAGAGAAATGTCTATTTAAGTCTTTTGCACATTTTTTAATTGGGTTGTTTATCTTCTTGTTTAGTTGTAGGTTTCCTTTATATAGTCTGAAAATTCAACTCCTATCAGATATATGGTTTTAGCTATTTTCTCCCATTCTGTAGGATGTCTTTTTACTTTCATGATGCAGTCCCTATATGCACAAATGCTTTAAATTTTACCTAAGTCCCATAAATTTTCATTTGTTGCTTATGTTTTAGAAATAGTTTAAGAGATCAATGGCTAACACAAGGTCCTGAAAATGTTTCCCTATGTTTTCTTCCAGGAGTTTTATAACTTTTGTTTCTCATATTTAGGTCTTTGACTCATTTTGAGTTAATCTTTACAATGGTGTGAGGAAGGGGCCCACCTCCATTCTTTTGCATATGGGCATTCGAGTTTTCCCAGCACCACTTGTTGAAGAGAGTATTCTTTGCTTATTTAGTGGACATGGCACCCTTGACAAAAATCATGATGTCGAGGGTGGGAAAGAGGGATGGAAATGATTTAGAAATATAGTTACTTATAAATATGAAGCATGGGTTTGATATTTGTGCTTATTTATGATATGAAATAACTGCTTTCTCCAGATTAGAAACCACTAACTAATAGTCATTTTTTCTATTTACCAAATCAATATATGTTCTTTTGGAAGAATTTGGGAAATAAAACTCAAAAGGAAAAATTTGGTTTCATCAGGTCAAACACAATTGGTAAAAATAATCTGAAATAATATTAAAAAATGTTCTTATATATGTATATATATAAATAATAAATATATACATATGCATTAGTATAATTATATACACATATAATGATTGTGTGTATGGGAATTATATTGCCCATACTAGCATGTAACTTGTTATGCTTTAACCTAGTAACTTGTCAGCATAACCATTCATCTACAGCTTATGGATAGACTATCATATATTTAACCAATTCCCTCTTGTTATATACTGAGATGTTTGTGTGTCCCTGTTTATCTTTTATTAATAATAAGCATCCTTTAACTTAACCTTTTATTCATAAGCTGGAGCACTGGGACAAAGAACACAACCTGTTAAAACCTCCTTTGCCAAGTTTCATGTTAAATGAAATTTAATCACATATAGCTCTTTGCTCTACCATTTATGTACATCACAGCAACTGGACAATTGGCTCTTATTGGCGATGTATATGCATGTTAAAGAATTTTATACTTGCTTGAATGAACAATGTTCATATATACATGGCATATTAATTATCTATCCTGGGCCTTTTTATTCATATGACACTATGCTTGTAAAGAACTTTAAATCATATCCAGCTTTTCTAAACCAGCCCCATCCCAACGTGAATAGATATGCAATGTGATGATAAAAATATTAAAACAGGACAAGCGTTCAAAAATACCTATAAATTTTTGAAATTATCATTTAAAGACATTTTAGTACAGATAAAAGCTGTTAAGAAGCTAAGTTAGAAGAGAAATTATTTAGTGTAGGAAAACTAGAATGCTTGGGTGAAGGATTTGAGGGAAGGTTAGAAATATCTTGGTGCTTCTTGCATCAAACAGATTAAGGGAGTTTATGGCTTATTATTGGTTTATAAGTAGTTTAGTTGGTGGGGTTACATATTTACAAAAAGAGCCATGAGAGTTTGGAAAAGAAAATTAATATAGAATTAAGTATCTGAACTAAGGAATAAATAAGGGAGTGAAATGGAATGATTAAAAAAGAGAAATAATTTAAAATAATAAAAACAAATGCCTAAAGATATCTATATCTGCTTTCTGTCAAATGAGATCAAAGAAAATGGAGAGGAAAATAGAGAACAGAAAGACCATTTGGTGAGAAAAATTATGCCATCTTGTTAACTATAGAGGAAAGATGATTTATTTCATTAATTCACTGACACTTTATCAAGCAAGAAAGTGTCCCCTTTTTTTTCAAGTCTAGTTTAAACATTTTTCTGTTAAACCTCCTTTGCCCACAGTAAAGATTGAGTAGGAATAAACTCCCTGTTCTCCTCTAGGGCTATGGAATATACTTAAATCCTCTCAATTTTATTTAATAAAGACCTGAAAGTTGAATGTCACCTTCTTACATATTGTATATTCTCACTGATAATGATTTCATTTGGCATGAATTAAATGATGGCCCCAAAAGTCCTCACTTTTTAGTAACAAGGTAGGGAATTTTAAAATTATCATATAACATGTTGAATTATTCAATAAATAATCATGAATAATTAATGCCAAGAAGTATAACAAAAGCCATCACAGCTTGCTTTACTGAGAGTTTCCTTCAGAAGATAGGTGTTATTGATTTTCAAAAGAGACCTTCAGAATTGGGAGTCCAAAAGGAGTAAGTGAAGCAATTTATATAAGAATTCTACACATGAATAAATAATAGCACAACGAATGAGTAACCTCACAAAAGAAATACTTCATAACGGGGCTTGGAATAATGGTATATCGAATACACTTCTTTAAATGTATTGAATGATCATGGAACCAAAATGAGCTTCCAATTAGAAAGACACTGGAAATGGGTTATTGCACAGAGATAAGGTGAATGCTGACCTACCATCAGTTGGTTTGAATTAGATGCCTATAGGGGTGGTAATTGGGTCAGCCACAGGAATATAATTCTAATTCCTCTTTGTTCACAGTGCTTAGGTATTCTCAAAGATAATTAATTTCCCTTGAAGGGGAGGGAAACTGTGGGAAATAAACCCTGAGAGCTTCAGTTAGCATTTTACAACTGTTGTCTAACATGACAATCACTCCAGTTAGCCACTTGCCAAAGTTATTTTGGCTCATAAAGCTTTAAAGGTCCATTTGCCAAGGCAAAAGTCTAAGAAATATTCATTCTTAATGAAATTCTAAGACAAGGAGAGAGACATCTGAATCAGATCTATACTTGTGCTTTACAACCACAATTCATTAAATTATGCAAAAGTTCAAGTCAAATTATTATTCTAATTTAGAAAATTTCTTAATAATAGTAACAGATTAAAAATTTATAGCATCTACTATATGCCAGCCAATGTTATAAGCCAGAGGTTGGTATAGTTTCTCTGTAAAGAGCCAAATAAATATTTTAGGTTCTGTAGGCCATACAATCTCTATTGCAATTATTCAATTCTGCCACGGTAGAGAAAGCAGACATAGACAATATAAAAAATGAACAAGCATGGTCGTTTTCCAATTAAACTTTACTTATGGAAACCAAAATTTGAATTTCATATAGTTTTCATGTCACTCAATGTTACTCTTTCTTTAAATTTTTGCAACCATTAAAAAAAAAAAAACTATTCTTAGTTCATAGGCCAGACGAAAACAGACAGTGAGCTAGATTTGATAAGGACATATACACATCCACATATATACAAAGACATTTAATCCTCCCATCAACCCTAAAATCTAGGTACTATTATTATTCCCAATCAGAAGACAGGGAAATTGCAGTCTAGAAAGATTAAGTTATTTGTTCACAATCATCCTGGAAGTAAATGGAAGAAAAAGTATTTGAACTGGCTTCAGAGTCATTTTCTTAAATACTCTGCTGGAGTCTCCTTACTGCAATGTGCAAAGGGCATCACACTTCTCCCCTGTGAAATGTGGTGGAAATATTGTACACTTCACATGATGTTTTCTGGTACTTGGCATATATGAATACCCAGAGATGGGGGCTTAATTTCCCCTTAAACCTTGCCTCTACTTTTCCTTTTCTTTTTTTGAGGTACCAGGGCCGGGAGATTGAACCTGGGGCCTCATATGTAGAAAGCCAGCACTCATTTACTGAGCCACATCAGCTCCCCTGAGTTGGTTTTGTCATTTTGTTTTACTTGCTGTTTGTTTTTGTTTTTTTAGGAGGTGCTGGGGACTGAACCCCGGACCTCCCATGTGAAAGCAGGTGTTTAACTGCTTGAGCCGAGCCACACCCACTCCCTTGCCTCTATTATTAATCAACACCACTACCACCTGAAATAGCCTGAGACATAGTGGACACACAAAAATATTGACTGAATTAAAAACTTACAGTGCAGGAGAACTATGTTGGGGAAAGATGGGTCATGCCCTAGTTGATTAGTGCTACTCAAAACAAAACAAAACAAAGAATGTGGCCCTACAAGAGTGCAAAGCAAATCCACTCATTCTTTCATTTTAATATCTGAGAATGCCAGAGAAGATTAAACTTCTTCCTCATGTAATCAATTGAAGAGTTAAGTATTTGATTCAACTAATTGTCCATTTCAGAATTGATCATCATTTTGGAAGACTGTATCTATTCCTTAGTGAAATTATCAAACATGAGAAGTGCAAGTGCATTAAGAAAATTAAATCCAGTATAGTTATACAATCTAAATGATATTCAAGCAAGTGTCTTACTTTGTCACAAACTGCAAATCGCCTCACTTATAAAGCCAATTCTATCTCATCTCACTAGCTAGCAAAAACCCACAGACTCAATTATTTGAGTAGTGTCATTCACAGTGATGGCCATGACCCTGGGAGCCTTGTTCTTGGCAACTTGGACTTTGCATTTCTGGTGAGACCAGGGCTGTTGGAACAGAAAAAGAAGTTAGATTGTTGAGCATGGAAAGAAGACACAGATAAGAATATGTGGAAAAGCCGATTCTTGAGAGCATCTCAAAATCGGACACCAATATCTTCCAGTCTTATCTGAAGCTGACCTAAATTTTTGCAGTTTTGATATAACCACTTCTTCTCCTGTTCCATATTCAGTGCAGATGGGGAACAGCTGGTCACCCCCCTCATTACAATTTCCCTCAAATACGTGATGGCAGTAATTAAGTCACATTTCAACATTGCATTACTCAGACTCAATAATTCAGGATACTAAATTGTAACATAAAATTCTTATGAAATCACCTCATTTCTAATTTTAGCTAAGTAAATCATTAACTTTATTAAAATCTGGATTTCCCCCTTCAAATGAGATGTGTCTGTTCAGTGGAAACATTTTCTCATGGAGGTCTGCTGTATAGTGGTCCCAGATGTGACTCTGGAATCAGATGTTCATTCTTTCTGCAAATACTTTTGACATGAGAAGTATCTTCTGTGTGGCAGGCACTATGCTGCAGGTTGGGAATGCAACAGAATACACTCAAAAATAGATCTTGCCACCGTGAAGCTTGCATTTTGGTGAAAATAAAGGAAAGAAAAAGTAGGTAATTGCCTATTGTGATCAGTGGTATTAAATAAATAATCAAGAGTCCAAGATAAAGAGAGAAGGATGAATCAGGGGAAAGAGGGTTCAAAATTCCAAATCTGCCACTTACTTGCTTGAGTAAGTTACCTAAATTTTCTAAGCTTCAGTTTTCTTATCCGTAAAATTGGGAAAAATAATGTCACCCCTTGCATGGGGTTGATTTGTGGATTCATGGAGATAACTGTAAAAGCACTTGAGATAGTGCCAAGGACTTTGTGAGAACTCATTAATAATAATAAGATTATATTAGTAACAGTTATCGCTATTTTCAACACTATTTTTGGAGACAAAAGTCAGAATGAGCATTTTGGTCATCAAGAATATAATCCGCTGCATTTGGCCTCTTAGTATTAATTAAAATCAAGTTTTACAAAGTGCCCTATTTTGTAATTTAAAAGTATGGTGAATTTAAAAATATGGTGAACATCGGTTGGGTTGGGTTTGGGTAATGGACACTAACAGCTCCAACCAAGGGAGACTGTGTTTTCTATTAATTTTTTTTTAATGACACAAGTATGAAGAGAACCACAATTCATTGACTCACTTATTCTTGTCCCTAACAGTGAATTTTAGTAATAAATACACTTGTACTACTGAGAAAACATATTTTGATACTACACATATTCCTTGATAGTGGCAGTTTTAAGATGATTTTGTGACTTTCTGCCTAGAGCCCACACCAAATCTCAGTGTGTATTTCTATCTTTCTCTCCCATTTCTCAGCAAGCTCTGTTCTTTTCACCATTTCCCAATAATTTTTTTTTACTGGTCTAAAAAAATAAGTATTTTGTATTTAAAGATTCTGGATTACCTATCCATTGGTGCAGATTTTGAAATGTGTAAAAAAGAAACTTGTTTTTAAAAATAAAACTTGCTCTAGTTTTGTGACCTTGTGTAGTTTTAAAATAAAATCAGAAAAGCAAAAAAAAAAAAAAAAAGGTATAAAATGAGGTTTATGCTGCAAATGAAATGCAAGGATTCCTCTATTTAATTTAAAACATTTGTATATCAATCATCTCATTGTTGCTAAACATCAGTTAAACTGGTAAGTTATTTAAATAGTATCCATAGGATGGGCTAGGATGTTACAAAGGCAGTTTCCATTCACTTAATGTTTTACAGAAAAACTTTGTTGAGCTTCCACTCTCTGCCGAGCCCAGAAAGGTACAAGCAATTTACCTTCTGTTGTTTAGAAAATGACCAATAAATGGGAAATAAAGTTTTTTTAAAAAGTAAGCTTTTCTATGGAATACATTGTCCCTCTTCTCTAAACTGCCATTTTACAATTTGTAAAGTGGGCAGCTTGAGCTGCACGGTTTTCTAAGAGAGCCTCCCAAATTTAGTATTTTTAATTCTGTGACTCCAGGGCAGTAATCTTTAAAATGAAACTAGTAATAGGGAAACAGACCTTCACTGGATATTTGCTTAAGGTTACAGTCATCGTGAGCATAAAAAGATCAACTATATCTCATTTTTAAATGACTAGCTCATACTGTATTTGTTCCTTTCCTCCTAAACCAGGACCCCAAAGCCAATGTTCACTTCTAACAGAGAAAGTGCAAAGTTCCTCTTCAAGTTTTCTCCCTTACAAGGTGTATAATGATGAACTGATCACACGGCTTACAACGGTTAACAGTGACTTGCATTCCCGTGACATAGAACAGCCCCCATCCGGAGCATGTGTTCAGATACAGCTCATTTCCAAGAAGGCAATGACACCAGCAACCCCTCCTGCATCCCTAGAATTCACCACCTCTAGCCCAACACCCCCGAGCCATGCCTATTGGCCCTCAGGTCTTACCCAAGCCCCAGCCCGTTCCCACTGACTAAGCGTATTCCTCCTATAAATGTACTGTATAAATCCATGACCATCTATGCCAGAAACAGGCTGAAGTTTCTCTTCAGACCCCCTTCATTGAGAGAGCTTCCCAATAAACTTTCTGCCTGCAATCATGTTAGTCTCCATGCCCCCAGTGAGCGCCATTTTTCCCCTAACAGCTCCAACATTCACTCTTTATATGACTTTGGGAAGAGGCCTCTAGACTCAATTTTACCATACATAAAAAGTTATTACAATACCTACCTCAAAGCATGGTTGCATTAAAGGACAAAAGGTAATGAAATAACTAAGATATGACTTTTTACTCGTTTAATTTTTCAATAAATATTAACCAATTATTATTCAAAGAGGTTTACTCTTCAAATACAAAATGTGAATATCTGTATCTGTGGCATAGGTTCTGTACAATTAAATGCTGATTACTCTGTTGAGCAGAGATACTCAATATCATTGATAACAAAAACATACATGAAAAATCATAATAATAATGGCATCCGAATTTCCCAAGTTATTTTACATAAAACACTAGCCATAAATTCTCTTTGGGAAGCGCAATCAAAACTTGTCTTCATCTTTAGATTCATGATGCACGATAGCACATTAAACTCATTAACCAGTGGAATCCTAGCATCCGACCAAACTTGCAGAGACAGAAATAATCAACAACTTGGAGTGGTGGGGTGCCAACTAGAACATATTCATAGCTCTGTAGGGAATGCAGCAGTGATGGTGTAAGCATTTCTAATGCAGAATTATTTAAGCTCTACATTTTAACTGAGAGATCATAAAGGCATTAAAGTGCATTAAATATGTATCTTAACATGTTTAGATCCATTACAGTTTATCATCTCAAAATAAAATCTGAAAATTGCTTACTCCCTAAGTATAAATTAATAAGATGGGTGAAAGGATTTCCAGAGTATCAGCAGTGTATACACACTGATTCAATTTGAAAGTTATTGTTCTGAATATTTTCTTTTCTACTGTTGCTCTGAAAAGTAATGTAAAACCAAGCACCAGACCTAATCAACACTGAAAAATACAATGTCAGTGTCCCCAATATCTTAAACTGGAATTTTATTCTGTGGCAATTGTTAAAGCTAGAGAGAGGATGTTGCATCAGAGGGACTAGGGGAAGTACAATTAGAATTATTAGTTTGGATATGAAAGTAATGTATTATTTTGAGTGATATAGGTAGCCTGAGGGCAAAATCCAAGGTCACGTTTCTTCTCAAGAGAGAAATGTCTAAGAGGGTAATGATCTATATACCAGAGTCAGAAACGAAAATGTCAACGTTAGCACTGTAAAATAAGAGAACAGGAAATAGAGGGTCAGTGTGGACACTCATGGAAGCAAAGCTTAATATACCATATCTGCCTTATTTGTTAACATTTCTTTATAACACTTTTCTGTAGTGCATTTTCTTGATTGTGCTATGTGCTGTCTTAAAAGCAGTTCCCAGGAAAGATGAAGAAGACAAGCGATAGCACAGGAAATATGAAATACAGTTTAAGGTCACTGCGTGCACAGAAAGCTTACAGCATTACAGGTAATTGCCATCTTTGCCAATGCTTTGTCCCCTTGGAGTGTCAGATGTGATCGATATTCATTCATCAGTGTTCATTTGTAAATTCATATCAGGAGGGAAAATATAAATAAAAGACCCAAAATATAGAAAAGGGAGAGAATAGTCATTAGAAGAGAAAATTGTTTCTTTTTTGTCTACCCAGCCAATTTTCTAATTGCCAAAAGACAATTAAGCTATCCATTTTGCAAAGAATTTAGATGTAAAAAAAAAAAAAGAAAACTAATTTGAGATTTTTATTTTATGTAATATAGCATATCAAATATGCTGAAAAACTACCTTGCCATATAATAGCTCTAAGTGCTAAACAGTATGTTTCTAAAACTCTTTTGGCTAAAATAAAATAAATCTTCAAAGTCAAAAAATAAAACAAGAGCAGGAATCCATAGGAGTAAGCCTAGGTTTTAATAATCACATCAAGGGAATAGGAGGCAAGGCCCAAGATCTATATGACATGGAGAATAGATCATAAATCTCCTAAATAATACTGTATCCTCAGGGTGCCAAACCCTCAATGAAACTCCAAATTAGGGGAAAAAATATTTTCCCCACTAAGAGAGCTAGTGGGAAATTCTTAACCCTAATTCTAAGTAGGGGAGAAATCAGAAGTCTCTTCTGAAAATACATAATCATTCACTAGTCTTCATCTACTTTTATAAAAAATTCAAGCCAAGAATTTAGTTTAAATGATTTAGGTCAATGATGCTCCCTGGCTTCTGGAAGAAAGAATGTTAAAAAGTCTCTGGAAGTATACACCAGAAATCTAGGACTTAACACCTACATTTGAAGTTTCAAGGAGTATGATCTTATAGTTAAAATAATAAAATAATGCAGGTACAAAGGTCCATGAGCCACAGTAAAGAAAATAATAGTTATACAGAGAATATATTTAAGGAATTAAAGTTGGAAACTGAAAATATGAGATAATATGAGATTAAAGGAGATTATCAAAAATGATTAAGCAGGACTTGCATTCTCCAAGATGGCAATGTTAGATGCTCCAGGGTGCCATTCCCCCAAAAACCTTTTGAACAACTAGGAAAAATTATCAGTCACCAATCTCCAAACCCTAAAACACTTAAAGGGCTGAAATAACTGGACAAGTCCTGAATCAAGAAAATGCAGCTTTCAAAGTGGTAGAATTTATGACGCCCTTAATGGTATCTCCCCCAAACCCTCCCAAGTGAGATTGTGCTTCCATTGTGGGTTTCTGGCCCTATTCTGGAGAGAGCACCAAAGTGTATACTAGGGTGCCTCTATGTCAGTGCCAGTTATCAGGGGGCAGTCTGAAAGACTAAACCAGGGAACTTGTGTCTATCTCACCCTCCCGGAACTTGCCCTGAAGGGAGAAGCTACCTTGTTATGTAACTCCACTTATTACTTCTTACAAGTTCTACAATAGAAATGCATAAAAAGTAATGTCAAATTTATGGTTTTGGATACACAGTGTATAAATATATAATTTGTACCAAGTACAACGGAAAGGTAGCAGGACGCAGGGATATAGAAATAGTGTATTATATACTGTAAAAGTTAAATTGATACAAATAAAATGTATTTGTTATAGACTAATGATGTTAAATGTAAACCTCATGGTAACTGCAATGAAAATATGTGAAAAATACATACAGAGAGAAATGAGAAAGAATTCAAAATGTTATACAACTATCTCAGTTTCATAGGCTATTCAAACAAATACCATGAAATGGATTGATTTTAACGATGGGAATTTGTTAGGTTATGGTTTTGAAGCTAAAAGAAAATCCAAACAAAAGTGTCATCAGGCAATGCTTTCTCCCCAAAAACTGTGGCATTCTGAGGCTGACTGCTGGTGATCCTGAGGTCCTTAACTTGTCACATGGCAAGGTACATGATGGCATATCCTGGTCTTTCCCTTTTCTTTCAGGTTCAGCTTCCTGCTTCCTATGGCTGTCTTGCTCACATGTTTGAATTCATTCCACTTATAAAGGACACCAGTAATAGAATTAAGACTCATCCTGGTTGCACTAAGCCACACACACCTTAATTAAAGTAACCTCATCAAAAGGTCCTACTTATAATGAGTTCACACCAACAGGAAGGAATTAAATTTAAGAACACATTTTTCTGGAGTATATAAAGTTGAAACCACCAGCACCAAAGAAAAGGTACAAGACTTATAAAGACAAAATATCAAAATGGCAAAGACAAAATATCAAAATAACATAGGAAGTCCTGCATTATCAATAATTACTTTAAATGTAGGTGGATTAAATTCTCCAGTCAAAGAGCAGAGGTTAGCAGGATGGCTAAAATAGCATGGCCCAACTATATTCTATTAACTAGAGACTGATCTTAAATTAAAAGTCACAAATAGGTGGAAAGTAAAAGGATGAAAACATATATATATATATATATATATATATATATATATACTATGTAAATAGTAGCCAAAAAAGAGCTGGGGTAGCCACACTAATATAAGTTAAAATAGATGTTAAGACAAAAAGTTATGTGGGGCAAAGAAAATCATATACTGATAAAGGGCTTAATTCAACAAGATGATGGAACAATTATAAATTTATATGCAACTAGTGGAAGAGCCCCAAAATATATGAACTACTGATAAAAATGAAGGAAGAAATAGATAACTCCACACAAATAACAGGAGATTTCATACAGCACCCTTTCAATAATGGATAGAACATTAGACAGAAGATAATATGGAAATAGAAAATTTGTGTGATACTATAAATGAAATAGACCTAACAGACATATATAAGACACTTCACCCAAGAGCAATGGAATACACATTCTTCTCTAGTGCACATTGATATATCTAGAATAGATCATATGTCTATGATCTATCTCAATAAATCACAAGTCTCGATAAATTTTAAAATATTGAAATCATACAAAAAGAGACCTAACCTCACAACTGGAGAATCTAGAGTAGGAGGGCAAACTCAACCCCATCCCCCAAAAAAACAGAAGGAAGGAATTAACATAGATTAGATAAATGAAAATGAGCAAAAAAGTTGAGAGAATCAATGAAACCAAGAGCTGATTCTTTGAAAGATTAGTAAAATTCATAAATCTTTGGCTGGACTGGCAAAGTAAAAGAGAGGATGAAAAAACTAAAATCAGAAATAAAGGGGAGTATCACTATTGATCCAAGGAGAGAAAAAGGATTTTAGGAGGATACTATGTACAACTGTAAGCCAACAAATTAGATAACCTAGGTGAAATGGACAAATTGTTAGAAATACATGACTTATCTCCACTGACTCAAGAAAAAATAAATCTCAGTAGATCTACAATAAATAAAGAAGTTGAGTCAATTGTCAAAAAACTCCCAAAGAAGAAAAGCCAAATACCAGATGGCTTCACTGGTGAGTTTTACCAAATATTTATCAAATATTCTAAGAAGAATTAACAAGCTCTTCCAAAAAGTTGAAGAGGAGAGAATATTCCCTTATCATTCTATGAAGCCAACATCACCCTAATACCAAAATCTGCTAAAGATACAAGAAAAGAAAATTACAAACCAAAAGCCCTTATGAATACAGATGCAAAAAAATCCTCAGCAAAATATTAGCAAACTGAACGCAAAGTACATTAAAAGAATCATACACCATGATCAAGTGGAATTTATCCCAGGAATGCAAGTCTGTTCAAGATATAGAAAATCAATTAATGCAGCACAGTGACTTAATAGATTGAAGAACAAAAAAAAATGCATGATCATCTCAAATGGTGCAGTAAAGGCATTTGACAAAATCCAGCACGACTTCTTGATAAAAACACTTAGAAAACTAGAAATAGTAGGAAACTTCCTCAACCTGACAGCAGGTATATATTGAAAATCTACACCTAATATTATACTTAAAGTGAAAGACTGAAGGCTTTCCCTCTAAGATCAGGAATAAGACAAGGCCCACTGTCACCACTATTATTCAACATTGTTCTAGAAGTTCTGGCCACAGCAATGAGGCAAGAAAATGAACTAAAATGCATCCCAATGGGAAAGGAAGAAGTAAAACTTTCCCTATTTACAGAGGACATGATCCTATAAATAGATAGTCCAGAAAAAATCTGCAGCAAACTACTAGAGCTTATAAACAAATTCAGGTAAGTGGCCGTATACAAGATCAACACCAAAAATCAGTAGTATTACCATACACTAATACTGAGCAATCTGAAGAGAAAAATCAAGACAAAACTTCCATTTATAATCGCAACTAAAAACTCAAGTATCTAGGAATAAATTTACCCAAGAATGTAAATGAAATATACATGGAAAATAACAAAACATTGCTTAAAAATATCAAAGAAGACTTACATAAATGGAAGGATATTCCATGTTCATGGATTAGAAGACTAATCTCAATTATTGTTGAGATGTCAATTCTATCCAAAGTAATTTACAGATTCAAAACAACCCCAATCAAAATTCTGAAAGATTTCTTTGCAGAAATGGAAAATAAATCACCAAATATATGGAAGAATAAAGGGCCCCAAACAGCCAAAGTCATCTTGAAGTAAAGAGTGAAGATGGAAGACTCATACTTCCCAAACTTAAAACTTGCTATAAAGCATCTATAGCCAAAACAGCATTGTACTGGCACAAGGAGGAAATCAAATTCAGAGTTCAGAAATAAACCTTCACACATCTATGGCCAATTGATTTTGACAAGGATGCTAAGTCTACTCAATGGGGAAATAATTGTCTCTTCAACAAATGGTGATGGAAAACTGGATATATATAAACAAATGAAGACAGACCCCCTACTTAAATCATATACAAAATTCAACTCAAAATTAATCAAAGACCTAAATATAAGAACCAAAAATACCCAGAAGAAAACTTAGGGACTCATTTTCAGGACCTTGTGTTAGGCAATGTTTTCTTACACTTTATTCCAAAACCATGAGAAACCAAAAAAACAAACAAAAAATAAAAGCACTTAATCAAATTTTTTTAAATGTATGTGTATCAGAGAATTTCATCATGAAAGTAAAAAGACAACCTATAGAGTGGAAGAAAATATTTGAAAACTGCATACACAATATGAGTTTAATATCCAGAATATATAAAGATATCCTACAACTCAATAACAAAAAAACAAACCACCTAATTTTAAAAATGAGCAAAATATTTGAATAGACATTTCTTCAAAGATATGCTAATGGTTAAAAAGCACATGAAAAGACAGTCAACGTGATTAGCAATTCAGGAAATGTGATTCAAATCACAGTGAGATATCATTTCATAGCCATAGAATAGCTATATTTAAAAAAAGAGAAAAATAACAAGAATTGGAGAGGATGTGGAGAAATAGGAACCCTCATTCATGGTTAGTGGGAATGTAAAACAATGTAGCTGCTATGGAGAGTAGTTTCACAGTTCCTCAGAAAGCTAAGTTCAGAATTACCAGATGACCCAATACATTAGTCATGGTTCTCTAGGGAAACAGAATCAACTATCTGTCAATAGTACGTGATTTTATAAGACTCTCTCATGTGACGGTGGGGATGCACAAGTCCAGGCTCTACAAGCAGGCCGCTACTGAAGGAGCTCCAATGAAAACCCAATGAAGGTCCTTTATGAGTTTCCAGGAAATGTTGGCTGTCCAAAAATGAACTGGGAAATTCTCTCTGAATTTTGAACTCACTTCCGCTTTTAAGGCATTCAACCGATTAGGTAAAGCATCACTCACTGCTGATTGATGTAGATGTAATCAGCTCTCTATGCAGTAAAGTCACTGGTGACTAAAGTCCATAAATGTCCTGGTATTATAATTAGCTCAGTGTTTGCTTGACCAAACAACTAGGCACAATTACCTGGCCAAATTGACACATTAGCCTAACCATCACACCCAGCAATCTGTCCTCTAGGTATATGCCCAAAAGAATTGAAAGCAGAGACTCAAACAGGTATTTGCACCACTGTTCATAGCAGCGTTATTCACAATTTCCAAAAAATGAAAGCAACACTCAAGTGTTCATCAACTGATGAACGGATAAACAAAATGTGGTTTATATATATGTATAAGGGAATATTATTTATCCATAAAAAGAATGAAGTTTTGAATCAAGAGACAGCATGGATAAACCTTGAAGACATTATGTTGGATGAAATAAGCCAGACACAAAAGAGTAAATATTGTATGATCTCACTGATATTAAGTACTTAGAATAAGCAAATTCATAAAGTCAGAAACTAGAATATAAGTAACTAGGGGTTGGGGTGGGGATAGGAAATAGGGAGTTGAGGTTTAATTATACATTAAGTTCATGCTTATTCTATAGAAAACTTAACATGAAAAGAAAGTGCTTTGCAAATATGCTGATTGAGCTGAGTGATTCTAGATATCTCTTTCTTTCCAACACAAGAGCTCCATGTCTATATCCTCAATGGCATTAACAGGGTCTATTCATCTGTGAACTGGCAACTGAAATTTCATTGGTTCTATAGTATCTTTTCTTATGTGGGAATGGAAGAAAAAAGATATCCACTGTATAGAACATTTATTGATAATGTCATAAGCTTTCACTGTGTAAGAGAGAGAGAGAGATTCATATCATGCTTTTCTCATTGGGTCAATAAGTTTTCTAAAGCTAATAAGGCTTTTTGCTTGATTATGCCTTGTCACTTATTTCCTGTATAACATCACTTAGATTACCTACCTCTCTGAGCCACACTTTCCTCATCTTAAAAATTAGGAATAATAATAGTCATTATTTGAAAGGGCTATAAAAAGGATCTAGCACATAACAAGCACTCAAAAAATGGTAGTTTTATTATATTAAAGGTTTATAAATCTTGGTGGTTTTATTATATTAGAGTAACCATGGATAGCAGGGTATGGTGAGTTGAATTGTGTACCCCCGTTTGGATAGGTTCCTTGTCTTGTGTGGGACAATTAATTGTGCGGACCATTGTAAATAGGATCTCTTGAAGATGTTACTTCAATTAAGGTGTGGCCCAAGTGAATCAGGTTGGGCTTTAATCAGATTACTGGAGTCTTTTATAAAAAGAATGAAATTCAGCTATATAGAGAGAAAGCCATGGGAAGAAGCCAGATGTCATCAGAACCTGAAAGAGAAAGAAGACATTGCCATATGTGCATTACCATGACAGAAAAGCCAAGGACCAAGGATCACTGGGAGCCAGCCCCAGAACACCACAAACTCGGGGGAGAAAGCATTGCCTTGCTGATGCCTTGATTTTTTATTTCTCCAATAAAATTGGCACTCTCCAATTTAAATTTCCATTGTTTAAACCAAGCCATTTTATGATATTTGTTTTAGCATCCAGGAAACTAAGGCACAGGGTAACTGCAATTTAGATTCTAATTAAGAAGTTAAGGTGTCTCTTACATATTAAAAATATTATAGATAAATTTCCACGTAAAAATTTGTAAAATTTAAAAGTAACTGCTTTGAGAAGCAAATCCTCAGCCCTCCAGAAATTTGCCCATTTACAAAGGCTCATTCCTTAACCCTTGGCATGTTATGTATCCCATGCATGAAGCTTAAAGTATAACTTTTGTGTATATAAAGTTCTCTCTTCCAATCACTGTCTTGATCATGCCCTCTTCATGGATTTTTAATTCTCTCAATGCCTAGCTTTTCTCTTTTGATCCATCAGCAATCAACCCCATCATTCAGATATATACGGGGCATGTAAAACTGGTAACATTCTTTTTGCAGTAAATTTTTCACTGCATTTTTCAAATGCCTGTAACATGATTTATTGGAGAGAGTTTTTGAAAAATGTGTTATCTGACAACTAAATAAACTCAGAAAAGGAATGAAAATCCTATCAGTATAAAACCCAAAGAATTCATCTTAGTGTTCACATTTTGTCCCACCAACCACTCTCATACCATCTATTAGTCCTTCTATCACTACTGTTACTTTTAATAAAATTCTCTCACTCTCCACCCCACAACAATTTACCTTCTCTCACGATAATGCTACAATAGTCCCAAGGTCCAATCACTCCATATAGACTACTGTTAATAAGTGGCAGACCAGATCATTTTACTCCATTGCCTAAAATCCTCCAATAACTTTAAAAAAGAAAAGCCAGTTGTCCTGGGTGGTACTGCAGGGACAGTTACCAGACATTGTATGTCCTCCCATGGCCCACTGGGTGGAATGTGGGAGATGTGGGCTATGATGTGGACCATTGACCATGAGGTCCAGCAGTGCTCAGAGATGTATTCACCGAATGCAACGAATGTCTCATGATGATTGAGGAGGTTGTTGTTATGGGAGGAGGAGTGGGGTGTGGGGGGAGGAGTGGGGTGTGGGGGGTGGGGGGTATATGGAGACCTCATATTTTTTAATGTAACATTAAAAAATAAATAAAGACAAAAAAAAAGAAAAAGAAAAGCCAAGCATTTAATATATGTAAACATACCTTATGCTCTGGCTTTACATACCTTTCCATCCTCATTATGGCCCAATCACTCACGATGCTTCTGCTGCAGTGGCCTTACTGCTCCTTGAATTTCTGAGTCTTTTCCCTCTTGAGCTGTCTATGCTAGGATATTCTTCTCTCTGTCTAGATTGCCTCATAAGTGGCTCTTCCTGATCTGGCAGGTCCCAGCTGAGATGTGACCTTCTTAGAGAAGACCTCCCTGCCACCACAATTACATAGCCCTCCCACTCCTGTCATTTTCTATCACATCCCACTGGTCATCCATTTAATAACCACTCTTCCTGTGTCTACTACATGCCAAGCAGGTTTGGGCAATATGAGATACATTACTGAATGAAACAGACAAGTCTTTGCCCTCCTGGAAGTTACATTATAGTGATAAGACTCATAACTATCTCATATAAACTTTTATATCTGGTTAATTGTCTCTCTTCCCTAGACTGAAAAAACCTTAAGAGCAAGAACTTTATACACCAGATTCATCTGTCAGTTCTAAATAAGCGCTATGGATAAAAGTAGAAGGCCAATAAATAGGATTTAATTATAGAATACATTTCTGCCATGTTTTTGCCATTCTAACTCAGTCCTACACAGTTTGTAAGTTGAGTCTATATAGGGAAAGTCTAAAGAAAATAAAACAAAAAATTAACAAGCATCTCCTTTAATCATTTCCATCTGCCTATTTTTAATGTAGTCACTTATAAAAGCATGTAAAAAGAGATTTGAACATAGCTTCTAAAGAAAATTTATTCTATCAATTAAGGACACTTGAAAGCAAAAGCTAATGAAATGTTATGAAGTCTGGGGTTGTGAAGGCCACTTACAGAAAATATTTTTTTATGGGCTTATAACTCTTCAGAGCCATCATGGGTGAAGCAGTTCTCAGAAACACTTACTCTTTCCCTTTAGTCAGAGAGTGATGCTTCTTTGTCAAGGAGAGTGCCAAAAGGGCATTTTTTTGTTCCCCCAAATTTGATGGGGAGTTAACACAGACTGACAACTGGTCATCTGAAAATTCTTTTATCTTCAATTTTGCTGGTTGGAAATTCTCCTTATTTTGTCTGCTTGGCTCAAGTTCCATACCATTTTGGGAATATGGCAATATCCTCAAACTAGCTAATGTCAAACAACTATGGAGAAATTCACCATTTTTCAAGACTTTATCATGTAAATATTTTAACATTGTAGCATTGTTTATGAATTCCAAAAATAGATAATGGATTGTGTTTGTAAACTGGTCCATTCCTCTGAGCATATTAGATTGTACTGGATTCAGAGTTTCACTTTTACTTGATTAAATAATCATTAAGGCTTTGATTGGGTGACATCAGTAGATGTTGAGTCCCACCCACCATGGGGCAGTGACTCACAGAGTAAACAATGCGGCAGAGGAGTTAGTTGGATTTTTTGGATGCCGGAACCCCAGGAAGTAACCCACAAAGGAGAAGAACACAGAGGAATAGCAAGGGCTCCATAGACAAAGCAGAGGCCCCAGAAAGAGAGAGAGCCTGATAGTCTGCAGCTGACCTTGTGAAGATTGCTGAGCCCAGAGAGGGATGAGACTTATTCCAGCCTACAGCTGATTTTGGAAGAAGCTGGGACCACGGATTCTTAAGAGGAAGAGGGAGGCTGAACCCTTGCAGACGTCGGCAGCGATCTTGCTCCAACGCGTAGCCAGGCACTTTGGGTTAGGGCCTTGCGACTATAAGCTTCTAGCCCAAATAAATACCCTTTGTAAAATCTAACAGATTTCTGGTACTTTGCACCAGCACCACCTTGGCTGACTAATAAAAACAGTATCAGTTCTAAAGCCATTGTTACAAATCAATTTAGTGTGGCTAGCAAAAATCAGTTATATCAGGAAATAATTATAGTTACAATTTATGGCTATGGCTAGATTTTTTGTCCATATAAATAACTTCACTCTCATACTTCAAATATTTATCCCAAAGAAGTATACCTCTTGTAAGAATTACAAAAGCATATGACTTATAATTCTGAAAAGAACTATGATATTTATAAGAAACTGCTTTTTAATCTTTTTTATTGTCATTGTTTTGAGTGTTATTGCCCTTGAAAAGGAAATTATGGACACTATACTTATTATACTTAAAGAGAAATTTGAAAACAAGAAACAAAGTGAAAAAGAAACTTCCAGTCATATTGGTTCTTCCTCTGTTTTAAGTTTTGGAAAGCTGCTATTGGAATAAATGCTGAATTTGTATTTTATTTTATATATTTAGTTCTCATCTGAAATTCCAGAATTTTGCTATTAAAAACTGTTTGGTTGTTACTTTGTGTATAATTAAGTGACATTTCCAAAGACTTATGAGGGACAGATTGAATTATAAATAGGGAACATAATCAAGATTACAAACATGTGCATATACTCACAAAACTTATAAATCAAGAGCCCAGTTTCCTGGTTCCTTCTCTAATGCAAACTCTCTGTCTGATTCTGACCAGGTTGTAACTATTTCTGAGACTTGGTTTTTCATCAATACAAGGGAAACAAACTCAAGGTAAAATTGACAAATTATACTGGTGAGTCTTGTTTCCATTGTACTTATGCACCATACTTCAAGGCTGTTTTGGTGAGGAAAACAAGACTTCATATTCTGAAATACCCAGGTACAATATATTCAGATATTCAGTTTGTTATAGTGAGGGCAAAGAAAAACAGACAATTTTATGCACCTGTAACAACCTTTCGGGAAAGCAAATTTACCATATGTACTGAGACACAGAAATCTCTATACCCTTTGACACAGTCTATAATTCTATTCTAGAGTTCTACTCTTAGGAAGCAACTAGTGATGTTATCAAATGTTTATTACCACCTTGTTAAAGTTAACTAAGAATTGGAATCACAATTTTTTAAAAATCTATTGATAAGTAAATTCATACTAATAAAATCTACCAGTTTGGTAAGATCCCACTCAAAAACATGGGGAAAATTAGGGAGGGATTTTCATCAGTTAAATCTATAGTACATGTGCAAAATTAGGCATCTGAGAAGAGGCAGGAAGATTGTAAGGAAGGGGAGAAATGAAGGAGGATTCACCTACCAGATATCAAAATATAGTAGAAAGATACCGATATTAAAACATGTGGGCTTCAGCACAAAAATAAACTGAATAATGGAAGATAAGAAAGTTTGAAAATAAAATTAAATACCTATGGGGAGGGGTCATATGATAAAAGTAGCACTTCAAACAATAGTTTATAGATGGGTCTTTCAATAAATGATATGGAGACAGCTAGATAACAATTTAGGGTAAATGTTATAGATTCCTAACTCTAACACCCCCAAATAAATTTGAGATGGAGAAAGGATATAAATAAGATGTTATTAATAGAATCATGCTATTAAAAATAATTTCTGAGTGAAAATGCTTTCTAAACACAAAGCCCAAAGGCAATAAAGAAAAACAGTGATAATTTGACTATATTTTTAAAAGTCCAAATAAATAAATAACTAAAAATAAACTAGTGGCAAATTGGAAATAAAAAGTTCTTTCTAATACTTACCATAGTCCTAATTACAATTCCAAACAATATGGATAAGTAACAAAAATAAAGAAAAACAAATAACAGCACATCAGAAAGTACCAGACAGCATGAGTGAAGAGTTCATTGATTAAAATAGGAAAATGCATATGAAGGAAATCTGTTTTGCTGACTATAACTTGCTTTGTAGGTTTGAATTTGAGGCTAAATAGATGCTCTAAAAATGGTAGAAGAAAATTAAATCAAAATGAAAATAAAAGCAAGTTTTTGAAAACCAGAGCAAAGTTAAACAAATGTTCTTACATGGTGTTGATTTGGTGTTTAGACCATCCAGAAAGAATTATTGTGTCTTTAAAACAGAGACTATATCCTCACAAGGGTAGAGCTAGGATTCAAACCCAGGATGGCAAGGCTAAGTTGATGCCTTTTGCTTCCACGGTTGTTGTGGGCTGTCTGTGCAGACCAAGAGCTCGCAGGTCATCCTCTGTACACAGCAGCCTGGAGCCTCAAATGCACAGGAAGCCTCTGACCTGTTCACCCTCTACTTCACGGATCTCCTTTACACTTTCCTCATTCCTCCGAAGGGCCTTTCTGGTTCAAGGGCCAAGCTCCTTCAAGCAGCTCAAGCTGCAGCTGGGAATTCTGTGTCCACAGAGGAGTCCAAGGAGTTGAGTAGCATCTGGTCATTCGGTCCAGACACAGATTCTAACTTCACCTTAATACGTGTTTCACGCAGAGCCTCTGCGAAGCACTGTGCAAAGCCCTCTGAAGGGAAGGACAATATAAAAAAAAAAAAATGAAAACTCTCTTGGTTTTAGTTTCTACCTATTTTGGAGATAAAAATAATCTTGGCTGGGTTCAAATCATGTAACAGCTGTGTGCCCTTGGGCAAGTCATTTCCGTCCTCTTAGGATTCTGAGCAATTAAGAGGATTGTGTTAGGGTTCCAGGGAAGTAGAACCAAGTTACAGTATATTTATAAAATGTAAATATTATGAGGTTTATTATAGGAAATGGCTATGCAACTGTGGGAATTGACAAGTCTGAATTCCACAGGGCAGTTGCAAGCTGAGAACTCTGGTGAAAGTTTCAATGAACTCCCCAGGAGAAATTGGGGAATTCTTCTTCCTCACTGCTGATATCACCAGTTCCCTTTTAAAGGCCTTCAGCTGAATGGTTGAGACTTTTCTCATTGCTGAAGGCAATCTCCTTTGTTGATGGTAAGATGTAATCAGCCATAGATGCAATCAAATGACTGCTGTTTAAATCCATGAAATATCTTCACAGTAACATTCATGTGCTAGCTTGACCAAACTACTGAACACAGTAACCTAGCCAGACTGACACATGAACTTAGCAATCACAAGGATATATACTAAAGAGCACATGAGAAGCTACATGCCAAGATTTACGTCATGAGTGATATTTTACAGTACAACTCTGATGTTAAAGAATGTATCCCTGAAGTCAGATAAGTTATCCCAGTCCAAATAGCAGCCTTGATATTTACTAGCAGAATTTTTTGGACATGTTACTTAACTTTTAAATGACTCCATTTCCTCATAAGCAAAATTGGTATAATCTCATGGGGCTAATGGAGGAATCAAATGAGTTAATACACACTTAAAATGTTTAAATACCCAGTGCCTTTTACACAGTAAGTACTCAGTAAAATTTTACATTAAAAAGG
The DNA here is from genome assembly GCF_030445035.2 of Dasypus novemcinctus. NCBI lineage: Eukaryota > Metazoa > Chordata > Mammalia > Cingulata > Dasypodidae > Dasypus > Dasypus novemcinctus. The sequence continues at coordinate 31,556,166 of NC_080690.1, forward strand.
GAACATATCTTACTAAGGATATACAGATTATTGCAATCTGCAGTAATCATATAGTTAGTAGTACATTCATACAGATATTTCAAACTATTGAATAGATAGAAAGAGGAGCACAAAAGAAACTATATTAACATTATTAAGAAACAAGAAAATAAAAGAGATGCAAATATCAAAGTAAAGAAACTAACTAAAATCTCTGTAACCTTAAATTTTTTATTTTATTTTTTTATTTTTTTATTTTTTTATTTTTTATTTTTTTAAATATGGAACGCTTCACGAATTTGCATGTCATCCTTGTGCAGGGGCCATGTTAATCTTCTCTCTATCATTCCAATTTTAGTATATGTGCTGCCAAAGTGAGCACTTAAAATTTTTAATTGGAAATATTAGTATGGATTCATCATGTAATTCCCAGAAAAAAAGAAAAAAAAAAGCTATGCCCTAGTCCTAGCTCTATCCACTGAAAAGCCCCAAAGTAGTGACTCCAGTCAAGTAACCAGTCAGCACAAAAATTGATCTTTGTATACTATTTCTCCATTAAAAATAATCTAGAGATCTTTAAAAAAAGGAATGTTAATTCCAATACTTGGCCAGGATATATACAAAATTGGTGTATATTTTAGAACCAGAATGTGGACAGACTTCAGGACTATTGGCATGATATCAAAAGTATTCAGGGGTTAAGTTGGAGTTCTGACTTAGGTCAAGTTTCCTGAGACGGAGGTTCACACACAGAACAGTGCCCAAGCAGCACCTAAGCAGTGCCCAAGCTGCTTGCACCATAGCCAGAACTGCTCCAGAAATTTTTCTGGTTTTGAGTCTGTGGTAGTTTGAACCTGTATCTACCTCCTGAAAATCATGTTCTTCAAACTGCTCCATCTCTGTGGGGGTTTGAACCTCCTGTCGGTGGGACCATTTGATTAGATCACTTCAGTAAGGCATGTCTTAGCGTGCGTCTTAATCCTCTTTCTGGAGTCCTTTATAAATGGATGAATATAGAGAGAAGAAGCTATAGAGACAGAAAAACCCCAGAAGCTGAGAGAGAAAGTCCCAGAAGCCAGAAGCTGAATTAAACAGAACATAGAAGCAGAGAGAAAGTCATGAAGCAGGAAGCTGTGGGCAACAGAACCTGGAGGAGGAAAGAGAGCCCCAGAAGACACTTCTGTGTGCCTTGCCACATGACAGGATTCCAGAATCACCAATGGCTGATCTTTGGGGAGAAAGAGCATCACCTGATGAAGTCTTGATTTGGACATTTTTTCTGGGCCTTGAAACTATAAGCTATTAAACCAATAAATCCTCATTGTAAAAGCCAACTCATTTCTGGTATATTGCCTTGGCACCCTTTAACAAACTAAGATCTCCCACAAGTCTAGAATATTTCTGAAACTATAAACAGATTATAGCAATATTCTCATATACAGAACAAGGGGTTACCAAGTGTGAGCTTCTTTTTTATTGGAAGTAAGCACAAAGAACAATAATCCGTCTGAAACTTTAGAGAGTATATCCTGACATGTCCTAGACCACTACACTTTTATATACTTCACCTGAAACTTTGTAGTTTATTTCCTAACCTCAGGAGTGCATAACCTCACAAGGTATCAAGAACACTTACAAGCTTTGTTCATCTGATCTAATTCACTTGATATCAACAGTATAGTGCATATAATGATGGATCTCAGGTGATACCTGCTTCTGATCCTCCTTCCTGTTATGGACTAAAAATATTGCATTAGTTAGATCAATTGCCACTTACAATGTACCTAAAGTTCCAGTAAAGATATCACATTCAGCACAGTGATGCAAGTGGGCTAACATTTGGTTAAATTTGCAAAGATCCTTTGTTATTCCCCATAATTTATCTGTTTTTGTAGAAACTATACTTGTGAATTAAATGAGGATATAACAAAGACCATCAGCCCTGCATCCTTTGAGATCTTAAGGGCGGCATCTAATACCTGCCATTCCTCTGGGATACAGTATTTCACTTATTTATCATCATGGAAGAGGTGGGTTAAAGAGTTTCAGTAGCTTTTATTATTTTATTACTTCATTATTATAATAAATAATATTATAATAAATAAATAATTATTATTACTTAATTATTATAACAACTTTTACTCTACAGGAATCAAAATGAGTGTTCTGCAAATTGCTAAATATGTTCCTTAAAATTATACATCTGTGAACATGACAAATGTGGTTTTCTTATCCCTTAATTCTATCAATTCTTGCCTCCCAGATTAAATAGCTATTTTATTAAGAAATACACATTTATAATTATTACGTCTTTCTGAGGAATTGATTTTTCTTAAATGTTCCTCTTTATCCCTGGCAATATTCTTTGTCTTGAATTCTATTTTGACAAACATTACTGTAGTCATTCCAGCCTCCTTAAGCTGCTTTCATGGTACACCTTTTTCTATCCATTCACTTTTATTATAGCTATTTCTTTACATTTAAATTATATATCTTGGGAAGTGGTTGTAGCTCAACTGATAGAGCATCTGCCTACCATATAGAGAGTCCAGGGTTCAATACCCAGGGCCTCCTGACCCGTGTGCTGAACTGGCCCATGTGCAGTACTGCCACATGCAAGGAATGCCATGCCATGCAGGGTGTCCCCCACATAGGGGTGTCCCACATGCAAGGAGTGCACCAGCAAGGAGAGACACCCTGTGCAAAAAAAGCACGGCCTGCCCAGGAGTGGCACAGCACGCACAGAGATCTGACGCAGCCAGATAATGCAACAAAAAAAGTGAGTTTCCCAGTGCTGCATGACAAGAATGCAAGCAGACACAGAAGAACGCATAGCAAATGGACACAGAGAACAGACAAAGGGGAGGAAGGGGAGAGAAATAAATAAAATAAATCTTTAAAAAAATAAAATAAGTAATATATCTTATAGACAGCATAATGTTAGGTCTTATTTTTATTTTTTCCTATCCATTATAAAACTATCTTTATTTGCAATTTTTGTCTATTAACAATTATTGTAATTATACTTATAATTGGATTTAAGTCTATATTTTTGTTTTTCTTACTGATTTCTTTGTTTCTACATTCTGTGTTTTTTTAATTCTCTTTTCCCTTTCCTAACTTCTTTAATGTTATTTGAAAATTTTTTAATTGTTTTAATTTCTCTCTTAGATATTTAACTATATCCTGTTGCATGTTAATGGTGTGTCTAATAATTACCATAATATATCTTGAACTTTTCACAGTATACTTTGAATTAATATTGCAGCACTTAATGTAAAATATAGAAAACTTGTAACCATATAGGTGTATTTATCTCCATCCTTTATGCTCTAGTCCACATATGTATTATGTCTACATACTTAAAAAAGTCCACAAGAAAGTGTTATAATTTAATTTTAATGGTCATACAAAATTTAAGGAAATTAAGAGGGAAAAAAGGCTTTTTATATACCCTATTTACAATTGCCAGTGCTCTTCATTACTTTCTGATGATCTGATTGCAATTGGTATAATTTCCCTTCAATTTGAATACTTCCTTTAGCATATATTTGAATGCAGGTCTGCTGACCAAAAAAAAAAATCCTTCTTTCTTTTTTTAAAAAAATGTCTTTATTTCACATTTATTCTTGAAGATTTACACTGGATAGAAAATTGTAGATTGGGGTTTTTTATCTTTTACCATTTTAAAATGCAGTTCCACAATTTTCTGATGTCCATAATTTTTGATAAATTATTCAAACTGTTTTTCCCCTTTATAAAATGTTTCATTTTTCTTTGGGTGCTTTCAATGTTTTTCACTATATCTTTGGTTTTCAGGAGTTTAACTATGGTATGCCTAAGGGTGGTTTTCTTCATGATTTTCCCTCTCAAAGTGTACTGAGCTCCTTGAATCCACAAATTTACAGCTCTTATTAAATTTGCAAAGACTTAAGTCATACTGTTTTTGTCAAGATGGTTTCACTGCAATTATATATTTTTCTTCAAATTAATGAGAATCTCAAAATTTGGTTGACTGTATTCTGTCCCTCTTAAAGTTTCTAAGATATGGGGTGAGTGGTTAAGGTACCCCATCTAAATTTTTTTATGTCCTTTGCTTTCATGTTTCAAAAAATCCAAAAAAAAAAGTATTTCACTCCAATTCATTTGTGCTCAATAGTAGCAACTTCTTTCTCAGCATTGTGGAATTGTTGTTTGTTTGATTGATTAGGTATCAGGAGAGAGATTGGGATATTTGGTTTTACTCTTCCATTTTACCTGGAAATCTCCCTCTGAGACATATTGCATGGGTAAAAAAGTCTAAAAACATCTAAAATGTGCATCTATAAAAACACAAGTTTATGAGCGTATTTTTTATATATGCATAGTTATTATTTTTCTCAGGAAACGTTTAGTAAAAACTGTATAAGGATTAACTGAGGAGAGTATCTATGTCCAGGATGTGAAAGACATTAGTTTTTCTTTTTGAACCCCTTTTTTTTTTTTTTTTTTTAAAGATTTATTTATTTATTTTAATTTCCCCCCCTCCCCTGGTTGTCTGTTCTTGGTGTCTATTTGCTGCGTCTTGTTTCTTTGTCCACTTCTGTTGTCGTCAGTGGCACGGGAAGTGTGGGCGGTGCCATTCCTGGGCAGGCTGCACTTTCTTTTCACGCTGGGCGGCTCTCCTCACGGGCACACTCCTTGCGCGTGGGGGGACACCCTTGCGTGGCACGGCACTCCTTGCGCGCATCAGCGCTGCGCATGGCCAGCTCCACACGGGTCAAGGAGGCCCGGGGTTTGAACCGCAGACCTCCCGTATGGTAGACGGACGCCCTAACCACTGGGCCAAAGTCCGTTTCCCCTGAACCCCTTTTGAATTACCTATTTATTTATTGCCATGTGTGAGCTATTTTCATAATAAAAAGATAATTAAAATCAACAAGATTCTTACACAAAATAGGGTCCAAAATGCCTTATTTCCTGCCTAATAATACTTGACTACAAGAATTTGTCTAAGCCCAGAAGTTGGGAAAGGTAAGGTGGATGAATCCCAATTGGCTTAGGGTGAGTTCTAGAAAGCTGGAAGAATACTTGTCATTTGGGAAATGAGGTTTGAAAAACTGACAAAACTGGAAATCTTACCTTTTTTTTTAGAAAGCATCAAAATACTGAGCAATTGTAAAGTTCCCTTAGATGTTTCCACAGTATCTTTGATTTGCATCTGAGAACGATGGGGTTACAGAGAATATTTCTGAAACTTCTGACTCTTTTCAAGTAATATACTTTCTCTTTATAAGATAGAAATCTTTCCACCTGCATTAGACCTGTAAGCCATCTTTAATACAAGAGAGCCAAAATGCCTCATGGTTCTTCAAAGCCCAGGCAAATGTTAAAACAAAACAAAAAATCAGCTGGAATTAGAGATTTCATGAGATCAAAAACTCACGAGCTCTTAGAGAAACGCTGTTCAAAGCTGCTGTCTGTCTTGCTAGATTATGACTGTTTTTTTCAGTTTTGCATAAGCACAGGTTTTGGGTTCCAATATCAACTCTATTACTTACAAGCATTATTGCTTATTGTTCATACTGTATATGAAAAATTACTTAACCTTCCTAAATCTTGATTTCTTTATCTATAAAAAAGAGAAATATTAGTTACAACTTCATTTGTGCTGAGAATAAAAACATAAAACAGGCATAGTTCCTCTCACAGAATAAACTGGTAATAAAAGAAGTTATTACTGTAGTATTAATTTGATAAATCCTTCTTATAAGGGAAAATTACCTTGGTCTTAGGTATGTATTTGGTTCATATTTTCTTTCAAATCTGGAACAGGGCAAATGAGATGGTTCTAATTTAGGTTTGTCGACTCTATACTCCTACCACATTCATACTGAAGGAAATGTAGCAGATGACTGGTGGCTCATCTATCATGTGCCTCCACAGGGAAAGGCCAGAGATTTGGTGATTGTTAAAACTAAGCCTCATATCCAATGCTTCAGCAGTAGACATTGATGCCATGATGCTCTGTTACTTAAAACAGCTCCAGACAGCTTTTAGTTTCCTCACCAAATGTTTAATAGCTTTGGGAACTATACACCCTGCACAGGCCAAATTGCAGTATTTTGTTCTCCTGTCCATATGAGTAGACTCCTACTTGCCAGGTCATATATGAGACATGATACCAATAGCCTAATGTTATGGAGAAAGGAAATTATAATTTATTAAGTACTAAATAAATTACTGAATATAATTTATTGTGCCAATATATTATACATGTGTCATCTCATTTAGTTTTCATAAGAATACTTTAAGGGACAAATTATAGACCATATTGTAGAGAAGAGGCAACGATGTTGAGAATGGTTACGCTCACTGACACACAGATGAATAGTATCAGGACAGAGACTCAATCCCAAATTTACTTGGTGCCCATGTTTTTGTTCTCTCTGCTATATGTGCAGAGAAGATTTACCTGGATTTGAACCTATTCCCAATCATACCTAGCATAACTTATGAGATAAGATAGACAAAGCATTTAATTTTCTTCCTTGCATTTGGCAAGGGCTGAAGTCATCACACTCTTTGTTGGTTCATGTCACTTTCTCTGGACATTTTTGTCAATCAATAACATATCTTTGCAAGCTACAAAATTAGAGCTCTTCACTGATTGACTTGGTGTTACCAAAGCTCAAAATATAATAATAGCAAAAAAACATGTTAATTAGACCATTTGCAAAGGGATATGATTATCCAGATCTTCTAGAAATGTAATTGCGGAAGCAGATGCCACACAGTTAATGATTAACAGTGCCTTTGCTCATCGGCAATTATTTTTTTCTCCCTGGAAACATGCTGATTAGCCAAAGACACTCAGAGTTTGGCTCCCACATAGAGAGTCGGGTCACCAGCCAAGTTTCATGGCAACTCTGTAAATAACAATATGTCCCATAGACCAGATTCTTAGCCTGCAGGCACCATTATATCACGTCTCCCAACCCCGTGCATTGGCAACTGCCCATAGACTTAGATCTTGGAAAAAAACTCAGTTGGAATTGGAAAGAAATCTTGGCTTTGCTCAACTACTACTTCAAATAAGTGAGCAAGGCTGTTTGAGAACTATATTTTATGTAGCCAAAGAATCTCTAGTACTCTGTTACAATTGGTAAGTATTAGAAAGGAATGGACAAAGTTTCAGCATGGCAGATCACTGTTAGAAGTCAGCGATTCTGTGGATAACCTTCTGATATTTACTAAGCCTCTCTCACACTTAGATACCACCTCTGGACAAAGGGGCAATAGTAGCCAAAAATATGGTTGTTTTGGAAGAGTATTACTAATATATGAATATGCGTAGTAGCTCAGTCTGGGGCATATTTGTGTAAAATTAATTTCTTTTAAATCGAGATAATGGATTCCTGTTTTAAGCCCCAATTGCGGTTTTCAGAAGATGCAGGCAATCAGAATTCTAAGACTTAAGCTGACTTTGAAAGTTCCATACTCATTCCATCATGTCTTGACTGTGTCCTCTGCCTACTCTCCTCACATGTCTGTTGGATTTCATTCACCCATATGTCACATATTTAGAAAGTGCTTCACATATTTCAGGTATGGCGCTAGGCATTACTTTCACACTTCCTCCTAAGGCCAACTAGCTTAAATGCAGACAGCCTTGTTGCATTCTGGGACTGACTGAACATCTTCAAAAATAAACAAACAAACAAAAAAAAACCCAAAATCCTATTATTGTATGAAAGTGCAGTCTATATTAATGAGGAGACTTAACTCCTGATATTGTTTTACATATAAGGAAACTAAGGATAAAAGATGCTAAATAATTTTCTGAGGCTCCCACACTGGTCTGGGTCAGAATTTGGACACGACTCTAGTTTTCCTGACTCCAATTTTGTTACTTATGAAATGTTATGGAAAGTAGAAGATCATTTACTATTTTGTCCATCGAAAGATATATATAAGGGGGTTAGTAGCAGCTATCTGTGCCACATTTTTCTTTCTCCATTCAATAATAATCAAGTAGGAAAAAAGAGCAAATCTTAAAGTATTCAAATCTTCTTCCAAAAGGACTGAATCGAAAGACTGAATCTCCAATCTTTTGAGACCCTATCCAACTATCTTAAGTGGTATGTGTAAATAAAATTCCAATATAAAAGCTCCATAATGTCTCTTTTATTTCTTAATATATGCTTTACTTTTTATTTTTAAAAAATACTTACATTACATAAATGTTACATTAAAAATATAGGAGATTTCCATATGCCCCACTCCCTACACCTCCCACATTTTCCCATATTAACAACATCCTTCTTTAGTGTGGTACATTCGTTACATTTGATGAACACATTTTGGAGCATTACCACTAAACCTAGATTATAGTTTACACTCTCTCCCACACAATTTTGTAGGTTATGGCAAGATATATAATGGCATTCAGGGACAATTCCCAAGTCCCAAAAATGCCCCCATATTATACCTGTTTTTCCCTCTCCTTGCCCTTAAAACCTCCAGTGGTCACTGCCTCCACATCAATGATATAAATTCTTATATTGCTAGAATCACAATAAGTCTATAGTAAAATATCAGTAAGTCTATTTTAGTCCATAGTTCCTTCCCCAATCCTGAGGATTCTGCAATGGTGATGCCCACTCCACCTCTAATTGAGAGGGGACTTCGATCCCATCAGGCAGATAGATGGGACTCTCTTGCTTGTAGTTGTAGACTCTCTCAGTTCCTTGGGATGGTTGTTGTCCATCATCATCTCCTTGTTAGTTGTCCTTGGTGAGTCTAATGAAATGAAGGGTAGGTGTTGCAACTCTGTTGAGATTCAGGCCCAGCTGGTACATGGGTAGTCCAAAGATTTAAGGCTCTTGGATATATACCCATCAACCCTAGAACTAATTATAGGTTCAAACAGAAGGGGCAGAAGAGCCATGTTTAGGGAAACCACAACTGAGTCCAACTCTGTCACACTGGGGAGTCTAAATTCCAAAGTAGGGCTCACTGGGAAGGCACAAAACACCTGAGCTATCTGCCCTGACTATAGTATCTGGATGTCTCCAGAGCCCTCAGGAGCACCACTATTTGAGATAGTATTTACTTTGGCAGTCAATGAGATCCTGCTGAGATGTGCATAAGCATAATCTCTGGAATGACCTCCCAACTTACTTTGAAGTCTCTTAGCCATAAAAATTTACTTGTCTTTACCTTTTCCCCCTTTTGGTCAAGGTTCTTCTCCAGTTGCAATGCTAGTTGATGCTTGGTAGTAATCCTTCAGTGCCAGGGAGGCTCATCCCTGGGAGTCATGTCCCACACTGGGGGGAAGGTAATGCATTTACATTCTGAGTTTGGCTTAGAGAGAGGCCACATTTGAATAAAAAGGAGGCTCTCAGGAGGTAACACTTAGGCACCCTATAAAACTAGACCAAGTTTCAATTTCAAAAGTAAAGATTCATAAGTGCATTCATCAATATCAAGGACCCATCAGTGGACCATCCTCCTTCATTAGTCATTGCCCTGTACTCAGGGGATTTTTGCTGTTCCATTAGAGAATGTGGCAGACCTCCCCAGGATGGGAATTTGGTATCCTTTTGATTATTGTGTGGATCGCCACCCACCGTGACAATGCCCTATGAACACTTGAGCACATTTATATGCCTTATATATATATATCCCAGGTGAACCTCCTCCCATGTATCCCCCATCACTGACACCCTGCACCAATAATCCTCCCCTGTCATAGTTGTAACCCCTCTGTGATGCCAAACTTCTTCAAAAATGACGCCAAATACAATCAATAAGAAAATGAAATACTGGTGATAGTTGTAAAACTAAGAAAATACAACAAAATTTTAAAAATTAAAAATAAAAAAAAATTAGAATTATAAAAATAATGAAATTTTTAAAAAAATTTTCCCATAATGTCTCTTTATCTGAAAATTCTTCTACAGCAGAAGGTTTCACTTTATATGAGATTTAAGTCTCCCACAGACATTTTGTTTAAAATCAGGAGGTTAAACTCTGATAAAAGTACCATTTGCCAATTGTTTGCAAAAGACTGATCATTTTCCAGGGAACTCTATTCTGCTAAGGATTAAAATTCATACCTGAATTATGCATAAGTCCACTGGCCAATCACCTGGGTTAATTGTTCTCCAGTACACACCTCCAAACCCAACATCTGAGTTCCAAACCACACTTCAGATGATTGCTGTATAGTACCCCACAGGGTCCCATAGTACAAAACTGAAGGGGTCACCTTTTTTAAACAATTTAGGAACTCCTGACTTCCTCATTCAACAATGGAAAATTACCAGATTCAAGTCCAAAATTGCAATGCATGTAATAAGTCTGTGCATGGAAGAGTCAATCTGTTATCAAATGTTATCACTTTTACTTCCATAATCTTCTCCTACTTGTTTCCCCTTAGTGCCTCTATATTTCCTATTAAGTCTAAAATAGTCTAGTTTAACAAGAAGAGAATCTGTGTCCCAGCCTTCTGTTTCTCTTTTTCCAGTCCAACATAAGTATTAAGAAGATTACTCTTCTTAAAGGACTGATTTGGTCCTGTCTCTGTCAAAAATACTTTGTATTTTTCAGGTGTCTACCAAAAAAAAAAAAAAAAAAATTCAGCAGCCTATGCTATTGTCGGAAAGAGAACAGTCATATTTCCAACCTTTCCATCCAAACCAAATTCCTTGCTATTCCTCATATCCACCAAGTGCTTTCCCAAGTCCATAGCACTGCTCTAGGATGGAGTCCTTTTTATCTCAAGTTTCTAACTCATATTCATTCTTCCAGACCCATAATTAAGAGAAAGTTTCCAAACTAGGGGTTCCAGGCCTCTTACCTACTTCCCACTCCCAAGCTGAAAATAATGTCATCCAAATCAAAACTCCCAGTCTCCTTTTCTTCCAATCAGTGAATTCATTTATTAATAGAATAGCTTTTTATGCATGTGAATCCTCTCCTTAAACACTTTTTCTAGACTTGAGAGTAGGAAGTATGAACTATATTTTTCTTACTTTCCTACCTCCTCTTGCCCAGTACATAGCCTGGATCATAAAATACGCTCAAATTATATGTAATTAAATGATACTAACAACAATTGATACAAATAATAGCTTACATTTATTATTTTCCCACTGTATGTAGATACAGAATCATTTCATTGTATCCGACTGACACTTTATGAAGTAAAGGCTATTATTATCCCCATTTTAAAGGTTAGAAAACTGAATATTAGAGAGCTCAAATATTTGACCATAAGTAAGCATATGACAATGAAACATCTGCTTTTTTCATTCCATTCCACTGCCTTGCTATGATAGAATTTAAAACCCAGCCAAGATAGCAATTTTTAAAACTCCCCAGCAGAGCTGCCTTTAAGTCATAGGGTTCCTTCTTCTGAGGCAAAAAGGACAGAGAATATGTCCTTTGTCAAAGCCACTCTGTTACCTGTGGAGAGCAAACCCACACAGGACGAAAGCAGCAGCCTTTTCGATCATTTTATTTCACTTCTCACAATTGATGGTTTCTCTTAAATTTGTATAAAAGCTCAACATACAAACATATGTTTCCCATACAAAGATACAGATAACTAGAGTTAACAGAGAGCTATTACGTGACCTTTTCAATCCCAAGACCTTGTCTAAAAACTGCCTCAAAGAAGTCTGCTCTCGAGATAGGTGGTATTTTCTTAAAACAGAAAAGAGGCTGGATATTTTAAAATGAATCTCATTTCTCAAAAACAATCTAAGCGGCTTTCTTTAAGAAAAGAAAGAAAGGAAAAAGCAAACAATTTGTTTTCGTTCCCTAAGATTCTTAAAGCAATACCATGAAATAGTTTGGCTTAAGCAATAGGAATTTTATTTGCTTATGGTTAGAGTCCAGGAAAATGTCCAAATCAAGGCATCATCAAGGAAATGCTTTCTTCCCAAAAACCAGGCACCAATGAGCCTTGGCTCCTCTGCCACATGGCAAGGCACATGGCGTCATCTGCTGGTCTCTCACTTCTCTTCCTGGTTTTTTTTATTTCAGCTTCTTGCTTCCTGTGGTTTTTTCTCCTTGTCTGAATTTCATTCTGTTATAAAAGTCTCCAGTAATAGGATTAAGATTCATTCTGATTAGGTGGGTAATACCTTAACTGATATAGCCTCATCAAAATATTCTATTTACAAATGGGTTTACACCCATAAGAATAGATTCTATATAACATGTTTTTCTGGGGTACATATAGCAGGAGTTTCTGTTACATGGTATGATCGTAAGAGAATTTTCCAACATTAAAGTGAAATTGCAGTGTGTAGTTGACTATGACAAAGAGAATAAGTCCAATGCTGTAAGCTTCCCAGTGTGCACATTGTGGCTGTAAAGGAAAATTTCCACCTTTAAGTTTATAAAAATGTTTCCACTATCTATTATATCTTTAAGTCTCCAAAAGTCAGGTACATATTTTTAAAAATATTTAGAGAGACTTTTTCAACATACTTATCTGCAATTCAATAAAATTTATGCATCGCCATGGGTTTAATGACATCATTTTAAATTTCATATAAAAAGTAAAGGATAAATAGGCTGGGATATCATGTGACTATCATTCCTAGGAATGTTTCAGGAGAAAACTATGTATCCATTCATTCAAACATTTAGTGATTATATGGATACTTGAAGCTAAGAATACAAAAAAGAAGTGCTGAGGCTGTCCTAAAAGATACCACATAGGTGAAGAAGGCAGGCTTGAAAAGGCAGCACTGTGATTGTGTCTTGTAAACGTTGAAAATAATAGAGGAGCACAGTGCTTCTACCTCTCACGTCCAATAGCTAAGCTCTTTGATAAGGTGAATTGCTTTGAAACTGACCAACTTTCAGGTAAACATTCAATATTTATGGAAGTAAGGTGGTAATCACCACCTTTATAAAAATGAGAATATGAAATAAGAAATATGAAGCATGGTCTTAAAATGGAAAATAGCTTTTAAACAGTACATATCCCCTGCCACATGGAATTCTTAAAATAAAAATATTTTAAAATCGGATTGAAGGTTTGCTTGCTATGGGCAGTCTGTTCTCATTCTTGAGTCGCAGGGTAAAGAATATAAGAATCATCCCTATCTAGATTTTCTGTTTTGAAATACCTATTAGAACCCTTACATTTGAATTGATTTCAAGGTTTGTTTTAGATAACTGCACCAAGTAATAAATGAATGGCTAGTGTAAAAATTAGTGATACTTCATAAATTCTGTTAATTAATGCAAGCTATCTGTAATAAGCTTATTACATTTCTTATTTGGGGTCTGTTGTTTTCCCAGTTACAAATTATTAGTGTAACCTTGGTATTTAAGATGGTCAGTTCACTGGTTTCATCTTTATTCTGCTGTAGGAGTTTGTGAATAAGGTATTTTTAAACAAATCAATTCTATTGATACATATTAATAAAGCATAAATCCATCCAAAGTGTATAATCAATGGTATTCAGTATAATCACATATTTGGGCATTCATCACTTCAATCATTCTTAGAGCACTTTCATTATTCCGATAATAATAATAAACAAAAAACAAGCTCATCACCATTCAGTCTCTCTTTGCTTCCCCTGATGTACACAGCTGCTTGAATAAGGTATTTTTGAAAGTTTCTTGAAACCTAAATACATTTCAAAGGTTTTTGGTTTTGTACATTTTCTTTTTTATGTTTCTTTGTTTCTAGGCACAGTGACAGAATATTTTCTCATTTTATCCACTAACAATCTCTTGGGTAGAATTACTTAATGTTTTACCTATAAAGACACTGCCATTTAGAGTGGTTAAAATTGTTTTCTCAAGCTTCCACAGCTGATAAGGAGCAATAGGAGGTTAGGAATTTTCACAAAGAGGGTGGAGAATGAGTAGCAAATTCAAAAGAGTTAGAAAGATAAAAAGAATATTCTAAAGGAAAAAAAATATGAACAAGGCCTTAAAATATTAAAAGCATTGTATTTTCAAAGAATCCTAAAAGTCTATTATTTCAAAAGGTTGGCATGGAGCAAGACCATTAGATACATGTTCATGGAAAACTGCTTTGGCAGAATTGTGGGGGATGGTTGGGTGTGGGGGATTCCAGTGGCCCTAGGGCACAATGAAGAAAGCAAAACAAAACAAGGTTATCTCGTATTCTTAATTGAGGGTGACCTCTATCCCAGTTTGTCTTGACTATCTTGTTCTGTGCTAGTTGTCTAGGTGTAAGTATAAATAGCACCCCTCTTCTTTTTCAAAAGTGCCCCTGTTTGAATGATAAATTATAGAATCACCATACTAATTGATACACTAATAGAACATATGGCAAAGTTCACCGTCCTGGAATCTCAAGTTAATTTCACCAAACCACCTGTCTTTGTCTCTGATTTAGAGACAGGCATAGTTTGGTGACAAAGATAGCAGTACCTCATAGGAACATATAGAAGTTCAATGCAGAATAACTGCTACTGAAAAAAAAAGTCTTGGAAGATTTTGAAGACATTAAAAAGAATGGGGTAGAAATATGGTTTGGCAACTCCCTTCATCAGCCCAAACAAAAGCAATATCTAGAGCAATATGCATATTTGAACCCTTGAGAACTACTTTTAAAACAACAGATGTGCTGGGATAAATTTTTTTTTTTTTTAATTCTAGGAGGAATTTGAGGAATTTGGAGGTGTTTTTAAATTTTTTTATTTTATTACTTCATATATATACAAAATTAGGAAATTCAGAGACGAAAAGATTACCTCTTTGGAATGATTTTGTCCTGTTTTTTTCATTTGTTTCATTTTCTGCACTGAAAAAAATTTCCAATATTCATTATTGCTCTTTAAAAAAGAAAAAAAAATCATTTGGATATTTAGGAATTTTGTTTTCTCCTCTTAGATTGATATAAATTATAAGGGACATTTCTGGTTTTACCTTGAAAACATCGACCATTGTTACCTTCAAACCAAAACTCAAGGGACCAAGACTGAACCAGTTCTCAATCCACTTGATAGCACAATGATGTAATATTATCACTTCCAAAAAAAAAAAGAAAGTGAATAGAGGTAAATGAGAGTGGAAATTAGGATAAAATATATAGCTCTATTCTAATGCAAGATATTTTTATTTCAGTTAGTGTCACTGCCCATTTGAAACTGCCAAATCTATTCCTTTTTAATTGAATTTCCATTGTTTTCCAGAATAGGCAAACTAATTGGAGATAAACAACTTATGGTACAATCAGGAAGCAGGGGAAAGAGGCTCAGAATAAAATTTGCTATCAGTTAGAGCTGCTTTTACAATCCCCCTATACTTTCTCAGCTGTGCGATTTCAGACAAGCTTATTGTTCACTTTGAATCTCAGTTACTCATCTTTGACCTGGGTTTTACTCACTTTGCTTCCTGAACTATTCTGTGTTTTTTAGTCTTTTTCTTGGCTTATCCTAATAAATTCACACTCTCTAGACCCTGACCCAAAAACACTTTATATTAACATCTTTACAGTGCAGAAGAGCTCCTGATATTGGCCCATTAGCTTCCAAAATCTGATGAGTGAGAACAGGCATGGCAAACATGTTGTTTGGGAAAACATGGCTTTAATACATGTCTTTTTCAGAGACACTGAAGTAAGTTCCAGCGCTCAAGCCTTATGTCCTTATTTCATAGTTTTTATCAGGGGATATATGGATGGGTTTTAAAACATCTGAGAACCTCTTGAAAGTGTTTTGAAAATTCTGTGGTTTGTGTTATAAACATGTTTTCTCAGGAGTAGTACTTGAGGACTACTTTTTAAAATAAAACATAAACCATGAAAACTGTCAATTATGTAATTGGGGATTTAGACAGGATTCTGAATATTGTCCAACGCGAATATAGGCAGGATCTAGTTTTTTTTAATAAAGACTAAAAATGATTAAAATAACCAAATAAAGGCAGCATGATCTACAGGGAGATCAGATTCAACAGCATGTTCACCATGTACTAGTGCATGTGTCTCCCGAAACTCATGGTCCCCATTTCACCAAGAAGAAAATTAGCCCATTTCTAGTTTGTTTTTCCTTTCACAAATGCTTTTCCATTTGCTTGGGATGCATAAATGAGGGAGTTAAAGAAAATGGAAATTTTAGCCTTCTTGCTTACAGCATAGTTTATGGACATCAGCAAGCTTCCCTTAGAAATGCAATGTTTGTGACAATGACTAAAGACACTGTGTTGAAATAGATTCTAAAAAGGACTTATGTGTCTATGAATAAAAATGCGTTTCCTTCCTTAAAGGGGGAGTGCATTTATTTTAAAAATATATGACATTTTACTAGCTAGCTGGAGCACAGGACTTGTCACTTACAATCTTATTTTACACTAATTAAACTATCAGTCTTCTTTCATACTCTAAACAGAAACTGTGCTTGTTCCTGGTAAGTTCTTAATGGGAAGAACTTGAAGTCATTTATCTTTCCCAGAGTCCCCTCCTCCATATCTAAGCTACTTTCCTATAAATGTCTGAAGATTTTTTGGTAAACCTACATTTAGCAAGATATATAGCAATCTGGCTGACAGCAATTGGGACACATGCTATGACAACACCTATAAAGAATGTTGAGAGTCTTTCCATGAGAAGAGCAAGTGCCGTCTTACTGTTTCTAAACCTCAGAAATTAAGATGTAATATTGTCTGACATTCAAGCATCGAAATTCAACCCAGACTTGTAAAATTTGCTTTCATGTAATTTTTGGTTTTGGTCAATAGCAGAAAGCATTGGCTTAAACTTAGCCAAGCCCTTCTAGGTCCAAAATTTTATTACTATCTTAACTCTTCCAACTAGATTGCTTAGGGTTCTCCTGGAAAATAATGTCAAGGGAGTCATTTTTCATTATGTCCCTAAAAGAAGAGATGTGAGTGTCTTAATCCCAAAGAATCCTACCTTACTTTGAACATCACCAGGAAGTCAGCCAATTTTTTTCCCTGAAAACAGGAGTAATGAGCCTAACAACTCAAGCATTTGTTATGTAATGTCAGAAAAATGTAATCTCTCCTTCATCTCTCTCTTTCTACTTATATATATATTATATATACTATACATTAATATATTTAAATGTCTTTAATAAACACATTTATGCTCAATACTAAATACATTTTTATTCATTTATATATTACTATATCCATCTATCTACCTACCTAGAGTCTTTACTCTCATTCCAGAGTAGAAGGTCTTTGTAATACATATATCCCAAAAGGACTTGTACCCAAAATATATAATAAACTCTTACTAATTAGTAGCAAAAACATATGTGTTGGGAATTGAATCATGTCCCCCACAAAGGCATGTTCAGGTCCCGAGTCCTCGTCCTGTGGATGTGAACCCATTTGTAAATAAGAGCTTTGAAGATGTGGTTAGTTAAGGTGCCCACAGTGAATGAGGATGGGCTTTAACCCAATAAGGCTGAAGTAGTCCTTATAAGCAAAGGAAATCGGACATGGAGGGAAAGAAAACACAGGGAGCAGCCAGACGCTGGAAGTCAGTGGAATCCAGAAGAGAAAAGAGAAGATGCTGATATGTGCATTGCCTTGTGCTGGAAAAGCCAATGTACCCCAAAGATTGCCAGCCAGCCAGAAGATAAGGACCCCAGGAGGAAGAAAACCTTCTAGCCTCTGAAACTGTGGGTCAATAAATTCCTGTTGTGAAACCAACCTATTATATGGCGTTTGTTTTAGCATCCAGGAAACTAAATCAATATAAAGAGGTACTCAATATCATTTTGTCATCAGGAAATGCAAATTAAAATTACAATGAAATAGAACTTCACTTACCACAATGGCCAAAATGGAGAAAAATATGAAAAATACAAAGTATTGGCATCCAGAAATTTCATATACATCTGGTGTCAACATAAATTCGCAAACAATTTTGTGGTAACTATTAAGTTGAATATATACATTTTATGACCCAGTAATTCCACGCCTAAGTATAAACCCAATAAAAATGTGCGAATGTGTTCACCCAAAAACAGCACTACAATGTGCATAGCAACACTGAGCAAAAACTGGAAACACACGAATGTACATTAACATAAGCACTGTTAAAATTGTGGTATATTCACACAATGAAATAATATGCACCAGTAAGAATGAAACATCAGCAGCCACATGCAAAAAATTTAAGGATATATATATACACACATATATATACACACACACACATATATAATCAATATAAACAAGCAAATGTAATTTATGCTGCTAGAAATCTGGAAGTCTGGATAGTGGTGATGCTGCAGTGAAGGCAGAGGGATCCAGGGGTTTATAGAATGCTAGTAATACTCTTTTATTTTTTTATCTCAGTGATAAATACACAGATGTATTCAGTTTGTGCAAAATTCTGTGAGCTGTAAATTTATAACATGTGCATTTTATGTGTATATTAAACTTAAAGTTAACTATAGTATATTAAAGTTTTTAAAAAATCATTTTTGGCTTGGTTTACATAAATCATCTGAATACTAGCTTAGATATCTGGCTGGTTATTTATTTCTACTTTGTGAAGACAAAACCATAGGGCTTGCACCAACCCCTCACTCCCTCATTCTGAATAATTTTATGCAGGTTTTGAGGGTACTACAGCTAATGATATAAAAATAAGGGAGCAGATGTGGCTCAAGTGGTTGAGCACAAGCTTCCTACATACAAGGTCGGGGTTCAATCCCCGGCCCCAGTACCTAAAAAATCAAAACAAAACTTAAGTTTCTAACAAAATTTGTATTATGCATTTTTAAAATATACACAATTGGGTCCACCAGGCTACATGCTATCATCTGAACTACTAGAAATTCACTGGTAACACAAGAGAAAACTTCTACAGTTTCCACAGCTGCTTTGGTTAGGCCTGACTCCACAAGTGACCCCTCAGATACCAGTCACAAATTTGAGGGCCCAGGCCACCTTCACTTCTGACCATGTGTCTACGAATTCCTGGGTTCCCATCCACCCCCCCTCAGATTCATTAAAGTCACTGAAACAACACACAGAACTCACTGAAAGCATTCTATTTATGTTTATACTTTTATTATAGTAAAACGATACAAATAAGAAGCTAAAAGAAGAGACACAGAGGGCAAGGTCTGTCAGGGTCTCAAAGGCAAGCTGCCGAGTTCTCTTCACATCTCTTCACATGGAGTCAAGACACATCATCCTCCCGGCACAGGGATGTAAATTATCAATCGAGGAAGCGCTTTTGAGCTGGAGTATCCTAAATTTATAGGGGTTCCATTAAGTAAGCATGATTGATAGAATTAGTGTGCATGTGGTTGAAGTCAATCTGCAGTCCTTCTCCCCTCCCAGAGGTGGGTGGGCTGATAGGACAGTGCTTAAAGCACCAGTCAACTAAGCAGCTGACTGGTCTTTCTGGTTGGTCAGGCCCCCTCCTAAGACTACACGTGTGGCTACCTCCACCCTATCTCATTAGCATGTGAACTATTAGGTGACTTCCTGGATCCACCATGAAGAACAAAGGACACTTCTACCACAGGAGATTTCGAAGATGCAGAGACTGCTTCTGTAGAAACTGGGGACAAAGACCCAACAAACTGTTCAGTAAAGCATAATAGCAAGTATTATAATAGTGGAAGTTTTGGTGTCAGAGAAAACTGGTTTTGAATTTGAGTTCTGCCAACAATGCATGTTAGGATATTGTGGAAAATTATTCAACGTCTCTGAGCTCAGTATCCCCATCTCTAAAATGTGAATAATTATCTACTCAAAGAGCATGCTCTGAGTATTAAATGAGATAATATTGTAAAAGGCTTAGTCAAGGACCTAGTTTTTACTGGAAAGCTCAAAAATTGTAGATGTTTTTTGCCCTTAAATTATTATGTTTATACTATATATGTCATTTAAGTATCTTGTCCAACCACTCATGTTAAAATAAGGAAATAGTAGAATAAGGAAAATAGTAATCACACACATACACATATGTACATACATATATGAGTTGGTGTATTCCTTCATTTACTTATTTGACACATTTTATTGATATCTACTATGTTTTGAGCACTGTTCTGGGAGCTGTGGATATATCTATGAATCAAGTAGACGTGGTCCTGCTCACATGTATATTTATTTTTCCCCCTCCCCCTCGGCTTGCGCAGGCACTCACACAGGCATTCGGCTCACCACATGGGCATGCAGGCTCACTGTGCAGGCACACTGGCTTGCTGCACAGGCACACTTTCTCTTCTTTTTCACTAGGAGGCCCCAGGGATCAAGCCCAGCTCCTCCCACATGGTTGGCAGAGGCCATATCACTTGAGCCACATCCACTTCCCCACATGTATCTTTAAATCTCGGTATGTTTGTGCAGAAAACTGTGATTCTTGTAATATAAAGCATGCTTCATGTAACAAAAGCAACCACTGAGGAAATACTGTTATAGATTGGACCATAAGCCCATTCCAACCAGAACTACGTTTAAAGAACTCATATACCTCTATGGACTTAGGACTCAGTCTCTGGCCCTGAAATGGCATAAAATGTAAGGATTTAACTGTTAGACTTAACTAGTATAGTATTTGATTGATAGTAAATTTATATATTGTAATATTTCCATTTTTAATCAATTTTATTGAAAAATATTTATAAACCATAAAATCCATCTAAAGTGTACAATCAGTTGCATCTTGTCTAATCGTAGAATTGTGCATTCATCACTTCAATCAATTATTAGAGCATTTTCCTTATGCCAAAAAAAGAAAAGAAAGAAGAAAACAACAACAAAAAACAAAAACAATTAACCAAACAAACCTAACAAAACCCTATCCTTAGTAGCCACTTCACAATCTCTCTATACTTCTGCCAACAACTGCTAATCTATTTCCATCTCTATAATTTATTATTATTTACATTTTGTATGGACAAAATCTAACAATACGTAGTATTTTTTGTCTAGTTTCTTTCATTTGGCATAATTTCTTTTTTACAATTGATGGAAGGTTATTAAAATATTATGTTACATTACTGTGCATAGTTTGCTTTGGTTGTATTTTTGCCCAGATATCACTCTGATATTAACATATT
Organism: Dasypus novemcinctus; assembly: GCF_030445035.2. Lineage (NCBI taxonomy): Eukaryota > Metazoa > Chordata > Mammalia > Cingulata > Dasypodidae > Dasypus > Dasypus novemcinctus. The sequence continues at coordinate 31,577,189 of NC_080690.1, forward strand.
GTAACATTAACATACATTTGTTCTATTTCAGAGAAAAACATTTTTATATATGCATAATTAACCACGCTTTTTTTCAAAAGAGGATTCGCTATGCTATACAGTCCCATCTTTCATTTTTTAGCTTTCCTTCTAGTGATTTACATGACCATAGACTTTCCCCTTCAACCACTATCATACCCATAAATTAGCGCTGCTTATTATAAACATTGTGATATACTTTGCCCATTTCTATTCATTTACAAACAACCATTTAACCAATTCTGCACAGCTAAAAGCTCAGCTTTCCATACTCTAACCTCATTATATTTTCAGGTTACTTATATTCTAGCTATTAACTCCATGAGTTTGCTCATTATATTTAGTTCATGATAGCACAATCATACAATACTGATCTTTTTGTGCCTGGCTTCCTTCACTAAACATAATGTCCTCTGTGTTCATCCATGTTGTCAATTGCTTCACAATTTCATTTCTTCTTACAGATGAATGATATTCTGTTGTGTATATATATCACAATTTATCTATTCAGCAGTCTATAAACATCTGGGTTGTTTCCACCTTTGGACAATTTTGAGTAATGCCACTGCAAACATCATTGTGCATGTGTCTGTACGTATCCCTGCTCTCAGTTCTTCTGGGTATATACCTAGTAGTGGTATTACCAGGTCACATGGCAGATCTATATCTAACTTCCTTAGGAAATACCACACAGAATTCCACAGGAGCTATACCATACTACATCCCCACTATCAATGAATAAGTGTTACTATCTCTCCACATCCTCTCCATCACTTGTAGTTTTCTGTTTTGTTTTTTTTAATGGCCATTCTAGTAGGTGTGAAATGATATCTCATTGTAGCTTTGATTTGCATTTCTCCAATAGCTAGTGAGGTTGAACATTATTTCATGCATGGGTGTTTTTTTTTTTTTAGCCATTTGTATTTCTTCTTTAAAAAATGTCTATTCAGGTCTTCTGCCCATTTTTCAGTCAGTCATTTGTCCTTCTGTTGTTGAAATGTAGTATATATCATGGATATTAAACCCTTGTCAGATGTATGATTTCCAAATATTTTCTTCCATTGAGTAAGTTGACATTTTTAATCTCTTCACAAAGTCCTTTGAGGTACAAAATTATTTAATTTTGAGGATGCCTCATTAAACTCTTCTTTCTTTCATAGCCTGTGTTTTGTGTGTAAGGTTTAAGAGACTCCCATGCAACATACGATCTTAAAGATGTTTCCATACATTATCTACCAGGACCTTAATGGCCCTGGCTTTTTTTACTTTCTTTCTTTCTTTTTAGGATACCAAGGATTGAACCCAGGACTTCATGTATGGGAAACAGGTACTCAGCCACTTGAGCTACAGCTGCTCTGGTCCTGGCTTTTATGTTTAGGTTCTTTGATCCATCTTCACTTGATTTTTCTATAGAAAGTGAGATAGGGGTCCTCTTCCTTTACTTTGATTATGGATATCCAATTCTCCCAACTCCATTTGTTGAAAAGACTGTTTTGTCCCAATAAAGTGGACTTGTAAGGCTTATGAAAAATCAGTTAGCCATAGAGGTGAGGGTCTATTTCTGAATTCTCAACTCAATTCCATTGATAAATGTGTCTATCTTGGTGCAATATCCTGCTGTTTTGACCACTGAAGCTTTGTAGTTCACTTCATGTTCAGGAAGCAAGAGTTCTCTGACTTTACTCTTCTTTTTTAGGTTGCTTTTGGCTATTCTGGGTCCATTTCCTCTCCAAATAAATTTGGCAAATAACTTCTATTTCTGTGAAGTGGGCTTTAGGAATTTCGAATGGAATTGCTTTGAATTGAAAATCTATTTGGGGGAGGAGATATAGCTATAGTGGTTAAGCGTCTGCTTCCCAAGTATCAAGTCTCAAGTTCAATCCCCAGTTCCTCTTAAAAACAAAACAAAGCAAACAAACAAACAAATGAAAACTCTAATTCTCATTGAGGAGTAGATACAGCGCAGTGGTTAAGCACCTGCTTCTCATGTATGAGATCCAGGGTTCAATCCCCAGTACATCCTAAAAAAATCAGTTTGAGTATAATGGACATCTTCATGATATTTAGTCTTCCCATCCATGAACACAATATGTCCTGCCATTTGTTTAAGTCTTCTTGATTTCTTTTTGCAGTGTTTTGTGGTTTTCTGAATATAGGTACATTATATCCCTGGTTAAAGTAGTTCCTGTATATTTGAGGTCTTTATTACTATGGTAAATGGAATTTTTTTCTTGATTTCCTCCTCAGATTGTTCATTCCTAGTATATAGAAATACTACTGATTTTTTGCATGATGATCTTGTACTCCTGCCACTTTACAGAACTCATTTATTAGCTCTATTACCTTTGTCATAGGTAAAAACTCTGCAAATGATAGGAATAGAAGAAAGCTCCTCAATCTGATAAAAGGCATATAAGAAAAACCCTCAGCCAACATTGTACTCAATGGGGAAAGGTTGAAAGCTTTCCTTCTAAGATCGGAGACAAGACAAGGATGCCCACTATCACCACTGTTATTCAACATTGTGCTAAAAGTTCTAGCTAGCTCAATTAGGTAAGAAAAAGAAATGAAAGACATCCAAATTGAAAAAAAGGAAGTAAACCTCTCACTATTCACAGATGACATGACATCTTTACCTTATAACATTTTTGCATTTAAAGTCTGTTTTGTCTGATATTAGTATTGCTATCTTTGCTTTTTTTTTTTTTTTTTTTTGGTTACTGTTTGTGTGAAATATCTTTTTTCAACCTTTCACTTTCAGCCTATTTGTATTCTTGGATCTAAGGTGAAGGCTCTTGCAGACAGCATATGAATGACTCATGTTTTGTTTTGTTTTTAATCTACTCTGTCAGCCTGTACCTTTTGATTAGGGAGTTTAATCCACTAACATTCAATGTTATTATGGTAAAGGCATTAGTTACTTCAACCATTTTGTCCCTTGACTTTCATATGTGATATATTGTTTTTTCTCTGTCTTTTTGCCCTTTTGGTTACTCTAATAATCTTCACTTCCACATTCTCCTCCAAGTTCCTCTCTCCTGTCTTTTCATTTTGGGCTGCAGAACTTCCTTTAGTGTTTCCTGCAAAGATGAACTCTTGATTACCTACTCTTTTAGTTTTTGTTTATCTGTGAATATTTAAGCTCACTTTCATATTTGAAGGGCAGTTTTGCTGGATAAAGAATTCTTGGCTGGCAGTTTTTCTCTTTCAGTTTCTTCATTTTATCATACTACTGTATTGTTCCTGCCAGGGTTTCTGAAGAAAAATTTACAATAAGTCTTATTCATCCCTTGTATGTGATGTTTCCCTTCTCCCTTACTACATTCAGAATTTTCTCTTTATCTTTGGCTTTTGACAGTCAGAATACTATGTGTCTTGGAGTAGTTCTATTTGGATTTACTAATTGGAGTCCACTGTGCCTCTTGAATATGCATATTCATGTCTTTCATGAGAATTGGGAAATTTGAGTATTTCCTCAAATACTCTTTCAGTAACTTTTCCCTTCTCTTCTCCTTCTGGGACTCCCATGACATGTATGTTGTTATGCTTCATGCTATCATTCTACTTTTTGAGCCCCAGTTCAATTTTTTTTCATTCTTTTCTTTCTCTGTTCCTCTCTTTTTTCAGTTTCAGTTGTTCTGTCTTGTATACAGCTGATTCTTTCTTCTCTGATTTTAAATCTGCTGTGTATGCCTCTAGCATATTTTTAATCTCACTTATTGTAAACTTCACTCCCATAAGTTATTATTTTTCTACTCCAATTTTTAAGTGTTTCTTTGTGTTCACCTAGTGTCTTTTCAATATCTTTTATCTTGTAGACATGTTGTCCTTCAACTCCTTGATTTGATTTAGGAGATTTGTATGAAAATCACTTATTGGTTTCACATTCTGTGTCTTGACTGGAGTTTTGATTCTTTCTTTTGCCTGAGCCATAACTTCTTTTTTCTTAATATGGCGTGTAATGTTCTTTTTGATGTCTATGAGTTAACACTGATGGTCAGTTTCTCACATTTGTCTGGAGATTTAGTGTTGCATGTGTGTGTGTTACTGCTGTTCTTTGATTCTTGGTTCAACTTGTCTTTGGGATGGCCCCTGTTTAAATGCTCAAACCAGGGCCATGGACCCAGTAATGGGGTGCAGTTTAGTTTCTAGGGGCCTTGATGGCGGGGGGGGGGGGTGGTTAGTAAAGGTACCAAAAAGCCTCTTTAATTCATTTACTATTTGCTTCTTTGCATGTACTTTCTGGTCTGCCCGCAGATGGTGCTCTTTGACAGATCTCTCTGCTCAAACCCTGGTGTAGATGTGTTCCCTGAAACCCCATCTGGGCAGGTGGTGCAGAATCAATATCTCTGAGAATTTCCCCTCAGGACAGGCTATTCAGAGCCAAGCTTCAGAAATCAAACTTACTCAGAAGCTGCTCTTCTGCCTTGGCTGGCTGCACCATCTGTTTTCACAGGGAGAAGTCAAATTTCCACTCAGCAACCAGACCAGGTCAGTAAGGAGGGTGTTTGAGAAGGCAGTTTCTCTTTAGTTCCCTGCCAGGTCCCAGAGAAAGCTATGCTGCAGCCCCACCTGGCCTGGAGGGGGCAACCTGTGGGATGCCACAGACCAAGTTTGCTGTCCAAAAGCCAGATTGGCCACACGCTGAGTCCCTCCCACTTCCCTTTCCTGGGGAAGTGGACCCCTGTGACCTTCTAGTCCATGACCACCAGCTAGGGACCAGAGGACCAACTGCTGTCTGCTTCGAGGCAGGGGAAGGAGAGGTATGGGCATCAGCAGCTGTGGTGGCAGCTTTAGTCATGGATCTTCCCTGCGGAGTCTCCTTTTCTTTGCCCCTCTCTCTTCCAGGTGGTGCCCAGCCTTCCCCTAGTGTCCTAAGCCCTAGAACATTTTTTGGGACAGTTTCTGCCTGTCCTCTAGCTGTTTTTCTGGGAAAGAAGTAAGTCTAGTGCTTCTTAATCTTCCATCTTCCCAGAAGTATTGTTAGTAAATTTGGTTCTGGTAAGCCCAGAAATAAACCATCCTTCAAATTGATCTATAGATTGATAACTTCTGTCTCATATTGCTACTATATATACATTATAGCCCAGTGCCTAGAAATTGGCGAGCATTTGACAAATGTAATTTATTTGTGCAGGAAAAAAAAAAACATGTGAGGGTACGTTGCTTTAATTTCCAATATGCATCCACATCTTCCTTTATAAGATAATGAATTCAGTCTTACTAACTTTTGAGGTCACATCCCAAGTTGATGTTCTGATTTTAATATGTTTTCCTACTTGAGATGTAGGTTTAAATACATAAATTTTGGCTGGAGAGTCTGATCTTTTCAGACAATTAAGTCATTCATATTCTAACTCTATTTTGCCTGGATAAAAAGGAGCCTCCACAAAGTTGGAGAGAGCTGAGGGAGTGGGAGGGAATCTTTCCTAAGAATTTACTGTTAAGTGAAATGCAGGGTAAGCCATGACATTAACTTAGAGAATCAACCAAAGTTGATTTAACTAGTTTAACTAATGCAACTATCCTTTGACTTTTTAAAACATTCTTTTTGGAAAATACAACATACAAATATTAACAGTTTTTAAAAATTTGTTTTGCAATAGATTTTTTTCTGAACACTTATAATGCTATCTAAAATTTGGTACTCTGTTGTAGGTTTTAAAACATGTCCAATATCATGTTCCTATACTAATATTGCAAGAAGAGAACATTAACTACATCACAAAACTGTAATGAAAAAAGAATATGATCGCTTTGTCAGCACAAATACTTTAAATAATGCATAGCAAAGATGTTATATGAAATCTATTATTCATGGCTTTTCTTATACATATATTTGAAAATGGAATGATACTGGTTGCCCTGGGAATTTTACGTTATGGTGTGTTATGTAGTTCATAACTTTCTACTCTGCCACACTTTTTTGCCAAAAAGAATTCTCTAATTGGATTGTCAGTCGTTTATACATTACCCTCTGCCTACCTGGTAGGAGACATGCTCCCTTTAGCCATTTTTCTTCCTCATTTCAGTTTTTTGAATCCTGACTGCCTTTTCGCTCTCACAGAAATCCACTTACAAATTTAATTTCATATGTTAAACTGGGGTAGAAAAGCTAATTGCATAACAGGTGAGATTAGTCTGTGTCTTAGTTTACTAAAGCTATTGATACAAAATTACCAGAAATGGGTTGGCTTTTATAAAGGGAATTTATATAGGGTAAAAGCTTACAGGCACCATCAGAGATGCTTTCTGACCAAAGGTCCGTCTGCTGGCCAATCCTGGAGTCCTGCCATGTGCCAAGGCAAGCTGGCTGCTGATCTCTGTTGTTCCTGAAGTCCTCTTTCTCAAATGGCAGTGTCAAAAAGTGACTGTCTTTCTCTGTGTTCCTGCTTCCAGTTCTCAGTCTATACAAGACCCCAGAAAGAGGGCGGAGACCCAACCTGGGTCATGCCTGATTGACATCGTCCAATCAAAGGCCCTAAAACAATCTAATCAAAGGTCCCTTAACTGAATCAAATAAAAAGGCCCAGTCTACATTGCATTTATAGGCACAGGTATGGGTTAACTTAAGAACATAATTTTCTAGGGTCCACAAAAGACAAAAGACAGTTATTTGAGGTTCATTTGAAAGCAAGTATATGGTGTGCTATATTTACTAGGCCAACACTGGATTTTTGAAATCTAAAATGATGATGATGATGAAATAATGTGATCGGTCCCAAAACTTGAGGTATTTTCCTTTCAATGTTTTATGTATTTCTAATATGAGATAAAAGTGTAACAATTTTAAGGCAAACATCATTCCCAACTGTAGTTATTCATTTAGAATTAAGCTCATTACCTACTATCGTCACTTCCAAATAAATGCTCTCAGATTAAACTTAAAAGGAAAAGGAAATGTAAAGTAAATTAGAAATGTAATATGTAATTGCTAAGTAAAAAACATTTAAAATGATTTTGAATGGTCAAAATGATGTGGTAATTGATTCGATTAATTTATTAAAGTTCTAAAAATTTTATGCAAGGAACTCTTCTGCGTGCTGATGAGAATCAAAGGATGAACAAGATACAGAATAGAATGTGCCCTCAAGGAAAAATATAATCATTTGGGGAATCCATACACAGGCTGTAGAAATAAAATATGATGTGATAAGGCAATAATGAGCATAATTCTTTACATCAAAGGGCAGAGATTATGAACAAGTCCTTCCTGAGGGTTTCTAAGAATGAATGGAATATTACTGGTGGGAAGGAAAGGGAATGCATTGAGGCAAAATCAAGAGGAAGCGAATACATGATTACAAATAATACAGAGGGATCAACTTGACCTACCTGAAAAGGGTTGAAACTATTGGAGTAGAATATAAAGATGCAAGTGTGTATAAGGCCAGAGAATGGAGGACCTTAAATTCTAAACTATGGATTTAGCCATTATTTAGAAACTATGTGAAGACATTGAATGGTTTAAAGTCAGAAAGAAACATGTTTAAAATGATGTTTTGATGGATGAATTCATGGGAAAGACCAGTTAGGGGGACCGCTAATGTTCTAGGTCAGGCACAATTACCTGAACTAGATTAGGAGCAAATGGGTAGAGGGAAGAGGCAAGAAATACATTGACACATCATCTGAATAACAAGTCATGGCCACTGATTTGTTACACATTTTTTATAAGTAGATTCATGCAATCAACTGCCTTCACTTGTTCCTCTTTCAAAGTTACTCATAGGAAAATTCAAGAGCAAATACTCTAAATGTAGAGTTTGATTTTATGGAAAATGCCGCTTTACTCCTATTCTCCATTTCTATGTCTGCAAATAAAAGCCCACTGATTATAAAGCAGCATATCTATAAGGAACTTTCTACTTATAGACCATCTCACACTTTTTTTGAGATTTGAACTCTGAAAACCAGAAATGTGAAGGGATTTGCAAAACCTCTTACAGCTACTCAGTGGCAGAACTAAGAGCAGAATCCAGTGCTCTTGATCCCATTCCAGAATTATTTCCATGCAACACATTGTCATTTATATTGTCTAAGGACATTTTGTGTCAATATATAGCTTTATTCTGGAACCTGACCTCCTAAAATACAAAAATTCACATTCTGCTCAAAAGATATTATACTTGTAAGATGGAATGATGTCTCCCCTAGAAGGCTAGTTTCCACTGTGCTGAATTTTAGGACACCAAGTCTTGGTGACTTCATGGAAATATTTTTTCCTCTGCATTAGTGTTTTAAAGTTTTGCTACAATATGCCATTTATGAGTGATGCTTTAGATATTTGGATTGGCAAATCATAGTGCATCCATTTTGGAACTAAATGATAAAACAGTGTAAACAGTTAAGTAAGCACAAAAGGGATGATCATTTTGGAAAAACAGCACTAGAAATCATTTCCGAGTGCTTTAAAACAGGAATAGGTTTTTTGACCGTAGATATAGCCTGGAACCATAGCCAATAAAAATAGCATAGAGAAAACGTGATGCCCACAAGATCTTTCTCATGATGCAGAAGTCAACAGTTAATTTTTATAAAATGGCTGATAGTTGCTATTTAAGCATCAAATAATGAATAGAGTTTTGTCCTTTCTTCACATTTTACATCTATTTTTATGCGAGTCATTTCTTTTTAACTCATATACCCACTTTTATATTAGAATTTTGGTAGAGGAATCTAGGAAAGTTTTTCTTTGACTCAGTTAGTTTTAGGGGAATATGCTCAAGGATCTTGATAGGGAATAGTCATTCAACAAGCCAGCAAGACTGATTTGGATAATATATTCTAAAGATCAATGTGATAGCAGATGCAAGGTTGTAAAATTATTCTACAAGTTGATCAACAGATTAATAAATTCAAATGCTATATCAAAATTTTACTTCTTCTAAAGTGATAAATCATTTCTGGTAACTTTAGTAGAGATGGAATGAAAGAATAATACTATGAGGGACGAAACGGGGTCCCTGTTATGGGACAAGCGGGGTCCCTGTTGCGGGATGAGTGGGGTCCCGTTGTGGGATGAGAGGGGTCCCTGGCGTGGGGAAGAAAGCCTCATACGGCCGCTGAGGCTTCCCTCCGGGGCTCCGAAGGTGTGGAGGGCGCACGACCCAGGAAGGAGTCGCGGAGACAGGCTGATGGCACAAGTCTGGTTTATTGCGGAAGGGGATGCAGATTTATAGGATTGGGGAGTGGTGTGGCGGGTTCTGATTGGCTAGGGCAAATGCTGTTTCCATATAAGGCAATGTTCTGGCATTGGGCTAGTGATTGGCCAGTAGAGTATGTGCTAACTCTTGATAGGCTGACACTGTTACTAAGCTGATAGGTGGTTGTAAGCTGTTGCTGGGCAAACAGCGTACTAAGGGATTAGGTTTAAGAGAGGGGGGAGGGGAAGTGAGAGCTGGGCTAGGCGGGAGATAGGAAGGGGGAGGGCGGTGCCGGCTAGCCGTTAGCAGCAAAGGCCTAGTCAGGAGTGGTCACCTTGTCCAGGCCCAGTGGGCAGAGGCGGTGTCACCTCTTGCCGCACTGTTTGCCACTGAGGCAAGCCGGGTGCCTCTCCTCCCACATCTCCCCCTTTGTTTTTAATATGCCGGGGCTCTCGACGTTGGGGGGGGAGGACGCAGAGGGGAACAGGGCTAACATGAAAAGCAGGAGAGAGCGTAGATTTTTAGGTTTCTTGTTTGAAGCCAAGGTGCGGACAGCAAGTTGTACTAGCTGTCCAAGGAGGAGGGTGTCATGAACTGGATCCGCGGCCACGTTCAGCCTCTCCATCCGATGGGCGAGTGCTCTCATCATCCGTCGTTGGGACCTGCTGCTGGCCGGTGGCGGATTTGATGTTTCTCCCGGGGATCCAGAGCAGCTGGGAGGCATTTTGTGGGGTTCCCGACGCTGTAGGGCCTTCAGGCGGTGGCGCTTCCTCCTCCCTAGTTTCGGCTGCGGAGGCAGATTTGATGTTTCGGCCTGGGATCCAGAATGGTTGTGAGGCATTTTCTGGAAAGACACAAGCAAACCCTCTCCCTTGGGTGAGGAGGGCACTGGGCCCTTTCCAGGCATTAGTTTCTGGGTCTTTCCAGTAGACCATAGGCATAGGTGTAGGTAAGTATGATGGTCCCCAGTGTTTATGCGTGGCCGAGAGGCCCTTGCTGTCAAATGTGAGGAGGTTAAGATGGGTGAGACATGCCGTAATGACCTCATCTGCAGAGTTTTGGGGGTGTATACCCCTCTCCTTTTGTATTAATGCCTTTAGGCAGTGGTAGGTATTCTCCACCATGGCCTGTCCCTGTGGATTGTAAGGGATGCCAAAGTGGTGTGTGATATTATAGTTCTGAAGGAAGAGCTGGAAGCTTTTACTACGATATGCGGGCCCGTTGTCAGTTTTTAAGTCCCAGGGGATGCCCATGAACAGAATGGCCTGTCTCAAGGCTTTGATGGAATACTTTGCAGATTCCCCCAGGAGGGCGGCCGCATAAGTGAGATGCGAGTAGGTATCAATAATGACGTGGACATACTTAAGCCTCCCAAATGAGGGGACGTGAGTTACATCCATTTGCCACCGGGAGTTGGGCTTGAGCCCTCGGGGGTTCACCCCTTGGGGCTGCAGGGGCCCAAGTGGGAGGAATGGCGCACAGGTTTGGCAAGAGCGCATGAGGTGTTTACAGGTTTCTATGGGCAAGTCTGGTAGTAGGTGTTTCAGCGAGGCGGCCGAGAAGTGAAACCTGGCGTGCAAGGACTTTGCTTGATTTATGTGGTCTCCCGCCATGTTAAGGGCGTGAGCGGAGACAGCACGGTCTGCTAGATCATTACCAGCAGCCAGGGGTCCCGGTAGGGACGTGTGGCTCCGAATGTGTGCAATATACCATGGGTGGAACCTTCCCTCAAGAAGCCGTTGCAGCGCAGTGAGTGCTAGATCGAGCGGCGTATCCTTGGGGAAGAAGGTGGCATAGGCGAGAGCTTTACAGACCTGTATGGTGTATAGGCTGTCCGTAAAGATGTTTATGGGCTGGTCTGCAAAAGCGTGGAGGCAGGCGACGACAGCTGAAAGCTCGCCTGCTTGTACCGAGTTAGGGTTTTTAAAGACTCGCCGTACGGGCTGCTTTTTTTTTTTTTTTTAATTTTTTTATTGACTTTGTAATAATATTACATTAAAAATACATATATATGAGGTCCCATTCAACCCCACCACCCCCACCCCACCTCTCCCCCCCCCCCCAGCAACACTCCTTCCCATCATCATGACACATCCATTGCATTTGGTGTTTGACGTAAGCAATAAATGCAAACTTAGTTTTGGAGGCATCCGTGAATGTGGTGGTGCAGTGTGGCAGCGGTGTGGAGCTAGGAAAAGGGTGGTGTTGGCTGGCCAAGGGCATATGGATCAGCCGTTGGAGAAGCTTATGACTGGGGTAGTGGTTGTCAAAGGTCCCCGAGTAACGCTCCAGCAGCACCTGCATGGATATGTTTTCTTGTATGAGGTAATCAATGGTCCCTGTAGAGAATGGCCAGATAATGGAAGCCGGCTGTGTGTTGTAGGTGTGAAGGCAGAGTGTTAGGAGGTCATGCACCAGGCTGATGAAGGCCTGGAAGATTGGGCAGATTTTGGGGATCCGGCTTTTGGATAAGTGTAGCCATTGGAGAGGGCCCTCTTGCCAGAGGACGCCGGTAGGCGTCTTAGGGGTATGGAGGACGAGGGCGAGGATAGGTTTTTCCGGATCGTGTCTCTGCAGTGACATGGTAGCTATGGCTCTGTTGCCTCCCTCTAGGGCAGCCCAGGCCTCTGGAGTAACCTTTATGCGCCGAGCCGCCATGGATGTTGGTTGGCATGGCCCTCGCAAGAGGGAGAACAGCGGCTCGAGCTGCGCAGTGGTGACAGGGATAGCCGTGCGTACCCAGTTAATGTTTCCGCAAAGCTGCTGCAGCTCGGCCAGGGTCAGGCTGTTGGGAATGCTTAACTGTGGGGCCACGGGCTGCACGTGAGATGTGATATGGAACCCGAGAAAGGTGAATGGGGGTGCATGTTGCACCTTCTCTCTGCTGATGGTTAGGCCGAGAGCCAGCAAGCCTGTGAGGAGTTTGGTCATGATGTCTTGTAGATGCTGTGCATCTGGATGGGCCAGGAGGATATCATCCATGTAATGGATGATATATGCCTCCTGCCCCAATGGTTCGACGGCCAGATTGACAAAGTTTTGGCAGATGGTGGGACTGTTGTGCATGCCCTGTGGGAGGACGCGCCATTGATACCGGGGGTTAGCCCCTTTGTGATTGCCTAGGGGTATAGTGAAGGCAAACCTGTGCTTGTCCCTAGGGTGCAAAGGAATAGAAAAGAAACAGTCCTTGATGTCTAAGATGAGTATATGATAGTGTGCAGGAATGGCCGATGGGTGGGGTAGGCCGGGCTGCACCGAGCCCATGGGAATAATGTGTTTTTTAATTTCCCTGAGGTCATGTAAAAGCCGGTATTTGCCTGTGGATTTTTTGTGAATGACAAAGACAGGTGAATTGTAGGGGCTGGTGGAAGGCTCTATATGTCCCTTTTCCAATTGTTCCTGTACCAGTAACAACAAGGCCTCGCGTTTGTGGGGCGGTAAAGGCCATTGCTCAACCCATATGGGCTCCTCTGTGTCCCACTGCAGGGGAGCGGGTTTTGGCTGAGTGCCGCGAGCAATGGCCCATCCTATTGGGGGGAGCCGTGGCGATGAAAGCTCCGCTCTGTGAGAGGACATCTCTTCCCCAAAGGATGGCGGGCAAGTTAGGGAGGAGGAGGGGCCGGAAACTGCCCGTGTGCCCTTCCTCATCTTCCCAAGTTAGGGGGTCCCTGACCTGCTGGGAGGACGCTGCTCCCGTGGCGCCCTGCACTGGGGGGCCCTCGACCAGATTCCAGTATCTTTCATAGTAGATGGGGAAGCAGGAGACTTCTGCCCCCGAGTCCAATGTACCACGAAACCAATGCCCATCTATTCTTAATGCCAGGGAGGGTCAGTCCTTGCTTATTGGAAGTGTCCACATCAGGGTTTTGGCAGTGGGAGGGTGACCTCTTGGTGGCGGGGCTGAGGCTTGCCCCCTTGGAAGTTTAAAGGCCTCCCTGTCTTGCTGGGGTGCACCCGGCAATCTCTGGCCCAATGATAGCCGTGCCCGCATCTAGGGCAGGGCGTGGTGGGCCTGTCTGGCCTGCGGCCGCCGCCAGGAGGCAGGGGGCCTCTAGTGCAGTCGCGTGCAAAATGTCCCGACTCGCCGCACTTGAAGCAGCCAGTGTTTAGGGCGAGGGCCGTTGCAAGGGACTGACCTAAGGAGGAGGCCAGGACCTGGGAAGAGGGGTTTAAGTCTCTGCATGCCAGTATCCAGTCGTGGAGCTCCTTGTCCCGGATGGGCAGCAGGGCCTGCTTACAGACCGAGTTGGCCCCCTCAAGGATAAGCTCCCTGGCCAGGGTGCACCGGGCCTGACTGTCCTCGACCCTGCAATCGCAAGCCTCTTGGACCGTGAGACAAAGGAGGCGAAATCCTCATCCCCCTTCTGAATAAGTTTGGCAAGGCTGTCGGCCTTGCTGGCTGAACAATTGTGGAAGGCACGCAAAGCGACTGAGCGGATTTGTTCCCAGAACTGGGGCGGGGCCTGATAGTATGCCGCAGGGTCGGCGTAAGGGCTGGCGCTTAGGAAACTCTCAAGCGGGTAGGGAATATTAAGCCGCCTGTTGGCGGCGGCCTGCTGCTCAGCCTGATCCTGGTAGTGCGCTTGCCAATCTACGAACTGGCCGGGAGTAAGGATGGCGCGGGCCATCGAGAACCAGTCGTAGGGAAGATTCAGGTGACCGGACAGATCATCTATCAACTGTCGAGCGTATGGGCTATTCAGACCGTCCTCCTTAATAGCCTTCCGGAGGCGTTTAATATCATCGGCGTCATGCTGGTACCAGGCAAGAGGTCGTTGCAGAGAGGGGGCAAGATTAAGCGGGTATAACTGGGGGGTCGTGCCAGGCGCGGGGGCTCCACGAGAGATCTGCTGGCATTGCATGCGAATGAGGGCGACTGGGAGGTCAGTAGGAGGGGCCGGGAGGGAACTACCCGGGGGGGGTGCGAAGTCCAAGGGGCACTAGGTAGCCCCCAGGCCGAGCCTGCATTGACAGTTGCAGCGTTATATGCCGGAGGAGGAGGGGGAGGAGGGCCAGGAGGCCCAAATCCGGGCCAGGGGGCGGGCTCACGCCCGGCAGCCGGGGGCGCGACAGCAGCGGAAGGCGGAAACTCGCCATTTTTGGCGGCGGTCTGCTCAGGCCAAGAGGAAGGCGGAAATCCGCCATTTCGGGGTGTGGGAGCAGACCATGAAGAAGGCGGAAGTCCGCCATCTTGAGTAGCAGGGGCAGATGGCGCGGAAGGCGTGGAAGGAGGGGAGCTAGGAGCTGGCGGGGGCGACCGGGTGGGGGGCGTCTCTTCTAAGAGGTTGTCAACCTGCGACACGAGGGAGACCTCGTCGTCGTCAGGAGCAGCGGAGCCGTCCTTCTCACAAGCGTAAGCAGTAGCGGAGCCATAGAGGCTACGGGAAAGGGAGGACCCCATGCCGGGAGCGGAGATAGGTAAGGACTAGGGGAAGGGGGAAGATGTGCCATAGTCCAGCCCAGAGGGCAGACGTGAAGAGTCCGGTTCCTAGAATTGGATGGCGAGAGCCCGCACCTCAGCGAGAGGGGGATGCGAGTCTGGCCGGAAAGGGTCGGATGGCAAGAGTCCTGCCCCAGGCGATTAGAGGTCCCAGGGATGGACGAGAGTCCAGTGGACGAGAGTCCTTACCTGCCAGAGGAGGGAAGCGAGGAGAAGGGCGCAAAGGGGCGAAAGGAGGAGGCAAGGGAAAAGGTTGCTGGGGCTCATGAGCGTCCCGCGGCAGAGCAGTAGCGGCAAGGCAAAAGGCAGAGAGTAGGACTACGAACACAAAGGTGACGAGAACAGGGGAGGAGGCAGAGGTGAAGGCAGAGGTGGAGGTGCTCAGGCACGCGCTCCTGAGAGTTTTATTGGTGCCTCTTGATCATAGTGGGTCGGTATAAGCCCCCGACATGGAAGGAGAAAGCCATCCAGCGATTCTCCCAGACCGCCGTGGATCGTATGAGGTTGCCAAGGTTCAGGAGCAGCAATGCAGAGCGAAAAGATAGGGGTGAGAAGAGAGGAGGGGGGGGCCGCCAGGTTATGGAGTGAGGCGGCGGAGGTTCTCGGGGCCCTTACCCTCGGAGCGGTGCAGTGGTGGGGTTGCTTTGGCCCCATGTTGTGCTGTGGTGGGGTTGCTTTGCCCCACGTTGTGCTGTGGTGGGGTTGCTCAGCCCCATGTTGGGCGCCAGTTGAGGGACGAAACAGGGTCCCTGTTATGGGACGAGCGGGGTCCCTGTTGCGGGACGAGTGGGGTCCCGTTGTGGGACGAGAGGGGTCCCTGGCGTGGGGAAGAAAGCCTCGTACGGCCGCTGATATATACATATTTTAATATATATATTTTAATGACTATACTTCATTACTCCATAGTAACTCTGTGTAATGAAATATGAGATAAATATCAAAATATGATATATGAAAAATGCAAAATGTTTCTGAGGGCAAATAATTTTGGAAATGAATAAATTAAACAAAATTAACTGCAGAAATTCTAAGAGTGTTGATATACAGAAGAAAAATTATGAAACCTAAAGAAAGGGTTAATCTGAATCAATTCCCTTAAACTGAACCAAACTGTTTCCTTTCCTCCTTCCCTGTCTTCCTTGTAAAAAGAGATTTATCTTGAGGTATGCTGATTACATCAAGGAGACAATCATTTGCCAAAAAATAATGGCTACATGATTTGGATATATAAGAAATGAGTTGTTTATTTAAATTATTATTGACATGAATGTTGTGGCTAGATAGAACAGTGTCTGAAAGATAGAATACTGCTAATTTTCCCCTCTATCAGATTCATCATGGAGACCCTGTCAGACCTCAATGTAACATGTGAGGAGTAAAAACTTTTCCTGCTTAATATTCTGCTATGTTGGAAGCCAAGAACAAACAACCCTGATCTGAGTCTTTTGAACCTTTCTGGTGATTTGAGTCTTGTGTATTGTCAATGTAACTCAAAGATTATCAATTTTCAACTTTTCTTAGTTTCTTGTGAATGAAATATTTTGTCCAAAGATAACAAGCATGGACAGTCATGAGTAATTCTGTATTATTTCGACTAATTAATCTGCCTCTTATCAATAAGGACAAATCAAAAGAGTTAACTTAGAAACTGGGAAGAAATTTCTTACTTTATAAGTAGAAACTAAGATTTATTAACAGTAGTGTTTGCCAAATATACCTCTTTTTGTTCCCTTTGAGGAATAAAAACAGTAAATGATCATATTCTTAGAATCAGTCTGACTCCAAACCTAACTTCTGCTTGTATTCTCATACTTATTAGTGATCACAAGTGTCTTGAATTGGAAAAAGTTTTGTAGCTAAGCCAAATAAATATTATCT
This sequence comes from Dasypus novemcinctus, assembly GCF_030445035.2. Lineage (NCBI taxonomy): Eukaryota > Metazoa > Chordata > Mammalia > Cingulata > Dasypodidae > Dasypus > Dasypus novemcinctus. Next base: position 31,593,671 of record NC_080690.1, read on the forward strand.
GGATTTGAGATAGAAAGATTGAGAAGTATGGCCAATAAAGAGTTAAATATGTGTGGCTGGGCTCTTTTTTCTGAAATCTCTTGTTTGTAAAGATTTAGGGTTTCTCTGAGTTAGATTTATGGTCTCCAATTCCTTGTCCATCCCCTCCTTTACTGTTTCCCTTTCAAATCTTTGAGGCAAGCAAAATAAAAGGAAATGGTAGGCTTTCAAGCTATTCTCTTACGACTTTCATACACAAGTTCCACACACCAAATTTTAAAAATGATCTTATGTATCCCAGTGCCAGGAAATTTCAAAACTGAGTTCCTGCCTTTCAGAAGGAAAAGCCAGTCATTCTTTTTCTTTCTTTTTTATTTCCTCATCATTTTCTTCCATGTCATTTTTAACCACACTGCTACCCCGTTAGGGATGTGTTCTTTCAATATCTTTACTCTAGCTCCTTCCAGTGGTAAATCAAAAATGCACTGCAAACAGCAAAGATCTGGAATCGTTCTGATGAGGCAGGAACACAATGGTGAATAAAGATTACCTATACTCTACCCAGGTCCTCTCACTCCAAATTTAAGATTAAAGATGAGCTTCTAATGGAGCCTGGATCAGGAGCTCAAATTTATTCAGAAATTGTAAAGACACTTAGCTCACTTCTCATATTGTCCAAAGTAGAACTGTTTCTGAGGCATGCAGACAAAAATTCCCAAACCCCAGCAAAATCCTGCAACATGATTCCATAAAAAACATGGTACACACATTTCTACAAACTGAATTTGGACACTAGGGAAAACAACACTTTCTAATAATGGCAGCAGGTGTTTTTACTAATGATCTTTTAATGACATTTTTGATGGTTTTAATTAAACCCCAAATATTTTTGTTGGAAACTTAAAGGACAAGTGGTTTCTAAGGAAAAATAAATAGCATTTTAAAGAATGCATTAAAAAAGAATAAAAATGTAAACTGCATGTTGCCTTATTAAAGAAAAGCAAATAATGCCTTCATAAAAACTAGAAGTAAAATAATGGAGATATAAGAAGTTTTATGGTAATAGTTACTGTCAGAATAAAGTTCAATAGATTTATTAAAATAAGAATATCATATCTTACCTCTCATCCAGTATGGACTGTATTTTTACTACCCTAATTTTTTGTTTTAAGCATATGTCAATACATGAGCAATGTTGAAATCTGATGTTAATTATGAAAAATATTGAGAACTCAGGCAAAGCTGATTCCTTCCCTAAGAGATGGCATTGAAGTCAAGGTAGCTTTGGATGGGCATAGAGCATCACACTGGCATCTTGTGTTTGGCAAATTAGAATAACCAAGTCAGGACAAGAGATATGTTGGCTTAGAATCAGGGAGACAGCTTGTAATTTATAATTTTCAATATTTAGCCTATGATGCCACAAAGTCTCATCAATGTCTATTTGTAGTAATATGCACTAGGATAGCCAAAGTCTCTGCAGTCCAAAACAAGTGTTAAGAAATAAACATCCCAGGACAAAGGAAAGGTTCCAGTTTAATTTCTCTAGTCTACCCAGATTCTCCCCCCACTCCTGGGCATGGTTTCAGTGCTTATTGGAGAAGAACTGGAGGCAGAAGCCCTGCTCATGCATCCTTTGTGAAAGCCTCTCTAGTGAACTTGAGCTTGAACTAGTGTTGTCATGTGTTATTCACAGGTAATAAGTGTCTGCTAACCTATGGCTTCTGCCTTTCTTTATATTTCATGTTGGATCCCCCCAGGTCCCACTGCTATGTCATAGGACAGATGCTACTTGGCCATAAAATTGAATAGCACTTCTACAACTGAAGAAAAAATACAAACCAGATCCAGTTAGAAAACTTTTTCCATCACTTATCTGTATTTAGCACTGTGGCATCCAGAACCCTCTATGAACTTGCCCCTACACACTTTATGGTCTCCCCTGCCTCCCCACCCCAACTCAGTCCTCCCATTCTACATCAATCTCCACCCAAGCTCTGACAATATCCTACTAATTTTGGTTTCAGAAAAAGAACAAGAGGTTTTATGTTAATGCATATGCTATGATAACAATGCTTGTAATTCACTTCCTCACAAGCTGTATCTGACAATTTCCTATGCACCCTTTAAAGCCCTATTTAGAGGATTGTGGGAAGATGGTGATGGACTAACAGACAATGCTCAATGCTCTCACAAAAACAACAGAGGAAGAGCCAAAGCTGTTGGAGGGACCTGCTTTGGGGGTCAGCAGACCAGGACAGTGCTACACAACTCCCAGGAGGGTGAGGGAGAGACACAAAGAAGCCAAAACAGCAATTGTGAGTTACCAAGTCCCTGTAGTGACTGGGAAGGGCTTTCTTTCCCACCCCCAAGATATTAAGCTGTGGTAAAACACCTGGCTCACTGCAGCCAAGTGAGAGGGGAGCAGACATCTTCCTGCCTGTCAGCTGTTTCAAGGGAAAATGGAGGGGAGATAGGAGTGCTATTCTTCAGCGAATATGGCTGGCAGAGCCTGCTTTGACAGGGAAAGCCAAGACTGAAACATCTCCATAGAAAGGTGTGCTGACTAGTGCCATATGCTGGCCAGTCTGGAAATTGCATGGACAAAAACTGTTCACACTCTCTGTATCCAATCCCTGGGGAAAATCTGCACCCCACTAGTGAGTTCCTGGCTTGATACTGAAAACTTAAGCTGTGAAATTTTAAAGGCTAAGAGGAACCAAATATCAAAGATGAGCTGTGAAAAAAAAAACAATAGTCAAGATATAGAAATTAGCAATCAGAGTAAATTCACCAACATATGTAGATGCCTAGACATGAGCAAAAAATTACAAGCCATACTAGGAAACAGGAAGAGATGGCCCAGCCAAACAACAAACCAAATATCCTGAAGAGATATAGGATTTAAGACAATTCATCAGTGATAACCACACAACCTTCCTAAATCACTTCAAAGAATTTAAGGAAAATATGACTAAAGAAATAAAGGATATTAAGAAGACACTGGGAGAGCATAAGGAAAAATTTGAATGCCTGCAAAGAAAAGTAACACACCTTATGGGAATGAAAGGCAAAATAGATGAGATTAAAAATACATTAGAGACACATAAGAGTAGATTTTAATTGCTTGAAGGCAGAATTAGTGATTTTGAAGATAGAACATCAGAACTGGAAAAGACAGGAGAAAAGAAAGAGAAAAAAATGGACAAAATGGAATATCAATTGAATGACAAGGGAAAATGCACAAACATTCATATTATTGATGTCCCAGAAGGAGAAGAGAATGGAAAAGGGGCAGAAAGAATATTTGATGAAATAATGACCAAAAACTTCCCAATCCATATGAAGGACATAAATATCAATGTCCAAGAAGGTCAACATACCCCAAACAGAATAAATCCATAAAGACCTATCCCAAGACACCTACTATTCAGAATGACAAATATCGGAGATTAAGAGAGGATTCTGAAAGCAGCAAGGGAAAAGCAAAGCATCACATACAAGGGAACTTGATAAGTTTAAATGCCAACCTCTCATGCAGAAACCATGGAGGAGAGAAAAAAATGTTATGATGTATTTAAGGTACTGAAAGAAAAAAACTGCCAGCCAAGAATTCTGTATCCAGCAAACCTGTCCTTCAAAAATGAGGGTAAGTTCAAAGTCTTCACAGACAAACAAAAACTGATATAACATGTTACCAAACAACCAGATTTGCAAGAGATACTAAAGGGAATGCTGCAGCCTGAAAGGAAAAATCAAAAGCAAAAGATATGGAGAAGGTTTAGAAATGAAGATTACTAGGAAGGGTAAGCTAAAGGATAAGAAGACAGACAATAGAACAACATGACAACAGAGAGCCAAAGGGCAAAATGGATTAAGTAAGTAATGCCTTTACAGTAATAGCACTGAATGTTAATGGATTGAACTCCCCAATCAAAAGACATAGACTGATATAATGGATAAAAAAATATGAGCTGTATATATGTTGTTGACAAGAGAGCCACCTCAGATATAAGGACACAACCAAGTTAACAGTGAAAGGTTGGAAAAAGGTATTCCATGCAAATAGTAACCAAAAAGGAGCTGGAGTAGCCCAGATAAATGTAACGTAACAATATTATAGTATATGAACAATATTTACTCAGTACAACTGGCAAATTGTTCCTGTGATCAATGTTCTGTAATTTTTTTCATACAAAATAAACACTTGCTCTTAATTGAGGAGGGCTGGAAAAAAGATATCTTTTTGGATACTTCATTTCTCTTTAACCCTTTATTATTCACACTCTTCAATTAAAATAATTTATCTGGACCAATAATGATTTAGCATGACTATCATTGAGCAAGATTTTGAGTTTTTCTGCCTTATAAAATTAAGATTTGGAAAATTGTTATCTGCTGTAATTCATTCCAATAAGAAGTGAAGAATTCCCAAATAAGAATTTGATTATCCAGAAAGAATTATGGCCAAAATGGAAATTAAACCAATCATTCATTTCATTCTTAGAGATTATTATGCCCAATAGTTAGAGCTGTAATATAAAAATTAGAATTATGTTATAATTAATTTCTATTATATTTGAATTATTATTTACATTTATAAAGGTTTATTGCTATGCTGTCTATTTTTTATAATTTATTATATTAAATCTAGCCTGGCCTTGCACTCTTTTTTAAAATTTTTTAATTTCTTTCAATCTGTTATTCTATTTATTTTACAATTTTACAATAAAGGACTTTTTAACGGCTAAAAAAAGTCATTGATTATATGGACTTTTGATAGATCATATGGTATGTGAATATTTTTTTAAATGGTGAATTATTTTAATAGATATCCTAATATTAAGCTTCCCTTAAAATCTTAGAGTAAATCCTGTTTGTTTTTGTGTCTTTTTTCGGTTAAAAATATCACTATTTAGATGTGTTTCCTAACCTTCTTCCTCGCTCAGTCCCTAAATTAACTTCTAACAATAAAAGACTGCAGGATCAAGCTAAGGTTGGTAGGAGTTAGAGAAGCCTCTTTCATCATCTTTGTATCCTTATTTTCTTCAACTAATACTTCGAAGCTAGCTATTGAAATAAACAAGATTTGTTATAAGTCATGGCTCACAGATGGTAAAATTCCATTTATCACTCATGTAAAATTTGAAAATTGTGTTTTTTTAAGTCAAGGCCAGAGGAATTTAGGAATGATTCAAGAATCAAGGTTCCCCTCTCTGGTTTCACCACCATTGTCCACATGTCATTTCCAAGGTCGTCCTGCACATCTATGTCAAGCTGGAGAAAGACAGTCAGAGACAGAGGTTGTGCCTCATTTCTCATAATCTTGACCATATGCATGTCACCTCTATGCAGATTCTACAGGCAAGAATTTGTCATATGGCCTGACCTAAATGCCAGTGGGCTGGGAAAAAATTATCCCTGGCTGGGCAGCTGCTTCTCAGCAACAACTCTAAACTATGAGAGAAGGAACACACAAATGGACAGATAGTTACAATCTCTGTCACAGAGTCAATATTTTAATCAGTTAATAAAGCAACATGACTTTCTGGGGACATGCACTGAATCAAACCTTTAGCCTATAATATTTTATTGTATTTAAAGACGTAAGTATTAGTATAAAACCTCAAGTCTCTGAAGCTAAGAGAGTAGTTACTATTTCTCCTTTACTTATTTTCCTTTTTGAAATTCATAATTTTTTTCTTTCTTTGACCCACCAAATAGTTACTGAACCATTTTTTGGCACCAGGCATTGGTTTGCATATTGCTCTTTACCATAAGCTCAAAGCCCTGGAAGAATCCCAAGGTAAATTTAAAGAGGGCACAAGTCCCTGGGCAAGATCGCATCATGAGATCCTCATCAAATAGCCCAACATGGTAATGATACCACTTTATAATGCACCACAAAAGTTTGGACCCTTTTCTCATTAGCATACTTGGCCATAGGAAGCCCACCAATGTGTCAATGTCATTGGGATGTTCTTTTTTGAAATATGTAGAATTGACATATCAGGCTATGTGTTAGACCAAAGGCCTTAGCAGTCAGAATCTTGCCACACATCTGAACGTATCTCAAACATTCTGAAAGCACCATGAGGATGGTGCTGTTGAGGACTTTGAAGACAACAGCGAGGCATCTCATAATTCTCTATGTGTGGCATCTTGAATGATACATAATTATCCAAACCCATTTATATTTAGATTTGCCTGTTGATTTTTTTCCTTGTTATCATTGCATATTTGCTTTTCTAATCCTATTTTAGCTAAATGTAATGAAAATGTGGTTTATCCTCCCAAATAAAGATGACAGCAAGAGACAGCTTTAAGTGATCTGACTGGCATATTGAGAAAAGTGGGTTTAAATTTAACTGAAAAAAAGTCATATCATCTTAGAACTGAGGGACCCTTAGGAATAATTTAATTTGACCTGTTCATTTGTGCATAAGAGCAAACTTAAAGAAATAAGTATTTGCATTCCTCATTTATAAAGTAACTATATATCCTGGTTTATACGTGTTCTTTCAGTATAATTGATAAAAGCACCTCCTTTCATTCTCAAAGATCTTCAGGCTTAGATGATAAATTAGATAATCTTCTAGTGTATATTTCTTTTGGTGTTGTGGATTCCTTAGAAAATGTGATACAAACTCAGACCATTTACCAATAAAAAACACATAGATCTATGTACATAAAACCAGCAACTTTGATGTAGATGTCAGAATCAACCAAACCATATTGGCCAATTCCTGTGTGCTTCCCCCACAGCTAAAAACCAATGGTGTCTATTCCATCACCATGCCCCAATGAGATAGGTCTTATCGCATCCATCACAAAAGAGACTAAGCTAAGAGGTGTTGTAATTTTGGAGTGGCAGTCTGGACTTGGATTCAGGCTTTCTAATTCAATGACCTTCCCACCATGAGAGGTGTAGAGAACAGGGTTCTAGACAGAAGCCTTTAGTTCATATCCAGGTTGACACTTACTAGCTGTGTGACCTCAGGCTTTTGCTTCTCTCTTTGCATCATTTTTCTCAATTGTAAAATGGAGATAATAGTTGAAATACCTACCTCATACTGATTTGTCAAAATTAAAAAAGATAATATATCAGCAGTGCTTGGAAGAATACCTGGAATAGTCATCACTATTCCCTCAATAAATGTTAGACATTCTTACTAAGCAACATTGCTTCTGTGCAGTTATATATATACGACTGAGTGACACTTAAGATTCCTGAACAAGAAGATGGAGATGAGCAAGAGGGATGGTTTCCAGAAGAACAGAATTAAATAAATTATAATAATAAAAATATTTTCCACTGCAGAGTTCTTTGAAATGCTTTATTTTATAGAAAATTAACTACAAAAACATTTGACCAGTTAGCTAAGAATTCATTACACACTTTTCCTCTTTAAAATCTTTTGCACTTGATAAAATATATGTTCTTTAGTTGGATTACTTGTTTCATTTATAGACATAGTCTTAATAAGGGATATTAGCATACAAAATATAAACAACCATCAAAAATAAGAAATCCAAGTGATTAAATACAAACTAAAGCAGCAGGCTATGTGACCTGAACACTTGTACCATTTTATAAAGGAGATTTAGTCTCTCTTGGAGAAAGGCTACACTAAAAGGAAATGAGGAGAGAAGAAATTTGTAAAAGGCTTAGAATTCTCCAACCTTCTCATTCATTCTAACACTTTGTTCCCTTGGTCTGACAGAATAAGTCTATGCAGCAAAAGAACGCTGAAAATGAAATTTGGAATGCTAAAATGCAACTTTGGGTATAATGTTCATATAAAGGTTAAGGTTTCTCAGAAACTACATTAATACTTCTATATAACACATAGGCTCTGTATTTCTGAAATAAGCATGGTCCCTGCCATTGAAGAGTTCCCATTTCCTCATGGGGAGGCAGAGGAACAATCTAACAGCTCCCATTAAAAGTAGTTCCTGCTAGGACATAGAAAGGATCAAAGTGTTAGGGAAGGAGACGAGGGAGTGCTCACTTCAATCTGTGGATATTGAGCATGTCTTCACAGAAAAGGTCATGATGTGTGAACAAGTTGCTTAGAATAGAAAGTTTCTAGGAAAACAAGACAATAAGAATCAGTCACATAGGAGGAATACCAAGAAGAATTCAAAGGACTTGATCTGCTTAGGAAATGTCTTTTTGGTCACTGCTAGCAGAAGCCCAGCACATAGACATGTTTAAGAGAGTATCAGGAGAGGCATCTAGAAAGGAAATATTTTTTATTCATTATTCATTCAACAAATACTCATGCATTGCCTCCTTTTCCCAGGCACTGAGTTAGCTCTTAAAAATACAATGATGAAGAAATCCCAGTTCACAATATGGTGGGAAAAGAAGAGTCAAAGATAAATTGCCATCATCTAATGTATCTGTGCCTGTGTGGAAGAAGATACCAAAAGCCATAAATGTACAGAAGAGACAACTAGCCCAATCACAGGTCATGCCATATTCCAAAGGAGCATTTGCTCTGGGCTTGGAAGGAGGATTTTTCTCTTGCTGTTCCAATGGAGCCCAGAAAGGTAAGGGTGGTGAGCAGTGCAGGGATCCTCTACCACAGATTCTAAACATACCTGAACATTAAAATTTAATAATTCCTGCAACTGAAAAATTATCAGCTCCCCTTTCAGAGGTAGTAAAATGAAGCATGTAGAAGCAGAACAAACAAAGCTCTTTGTAGCAAAATTGTAACAGGAATATACATATCTACATACTTCCTAATTCCAACCAACCATAGAAAAGACCACTTATTTAAAGATATCAGGCTCTTTCGTACCTCCATGCCGTGAAAGCATGCCAGAAGCACTCAACAAGTTCATCTAGGGGACCTCCCCATACTCATTGCTGACCTGTCTAGAGCCTCTAAAACATTATTTCTATTCCCACATTATAAACTCACCAGCATATGGACATCAAAAAGGAAATAAAGTATATACTATGAAAAATCACTCCAAATGCTTTTAACACAGAGATGTTATCCAACATGATACAGGTTAAAGATCATCTCTTCAAATTCTGAGGATGAATTATTGGTGATATTAAAATGTTTCCAGTTTTTTTTTAAGGCTTCCCAGGAGAAGACTGGGAATTGATTACTGGTCAAGATGATTCAAGTTCAATTACTAACCCAAATCTTGATTCATCACAAATAAATAAATAAAAAGAATAGCATGCACCATCTCTTCCCTCAATTATGAAGAAGTCATTAATTTCCATTTGTCTTGACAGGTGATTAACAGGATGGAAGAAACAATCTCAAAATGCTATTAAGAAAAGTTAAAAGAATTGAGATTTGCCGAGCTTATCAAAGGGAAACTATTCTAATTTCAACTGTGTCAATTTGCAAAACACCTGCTGTGTGTTCTGCTCAGAACTCAGAGGGTCATATACTAAAAATAAGTAGTGTTTGGGTTAGTTTGTTGACTTTCATGAAGCAACTAGTAAGTAGACATCCTTGGAATCCACGAGCCCCTGTCAAAGGGATGTGGCAGCACTCAACATGAAATGTGGCCATAGAATGAATATTCTTAGCACGCTTGTGGAAGGGACAGGAGTACTGTGAGTCCTTACCTTTCCCTCCACGGCAGAGAGCTCCAGATTGGGAATAAGACAGTGCAGCGCATGGGGGAGTACCCTTGTAGTGTAGTCTGGTGAGGAAGTTCATGGACCTTGTCCTTAGCGACCTTGAAGAAGCATGGTGGGAAATGGCACAGAGTGTGTCTCTCTGTGCACATGTTTCTCCTTCTCATTTCCAACCCCTAATATCGGGATGTTTTGAACTGTTTCCTCATCATCTGTAGAGATCTTTCAGCAAATCAGGAATACTTGTGGCAGAGAGAAAACTTATTGATCAAGGGAATGATTTAGGGAGCTTTAACAGTAATATTCACTTACGTAAGTGCCATTAAAGAAAACAGTGAGGAAAAAGCTGATTTTTTAAAATTCAGAGAATAATGCCTGGAATACAGTATGTGCTCAAAAAATATTATTGTGATTTCATTATTGTTTGCTACGAGGATGATCTTTATTATTATTACCACTATCATTTTCATTATTTAGCAGCCAGATATTTAGAAACACCTTTGAGAGACCTGGCAATAGAACAGCATAATTTACTATTTCCTCAAATTATAGGATCAAGAACACTTTGTAATAATAGACTAATATTACCACAGGGTTTTCAACAAGGTTCCAACTGGCACATTGTGTTATAAGTCATGTGTTATATTAGGAGTGGCAAACTTCTGCTATAAAGGGCCAGATAGCAAATGTTGTTGACCTAGAGGCAATGTTCTCAACTCTTTGAGCAACTACTCTTGCTGAAAGGCTAATAGTCTCTTTTATATTTTCTGTTTTATCTTTTAAAATGTAAACACCAGTTTTACCTTGTGGGCAACATAAAAACAGGCAGTGAGCTGGATTTGGCCCACAGCCTATAGTTTGCCCAGCCTTGTACTATAGAATCACTAACGTGTCTTATTTTTATCTTAAGTATGGCACACCATTTATTGCATTCTCACACATACACTTATATGGGTGTTGCAAATCTTTATAAGTAATAATTCTAAATATTACATTAATCAGAAAAAATGTGACTTGCATCTTTTTTATTTTGTGAATGCCTATAAATAATACTGAAAAACTAGTGTTTCAAAATTTCCACTTGAAAAATGCAGTTTAAATAAAACACAATAGATGAGCATTTCTTACTGTTTCTTTTATTCTTGCAATAAAAGCTTTATTTTTGAAAGAACATGAAGTATTATTGACCAAATAATTAAATAACTGAAAGATAGTAAGCTGAATCCCTCAGGATGTCACCTAATCTGGGTGGCTTTTCACAGCCCCCACACCTTGAGAAGCTCTAAACATTTTAAGCGGATGAAATATTTCATGTGGAGGGATGGGGACCAGGGCTCCAGATCAAAGATTTTAGAGCTTTACTTACCATAGCCTACAGGAAGTATGTTCTATTCCTAATGAAATCAAGAATTGCTAGACAGGGTTTAGTTTTTCTTATTCTATTTAGGTTTGTTTGTTATTCAACAAATATTTTATTCAGCACTCTCTGATTAGGCCTGGTATAGTGCTTGGCACATGGAAAGATGTAAATAAGCATTACTGGTTCTTTCCTTCATGGAACTTACATTTTAGTGGAAGGTGATCAGCAAGTAGCAAGAGAACAAATAATGCCTTCAAAATAATGGTAACTTTTGATCTAAAGGAAACAAACAGGATTCTGCAATAGATAGGAACAAGGGAGGGCTTCCTTTGGATAGAGTGGTTGAAGAAGAGTTGACATCTGCATGGAAGCCCAAGGATTGAGAAGGAGCCAGGAAGGAAAAAACACAGGGAAATGGTTCCAAAATTAGGACTTGCAAGAGCATGTCCTGAGGCAGAACTTAATGTGCTCAAGAAATTGTCATAAAGCCATATGGCCTGAGCAAAGCGCAAGCGAGAGAGTGGATAAGGCGAGACATGGCAAATAGGCAGGCCTTTTGCAACATGGAAAGTAATTCAAATACATTTCCAGTAAACTTGAGTATCATTCTAAGAGCAATGGGAAACCACTGAAGAGGATTTAAGCACCTTCAAGGGATACAATTATGGTACATAATGATTTAATCAAAACAATGAAGAGTTCACTTAAGCCTAGTTATTTTCTTTTCTTTAACAATGTTCTTTTCAGTAAGTCTAATGGATGAAATAATACTTAAAATACCCTTGCTTTCACTGTGAACTCTGTATGTGTGTGAAACTTGTGATTGACAGTTTTGAAATCTCTGCTCACATGCCTCGTGAGGCTGTGTCGTAATTTTAGTAATCACCATGGTGATTTAACCACCCTTACCAAAGTGAAAAAGACATTGTCATCCCCTGTGATTTCTTGTGCTCTCAACACTGACTTGTTAGTCCAGGGGAAACAGTCCCCAATTTAGAATCATTGGGCTGTAACTCCTTTGAGTAACGTTTATTACTGCAAATTATAATGCCCACAAGCTGCTAGCACATAAGGTCAAGTTCACCCAAGAAAGTAGTTTCTCCTACTGTCTCGGGTGTTCTCAATATAAGATGATTCATTCATTCATTCAACATCTATTTAGGAGTTGTCCATTATGAACTGGGTACTGTCCTAAGCTCTGAAATTGGGGACCAAACAATACCAACCCCTATTCTCATGGAGTTTACTTAATTAGTTCGGCAGGAATTAAATTTTGACATAAATATACCACACTAAATAAAATGACCACCTCCTAAAAATTACTAGTCATCTCTCTTTGATTTTCTTAAAAATAAACTTATTTTCCCTAGAAAATATAGGCTCTCAGCCTATATTAGATCTACCTGTGCCTCCAAACAGGAAAAGGGCACTACATTGTAAAATCAGAGGATCAGGAGGCTGAGGAGTCTGGGTCTCATACCTGGAATGACAGTAAAATCCACTGGTCAATGTCAATGCAGTCTTTCTTCAGATGAGTAGACTGAGATTCAGAGAGGGCAAAGTATCTGATTAAATTTACACAACATAGTAACTGTTGAATTGGGGGTTGGACCTCCAGTGTCTCAAAGGAAGCTGCCAACCTCCCTTCATTTCATAGACAAAGAAGGGAAAACTCAGAGAAATAGTGACCTGTCCAAAGGCATACATTTTTAAAGAAACAGAGCTAGAATTAGAGCCTAACTTCTCTCACGCCCAGTTGAGACCTCATTCCACTAAGCAAAGAGATCCTTTTATATATTTTATTTTGCAATCTGATCACTTCAACCTGACCAGTCTTAAATTATATTAAAGGAATTTTATGAGATTCATTCCTGAAAACGTGCTAATTTTCCTAGAAGTTGTAAAGGGATAGTCACAAAAGGCCATGCAAATAGGAAATATGTTAATTAAGGTAAACAAAAGACTGAGGGGATAAGTGAACGCTTAATACTGAGAGTCATTCTACCAGCTGCTGACTAATTTTGTTTATGTTGTAAATAATAATAAATGTTTAAAACATGAGTGCTCTCCTCTTCCAAGGAATAATAATACTAACAAAATAGTAAAATAAACATTTCTGTGTTTCAGACACAGTACTAAAATCTATACATACATTATTTTATTTAATAGGATTTTAAAAGAAAATAAACTCCTCACTCATCAACACAACAGATATTTTCCCTGGCAATAAAGGTCAGATTCATGCTGATTTCTACACATTCAAAAACAGAAATCCAGACATATTCTCAGAGACAGACCCAAAGGAAATTGAAATCCCTAATGCAGGGTCACAGAATACACTCTCAATCCTGGTCAGCCTAACCCTTGGTTTCCTTAGGATACAAGCACATAGCTTATAAAGTTGAGTGTAGGAAAGGAGGCATGAACCAAGAAGCAGGAGGCTGAAGACTGTGGGGCACTTGCTAATTCACCTCTGCCTGGAAACACAAGAAAAGGCCAGTGTCACGGAAACATAATCAGGGCTCTAGACTGACAAAATCCCTAAACTTGGCCAGATTGTTGAAGAAAGCAATCTGTGCAATGTATTGATTACTGCAGGGTTTTCAGGGATATTTACACACAATGCACTGTTTAATGGCCATGCCATTTCCAAAACTTATATGAAACAGACTGCTTTTGTTCAAGAGAAGCCTTTGGTTTTGCTGGTTGCAAGTTTCACAAGAGCTTAATTAGATACAAGGAAACTGCCACTGACCAAGAGAAATGTGTGAGCTGTGTACAAAGAGAGAAGCATCCTATTGCTCTACTCACCTCCAACAACTCTAGCCAGACACACAGTTCCTGGTACGGCAGGCATGATGCGAGCACAGCTCATCATGACCAAAGGGGGAAGCCAGCACAGCATGAAGTAGGGGTTTTGAAAGGATGTAGCATAAAGGGAATTTCCAGTCCTGCTACAAACCGATACATGCAGGGATATCCCGGACATTGTGGAATGGCACATATGGCAACGAGGTGCACTGATCAGAATTCTTCTTAAACAAAGAGGCAGAAATCTGGTGTAAAACAAGATTAATGAAAGGAGGACTCTCATTAAGGATATTGACCAGTGACTTAAAATCTGCCATGAGTTAATCGCCCATCCCAGTTTGCCTAGGACTCCCCCGGTTTTAGTACTACAAGTCCCACATCTCAGAAAATCCCTCAGCCCCAGGCAAACTGAACAGGTTTTTATACTGCCCTCAACTGATTTTGTATATGAAAAGCATTGCTCTTCATTCCTTTTAATTATTTCTTTGTAACGCCAAACCCCTCTATCATCTATCTACATATGTGTGTATGTATGTATCTACATATCTATCTTTCTCTCTCTAAAATTATTTCCTCAAGTAAAACAGAACATGGGCAGCAATTCAGAGACAAAGCCAGTGAGCTAAATGGGGGAAAACAGTTCCATGAGAAAGGAATATTTCTGCCATATTTTTACTAGTTTCCTGTTAGCTGCAACCCTCACAGCTTTCAGGGACAAACACCAGGACCAACCTGAAAACCTTCTAGCATGTGCAGAACAAAAATATCAGGCTAGAACAAATAAGCATTCTGGTCTGGGAATGCAGTCTGGGATTTGCCCTTTCAAAGGGCAGCAGTCTAACAGCTTGTTCGTTAGCCTTTCTAAAGGCCAGCAACCAGGAAAGTAGACCACTGAGTGTGGGGCACTCCACAAGAAAACAAGCCATGCTCCTGTGGTTATTTGCAATACAATAAGAAGCTCTATTCCAGAAGTAAACCAGTCACACTCTCAGTCAGGGGCACCAGAATGGAATTTCAAAATATCGTTGCAACTCTAAAAATGCATTACTTGAGAGCACCTTTTAAGGATTATATTCTAAAGAAATAAACCAAGTTACCAAGGAAAAGATTTATATGCAAAGATGTTCATTCCAGGGTTATTTAGAAATTTAAAACAAACTGAATTTTTAGCTACAACAAAATGATTGCATAAACGAGATCCTGTCCATATAAAACCACAGCAAAAATAAAAGTAATTATAGTAGAGTGAGGTAGTATGCTCAGTACCTTAAATATCCAATATCGTTTAACCCTTATAATAACTATTTTAGGTTGGCTCTATTTTTCACCCTCATTTTACTCATTAGAAGATAAAAACTTAAAGAGATTAATGTGAATAACCCAAATTCACACAGCTCATAAATTGCAGAAGGAAGATGCATACCCAGATCTTTTGGGTTCCAGAGTCAAAATTAATCTGCTCACCATACTGGAAAAAAAACACCTAAAATGTGAAGTAAACTGATTTTTTTAAATACTTTCCAAAAAGAATAGCATCTGTTCTGGTTCCAATTCCACCTATATTTTAGGAGGATGTATTTGGACCCTGGAGACAAATATTTCTTTCATTAAACATGCTGTTTTAGCCACAATAATGACTAAAAGCCCAATATACTAATATGAAATATTTTAGCTGAATTAATCCAAAATATCTGTCTACAATGATTAATTTCTGACTGAATTTCACAGTTTCTAATTCCTCTGGCCTGCATAGAATGTGCCTCTAGATTTTACTTTACTCTCCATTTTTCCTCTGTTTTGAGGATATATTATCTTTAAATAAGAAGGCAAATGTTATTTGAGCAAAGGCTAGGGACACATTCTGTGCCCTTAATACAAATAATTTTAAGCAATTTGACAGATAGAGTGCCATTACATCATTTCAGATACTAAAAGGCATAATAATTCTTCAACATCCTTGTGAAAGAGAGCTCTAAAATGAGACAACAGAGTGAAAAGAAAATGTCAAGTTATTTATGGATTCCATTGCTCTTTTATGACTCACTGATGGAAGGTGGTCTCTTTGTGAAGCCGTTTGTCCAGCCTGACCTTGTCTTCAATGCGCGTTTGCTGCTTTTTGCTAACCAGCATCTTCTTCTGCTTTTTAGGTTCCAGACCCAGATTTTACTTGGAAATCATCCTCCCCTGTTCTTAGTGCACATGGTTCAGGAAGCCTGGCACCACTCCATCCCCAGGGGTTGATTTATGATATAAGTCAACATAATCATACCATCACATCCCCTGGCTATAGATAATTCAGGATGGACACTTGACACATGGCAGACAAGACACAATCCTGTAACCTTTGCTAGAACATTTAGTAAAGAGAAGGTATCCTTCCTGAGAGCTTGCCACAATTATATGAAACTAAGTCTGGAGCTACAGCCATTCCTGGCCTCAAGGAGCTTACTGTCTATTCATTTCCCTCTAGTGCATGTGTTTAACAAGAGAAATCTTGGTCATAGTGGAAGGAATCTCTATCTTAATTTAATGATCCAATTTAGTTACTGTGTTATAAACGTCATAACTATGTTTAGTAAAATAAGCTTATACTGTGCAGGGAAAACTACCGTTAACTAATAGAAATTATTGTTATCAACTTAACAATAAATATTCAAACCAAGCAGAGATATTCTTCACCTTTGTTCTGTCACATAAAGCCCAAATGAATTAAACAAAGTAAGCATCAAAATCCATTTTTATCTTTCTCCCTAGCAGCCACACAAGATTGTATTTATAGATCTGAAAACTCATTTTGCATAGAATTTGTTGAGAGTTTGCCCTGAACTCCAAACTTAACTCAAAGGTGTTAAATAAAAGGAGAACTAGGGAGGTAGAAGGGCATTCAAGGTCATCTGGCCCTTTGGGAAATTTACCTGATGCAAAGAGAATATGGCTTTTACATCCGCAAGCCAGTGTTCTTTCCATAGCACTACAAAATATTGTGTCCTGTCACTAAAGCAATCATCTTAAATAAAAATAAGTTGTTAGGGAAGCAGCTGTGGCTCGGTCAGGTGGGCCCCCGTCTACCATATGCCTCCTTGTGAAGGCAGGCTCGCCCACATGCTGCGGAGAGCCGCTGGCCCACAGGCACCGTGGAGTGCCAACTCAGCAAAGTGACACAACAGAAAGAAAGGAGACAAGCAAAAAAAAAACACAGAAAAGCATGCAGTAAATAGACACAGAGAGCAGACAGCAAGCAAGCCGCAAAGGGGAGCGGGAATAAACAAACAAACAAATAATAAGTTGTTAAACAATATATGTTTATTGTTTAACGTATTTTGTGAATGTGTGGGGGGGGTTTCCTGTAAAATACACAATCATATCATGTATTTGGATGTCTCTTGAATTGTAACATGCCCTCTGTGCTTGTAACATATTTCCCCCCCTCTCCTTGGGGAACTTTAAGTCTTACTTTGACTAGCAGGTCAAATTCTGCTCCCTTCTCTGATTCTTGCCATGTTATTGTAATACACATCTGTTGTACGATCTAGAACTTTCTTGTGCAACAGTTTTTTGTGAATGAATGTGTCTTCCTCCTATAATGTGAGGTATTTATTTGCTTTAGATATTTCCCTCTTCAATTAGTAACACAAGCCAGTACTGGGAAAATAGTTAGCACTGTACATTTGTTAGCTAATCAGAATAATATGATGATTATTATATGCTAGGCCCTCTTCTAACTAATATAAATACAAATTTATTGCATTCCATCTTCATTAGAGGTACTATTATATCATCATCCTACATTTTATAGGCAAGAAAATGGAAACACAGGTTGTAAAGGTTGTAAGAGGCCAAATTTCGATTTAGCCCAAGAGATCCAGCTCTCCTGTCTCTGATTTTACCACTATACCATAAAATCTCAATACATACTTTTGAGGGTATAGTTTGAAATTATGAAATTTAGTATTCATAATATAGAATTCAATGCAAATGGAAGTTGACTCGTGTAGGAAGCTCTTGAATATACCCCGACAAATTTGAATGACATTCAGCTAGCATATGCTGATAAATACCAGTTGACCACCCATTGCTTGTTAGATGAATGGACACATGGATAAATGAATGAAACCCACAAAAGCTGCATAAATGTATAAAGATGGCAAAAGGTCATTTGAAATCACCCCTGAAAAGTAAGGGTTAGTCCATCAAAACTTCAAAATTCTTGGTGTTTGTAGTCGATGTGCATTATTTGTATGGAAAACGAGGTCTCGAATGTTTGAAAGTTACAGAAATGTAAGTCCTGAGGATAATGCTTTGCATCATGCAGTTTAGAAAAGCCCTTTATTCCTTTGAACTTTAAGTCTTCTTTTCCATGTTCTCCTTAAAAATACCTTATTGGTCTAGCATAAATCCATGCTCAAATGTTATATTATAAAATATGTCAACACAACATTAAGGGTTCATGTCATTTCTTATAGATATCATTCAATTAGTTTTTTCTAGATACAATTTTCTGATTAAAATGAAGTAGATTAAAAATAAATTAAAAGTAAACATGCACAGATTGTTTTCTATTCTGATCTTGTCTTTGGAGGTAGAAATAGGAGTGCCTTATTCTCTTCAGCCTAAAGCTGGCCCTGCTGGTAGAGCCTTGATAATGACATGCAGCATGTGGGAGTTCTCGGTCCACTGAATTGCAGACGTGAACATGTCAGGTATTTGGTTACAACCACAAAAGCTGCACCTGGGTAATACAAAATGTTATCTGATTCAAATAACTATTATATCACTGAGCATCACTTCTATAGCTCTAGTTATCAGCCACATTTCAGGTAGAGATGTTATTCAGTGACTTCAAAGATTGATATAAAGTTGCTAGTTGTATTTGGAATTGAAACAAGGATTTCACTTGAAAATCATAGAGGAAAATTTTTAAGTTTTACATATAGTCTTGCCTTTACACATACACACACAAAACAGACATAGACACACCCTAAAATTTAAGACTCCTTACTCTCTTCTATGACTGGTTACTCCAGATCTCTCTTGATATTACAAAAGATTGCACAATGGGAACAATATCTTCCATGTCAAAAATTATTGTTCTTTGGCAGGTCACTAGGAGTTAGAAATCTGTCTGAGTCATAGCAGGTTGCATTTATCTCTCAAATATGACTGTGAGTATCAGACAAATCGAAGAGTCAATTTGACCCACCTAAACTTGTTTCTGGAAGTGTGTGAGTATATCAAATTACAGCAAATCAGCTGGAATCCATTCACCTCAGATCATTTCCCTGGAGGCTGTTTTATTTTTTCAAAGAATTTCTTTCTACTCCTTTACTGACATAAATGTAAGCATGTTTTTTGGTGGTTGTTACTGGTGCTGAAGTTTCATCCCAAATGATGTATCTCAATGTTATAATTTTAAAAACCAGTGGAAATTATTGGCAATATATCATAGATACTTAGAATCATGAGTAGCTTTACGGTTATGATGTTTAGCTTCTCTGTGCTCTTTTGGGTTTTGCAAAGTCTAGACAGTACCATTTCAAAAGAAGAGTAATCATGTTACTTACAGGTTAATGTCCAAGTATTTGAACCTTCCCCTTTCCTCCTTGAAATCTTAGAGTTAAGTGATATTCAGCATTAAGATACATGAGTAAATGTCCTCTCAGCTGGGCAATTAGGATGACAAATACCCTTCTTTACACTGACGACGTGGTGGCCTCAAGATGTAAGAGTTCCTGTGTCCTAATTACTGCCAAGAAGAGGTCAATAGTCACTCTACTGAGATTAATATTGTGATTTTTGGCAGCCATTCTTCTCGATCCAAGCAGACTTTCTAAATTGCCTCATCTACCCAGTGAGTTGGTGCAGTCTTGGGAGGGCCCTGGTCTGTGTGGTTTAGAGAAAAAGGTGAACAATACTGACACAAACCAGACACAGTCCCTGATAGACAGTGTCTGTGCTTGAAAATGTTTAACGATAGGCTGGCTGCCCAGCTAGTGGTCAAGGGCTTGGGGGGAGGTTGTGGTGTTTGCTGATTTCCATGATGCAAAAATTTCCACCATTACCTATTTCAAGCTGCCAGCATGACAGCAAGGGATTCACAAAACCATCTGCCCTTGCGAGTCAGTGCAAGCTGACTCCAGCACACCACCAAATAGATATCAAAAACTTCCAAAAATAAATGAAAAATTACCAATGTGATAAATGCTACAGAAAAAAAGAATGCTAGTTAAAGGTAGTATATAATAGGAATATTTTTCCTTGACAGGAAAGTCCATGGAGGAGTAGCAGATGCTCTTGTTTTCCATGCACACACCATACCCCATTGGCACTCACCATTTTTTTATACACTAATAAAATTCTACTGCAAACACCCATGACTTTCCAGCTGAGGGCATTCTCCCAGCCCACACAGGGGACAGACCAGAAGTGCCAGGGATTTAATGACCTTTGGAGCAACCTTCAGACAATCACATATGGGAGTGGAAGATAAACACCCCAGTTTTGCAGGATTAGATGGTTTTCATTTAAGGTCTTCATATCTAGGTAGTTCTTTCCCTTTGATTGTGAGAAAGGTTGTTCCTGATTTTTTTCACTGTTTGGTCTTCAGCCCATATGTTTAATAATCTTTCCATTTCTTTTATTTCTTTAGGTCTTGCTCTTACTGACTTTGCAGCATTTGAAGTAGTTGCAGTCACTGACCTTTCTTTTATTTTCATGGCATCGTCTCTGATAGTCCATGATATGGATTCCTTTATGCCTATTGCTCTGGAAATAGAACTTGTTCTCTCGTTTCTTTCAAAATGCAAAGCTTTCCTTTTGCATGCATTGCTTGGTGATTTGAGACTAGGGCACTTAATATGTTTGGGATTTTGAATGAGTGTTTTTCCTTTTTTAATATAGCAAAGTTCACAAATAGAAGAGACAAACACAATGGAATAGGATAGCACATGTGGCACACCAAGGTAGATGGCAGATGACTGAAGTATGTGCACATTTTGTATTCCTATATGGCTCAGTTCAGCTGGATGTAGTTTTCTGCATTCACCTAGTGTTTCTCATGGATGAAATCGAACATAAGTAAATGTGAAATTCACGTCATGCTCAAATTGTTCCCTAATATATCAATCATGTTGGAACAAATTCACATTTTCAAAGCAGGCATTATAGCAGAACTGGCTGTATGTATATGTGTGTGCCTCTGTGTGTGTGTGCGCAATATAAAAACACATTAATTACAGATCTCTATCGACAAAATTAAGAAAAAAATATGTCCCCAATTTTTCTGCTAAAATATGCTGACCTTTTTCAATATATTTATGTTGGGGAAGTGTTTCTTATTTTAAATGAGGGTAGGACAAGGAATAAAACTTTCATCTCCAATACTTTAGAATTATAAAGGGAATTTAGACATATATACCAGAGGAAATCAGAATATCAATATCTCTGGTAAAGTTGACCACTATTTGATTTGTGTCAACATGAGGACCAATGTTTGTCTAAATAGTGTTTTAGGGCAGGGGCCTTGGAAGCAGCACATGAGACTGAGATTCATGTTCAAAGTGACTTATGAAGGGAGTGTTCTCAAGGAAAGACAAGTAAGGGGAGGAAGGAAGCAAAACAGGGATAGGGCAGAAGCTAAGCAAAGATGCAGTTTGAGGTAAAGTCTGACTTCGGTCTGATCCCTCTGAGAGTTCCAAAGTATAAATTACATTGCATGATCTGTCCCACCTTGATGCAAGAGAGCTAGGATTTTGAACCTCTGCAGCAGTCAACCATTGACTATGGGGTTAGAGGAGGGGACATAACTTTAAGAAATCTCCAGGAAGCATTGTCCAATCTCCCAAGAGCAGTCCTCTGTTGGCAACAGCACCTACGGCAGCTGATGGATAGATACATTAAACAAGTAAAAGGGATCCCAGAAGATATGAGCAGTGCTTAAAGTATCTGAAAGGGCTAAGTGTCATATTCCATTCCATTACCTTATTGTACTCTGCAAATTACCTTTATGATAGACATTATTATCATCATTTTACAAATAAATGTGAGGCTCATAGCTTTTACATAATGTATTCACTGTCACAAATTAACATAAGAGTCTATTAAACAATGACTTTTACCCATAGTTCATTGCCTTTCTCCACAGTAATGTTATCTTATATTTGACTTTATTTTGTTTTGAGGTTTTCTTTTTGCTAGATTGGTTTGGTTTTAGCTGTGTAAATATTCCTTTGAATGAAAGCTTATATAGGGGAAACGGACTTTGGCCCAGTGGTTAGGGCGTCCGTCTACCACATGGGAGGCCCGCGGTTCAAGCCCCGGGCCTCCTTGACCCGTGTGGAGCTGGCCCGTGCGCAGTGCTGATGCGCGCAAGGAGTGCCGTGCCACACTGGAGTGTCCCCCGCGTAGGGGAGCCCCACGCGCAAGGAGTGCACCCATAAGGAGAGCCGCCCAGCGCGAAGGAGGGAGCAGCCTGCTGAGGAATGGCGCTGCCCACACTTCCCGTGCCGCTGACGACAACAGAAGCGGACGCAGCAAAAAAGACACAGAAAACAGACAACCGGGGGAGGGGAGGGGAATTAAATAAATAAAAATAAATCTTAAAAAAAAAAAAAAAAAGAAAGCTTATATATTCACTATGCAAAACACATGAAATGGAAGTGACCCCTCTTGGGTTTCCATCTTCTTCTGCCCACAGTGTCATAACTGAGGTACTATCACAAAACCATTCTATATTATACTCTGATGAGAGACAATTCTCCATGGGTCTCTTGTGTTTTTCCCTATCTTCTGAGCAAAGGCATTGGCAGATTTTGTTCTGGACTATCTTTTCAAAGATATTTGTATAGCAAACAGTCTAGAAAGATAAAGATAGTGTCTTCCTCTGGGGCAAAGAGCCAACTTATTTCCTGAGCAGACAATATCTGGGGCAAAGTTTGCTAGCAGCCCCCTCATAAGATAGAAGGTTTCCTAAGCTCAAGTTCCTCATGTGTAACACAGACCCACTATATGTGCAGCATCTGCTGGGAAAGTCACAGACACACACTCACTGGCCATCTCTGGCCCTCACCTACCCTTCTCCCACCTCCTCTCCTATTGCATGACGATGTTTCATTCTGTTTCCATTCCACAATCTAGGGAAGACGTTGGGTCTAACGAAAAGGCCTGACCAGATGCAAGTAGGCTGAGATGCTTATCAAAGCAGGAAACTCTCAGTGGCAGAGTCCCTCTCCCTGGGGTGAATAAACATCCACCTCAGGCAGCACAAACTTGTCTCTTCTCCAATACAAAGCAAGGCATCTGAAGCATCTGCCACACACCACACTGACCTGAGTTGTTTGGCCTTCCTCGGAGGCCACCCACAATGGAATTTCTTCCCCTGCTCTTTTGGACCCCTTGTGCTATTTAAGTAATAAAGTGGTCATTTGCTAAACGTTTCTGTTGTGCCCTGAGCCTGTGTCCCACAATGCGCCATGTAGCAACTCACTCCACAGCATCTACCTGAGCCTGCTCTTTATTGTGCCCTGGGACTTGGGGGCAAGAAAATCAACCTGAACATGAACCTCATGCTGCACGTTGTGCCAGGAGTGATAAAGGCCTTCATCTCTGACCCAGGAGTCTCATGTCCTCTGTCAGCATCTATGAAATTGTGGCAGGTTCACTTGCTGGCTTATATGCAGGGTGAAAATCTCAGACCCTTCACAATTCTGCTCCATCTCCACAGTTCTAAACTCCATCTTCTGTTCGTATAGGACATATTTATAATATGAGAGTCTATAGTCATGGAAATAATAATGCTCGTTAACCAGCATCGCCTGACGGTTGAGTTGTTGAAGTTCACCACATAACTCAGTTAGTAAGTGGCTCTTGTTATCCCTTAGGATATTCCAAATTATGCTGGCAGCCCAAGGAAGGGCTCAGTCCTTTGACAGTCAGATACACGTTTAGACCAATAGCTCAATGACATGCCATGGATGTTTCCTAATGAAACAGTTTGGAACAAAGCTGGCAGGCAGAACGGCCCTCTCAAAAAAGCTGTGAAGGGTATTTGGCCATTTAGGATATTTATTGGAAGCAGTGTGAGTTTCAGTTTAACTCGATTACCTAGTGTTTCTTCTCTGTGTGAATTCCCTTTATAAAATCACTGCACACAGTGATTTTTAAGAATTAAAAGAAAGGCAGATACTATATGGCCTGTTACAAATAACAAGACGGGGGAACCTTCTGTAGAAACTAAAATACTAAAACTAGGAAAAGTTTTGGTGCATGTGTAAGAAATACATGGGACATATATTACACTATGTTTGTATTTACCATAGTCAATATTTAAAGGATTATACTAATTGGATTCAATTTCCAATATTACTATCTATACCTAAAGGTCTGCACAAAAGTGATCATTGATTACTCAGAATTTTAATGTTAGACCTATGGTCGTTTTCCCTTTCAGTTTGTACATCATGTAGCAAACGAAAGGAATATTCATTATAGTTGATAATAATAATATCCAACTTTTATGGATCATTTACCACATGCCTTGTATTATGCTAAGCTTTTTACCTACATTCTGTATCTGTTACCACAACCAATGAGAAAGCTACTGTTATTTCTAAAAGTTTACAAATAAGCAAACTGAGCCTGAGAGATGTCAGTTATATAATCTGGCCAAGGTCAAATAGCTAGTAAGTGGCATAGTTAGTATTCAAATTCAGTGTTCTTCAATTCCAGAATCTGAGATTTTAAGCGCTTCTTCACAGGATTTGGCACAATAGTACAAGCTCAAGAAATTGATATTAATACTACAAATATAAGCATGGAAAGATATGGGATAAAACTTTTTGCAGGTTAATGCCCTCTTGACCTCATGTCCTATCTTTAAAAGATGAGAGTAGCTTTAATAATCTCTAAAGTTCATTTCTGATTTTACTCTTCTGAAGTTCTTTGCCATTTGTTTCCCCTCTATATTTATTTGAGTCTATAGGGCCTCAATTGATCAGAATCTCAGTGCTTATTTACTGCCTCACTCAGATGGTCTTAATCAAGTTCACTCAAGCCGCCTTTACTTATTGGCAGGACTCTGTTCCCACATCATTCATCTGCTCAAGCGTAAAATGATAAAAAATAAGGTGCCCCTTTGTAATTTTTCCAAAGGAACTTTCCTTTTCTTGTACTTTGAAAAGAGAGCTTCTTTCGCAACTGCTTCAGTGGATAGTGTGCAGTATTTCTGAACATATGATGCATTGTCTTCAAGGAAATGGTTGACTTTGTTTATTTGGAGCCCACTCTGACCCTGATCCCAAGGGGTTACCTGCTAAGTACACTATGGATGTTATTTCTAACTCACGGAGAGTCAGCATGGCGACCCAGAAACATGAGGGAACCCCAGGGGAGTGGCTGTGAACAACCTTCTCTTTTGTGAATTTCATTTTTCATTGTATTTGACATTTTTGAAGTTGAGCTTTTTAAAAAATATCAGTTTTAGAAGAACAGACTAGGGATATATTTCAAGGAAATGTAGAGCAGTCACAAAAGAAAACAAGTACAGTAGAAAACATGCTCATTCAAGATGGGAAATGGTGTAGGTGCAATGCCTTTTACTTTACCCATGCATTGTTTTAGAAATTTCAGAAATAAATAATCAAACTACATTTGCTTTTCATTTGTTTTGAAACATCTGTGATGTTAGTTGTCAGCTAAGTATTTGATGTTTCCAACTGCAAAACACATGTGTGCAAAGCAGAGAAATTTCAAAGTACCTCTCATTTTAGATATTTAGATGGAATCTTTGCTCTCTATATTAGTGAAGCTAATATATATCGGTTAGTAATTCAGTTACAGTAGTGTTTCCATTCTTCCCAAGAGATGGATGTTCTAAAACTTGGCAAATCAGAAGATGGTTATTTACCTTAAAAAATATAGAAGGAGGGAACTTCGTCAAGAGCTGACATCATCCTCAAAGTGAAAAATTGAAAGACTTCCTCCTAGGATCTGGAATAAAACAAGAATGCCCACTTTCTCCTCTTTTGTTAATATTGTACCAGAAGGTCTAGCCAGAGAAATCAAGCCAAAAAATAAAAATAAAATGAAAGTCATCTATGTTGGAAAGGAGGCAATAAAACTATGTCTATTTGCAGATGACATGATCTTATATATAGAAAAGCCTAAAGAGTTAACAAAAAATATTAGAACTAATAGTTAAATTCAACAAAGTTTCAGAATACAAGCTAAACACACACAAATCATATTTCTGTATGCTAGCAATGAGTTAATCCTAAAAGGAAATTTAGAAAACAATTCCATTTATAATAGCATCAAAAGGAATAAAATACCTAAAAAGAAATTTAACCAAGAAAGTAAAATACTTGTACACTGAAAACTATATACCACTGTTGATAAAAAATTAAAGAAGACCTAAATAAATGGAAAGACATCCTATGTTCATGGATTGGAGAACAGTATTTTTAAAATGACAATATACTCCAAAGCAATCTATATATTCAATGCAAGTCTTATCAAACTTCCATTTCTTTTCAGAAATGTAAAAGCCAATCCTAAAATTCATATTATATTTCAAGAAGTCCTGAATAGCCAAAGCAAACTTGAAAAAGAAAATCAAATTTCGAGGATTTGCACCTTCCAATTTCAAAAAATACTACAAAGCTACAGTAATTAACCAGTGTGGTACTGGCATAAGGATAAACATATAGACCAATAGAATAGAATTAGGAGTCTACAAAACAAACCCACATCTCTATGGTTGATAGATGGGTCACAAGGATGCTAAAACCATTCAATAGGGGAAAAAACATTCTCTTCAACAAACAGTGCTGGGACAACTGGATATCCTTATGCAAAAGAATTCAGTTGGACCCATACCTCACATCACATAAAAAGTTAACTCAAAGTGGATTGTAAATTAATATAAGAACTAAAACAATAAAACTCTTAGAAGAAAACATAAGGGTATCTTCATGACCTTCCATTTTGCAAGATATGACACCAAAAAGCAGAAGCAACAACAAAAAATAGACAAATTTGACTTAATCAAAGGACACATTATCAAGAGGGTGATAAGACAACACACAAAATGAATGTATTTGCAAATCATATATATTATAAAGATCTAGTATCTAGACTATATAAAGAACTCTTAAATTCAACCATGAGAAAAAAGACAAACAGGCCAATTTAAAACTAGGCAAAGACTTGAATAAACATTTCTCCAAAGGAGATTTCCAAATAGCCAACAAGCACATGAAAATATGTTCAATATCATTAGGGGCATGCAAACAAAAAACCATAATGAAATAATATTTCATACCCACTGGGATGGCTATAATAAAAAAAGTAGAAAATAACAAGTGTTGGTGAGGATGTGGAGAAATTGGAACCCTCATAATCACTAGTGGGAATGTAAAATGCTGCAGCCACAGCAGAAAACAGTTTAGTGGTTCCGCAACAAATTAAACAAAAATTGCTATGTGATCCAGCAATTCCACTCCTAGGTTATACCCAAATCAGTTGAAACCAGAGGTTCACAAACAAACTAGTGCACAAATATCCATAGCAGTGCTATTTACAATAACAGGAAGGTGGGAAAAAGACCAACTGTCCATTAATGGATGACTGGATAAAAAATGTAGTCTATACATAAAACAGAATATTAATCAGCCATAAAAATGAATGAAGTACTGTTACATGCTACAATATGGAATAACCTTGAAAACATTATGCTAAGTGAAAGAAGACACAAAACGTCTCATATTGTATGACTCCATTTATGTGAAATATCCAGATAGGAAAAGCCATAGAGACAGAAGTCAGATTTGTGGTTACAAGGAGTTGGGGACAGTGGGAAATGGGGAGCAACTGCTCAGTGGGTATGGGGTCACCTTTTGAAGTGATGAAAAAGTTCTGAAACTAGATAGTGCCACTGAATTGTTTATTTTAAAATGGCTAAAATGGTAAATTTTATGTTTTGCATATTTTACTACAATTTTTAAAAATGGAAAAAAGGTGAGGGGGTGTATCAACCTAACTCTCACACCTTATACAAACATTAAATCAAAATAGATCATGGATTTAAATGTAAAACTATAAAACATTCTGAAAAAGATATAGGAAAAATCTATAGTTCTAAGGCTAGCCGGATAGTTCTTAAACCTGACACCAAAAGCCTGAGCCATAAAAGGAAAAATTGTTAAATTGTACTTCAGCAAAATTATAACTTTGGCTCTGAGAAAGAGTCCATTAAGAGAACGAATAGACAAATAACAGAGTGGGAGAAGTTATTTGCAAATCTCAATCTGGCAAAGGACTAGTAGCTACTATATATAAAGATCTCTCAAAACATAACAGTCATTAAACAAATCAGAAAAAGGGTAAAAGTCATGCAGAGACATTTCACTGAAGAGGATATATAGATGATAATTATGCATATGAAAAGAAGTTCAATAGCATTAGCCACTAAGGAAATGAAAACTAAAACAATAATGAGCTATAACTGCACAACTATCAGAATGGCTAAAACAATTTTAAAAAATAACATCAATTGCTTGCAGGAAAGTAGAGAAACTAGATCACTCAAACATTGCTGGTGGGAGTTTAAAATGGTATGGTCACTCTGGAAAATAGTTTGGCAGTTTCTTATAAAACTAAACAAGCAACTACCATACAATCCAACAATTACACTCCTGGGAATTTATTAAGACTTATGTTCACACAAAAACCTATTCATCAATGTTTATAACAGTTTTGTAATATCCAAAAACTGGAAATAATTCAGATGCCTTTCAATGGGAGAATGGTTAAACAAAATGTGGTACATCCATACTGTTGAACACTATTCGGCAACAAAACGGAAGGAATTATCAACATATGCAACAACCTGGAAGAATCTCCAGAGAATCATGTTGAGTTAAAAAAAAAAAAGACATTCCCAAAAGGTTACATGTTGTAAGATTCCATTTATCTAACATTCTTGAAATTACAAGTTTATAGAAATGAAGTACAGTTTTAGAAGTCAAGGGTTTAGGGGTGAGAGTGAAGTGAGTATAGCTGTAAAAGCACAAAATGAGGGATCTTTGTGGAGATGTAAATGTTTTGTATCTTGACTATATAAATATTAGTATCCTGGCTGTGATATTGTATTATAGTTCTGCAAGATGTTATGATTGGGGGAAACTGGATAAAGGGTACACAGAATTTCTCTGTATTATTTCTTTTAACCTCATGTGACTCTACAATTATCTTGAAATATAAAGTATGCAGGATAATGTGCACCAAAAGAATGCTTCTATGGAATATTAAAGTGTTCATCTTGTCATAGAGTTTTATCTCACAGGGTGGATACCCACACATAAACAAGAGAATATTAAACTCTCATCCTGGGGAGTCCTGCTATGTTCTCAATTAGAGTGGCAAGAATCTCTTGAGAACATAAGCAGTGCCTAATAAAAGAAAACAGACCAATATGTCAAGCCCTCAATATTATTGTATGTAACTATGAACCTCATTCTTCAAAATTGAAACATAGTGGATACCAAAGGGTCTAAGGTGAGGGTGAGGGAAGAATAGAATAGATGGAACACAGGGCATTTTTAGGGCATTGGAATTGTTCTGCATAATCTTGCAATGACAGATACAGGCCATTTTAAATTTCATCAAAACTTATAAAAGTGTACAGTGCAAACTGTAAACCATAATGTAAACCAATGGCCAAAGTTAGTAGTAATGGTTCAATATTTGTACATCAATTGTAACAAATATACCATACACATGTAAAATGTTGTTCATGAGGGAGAGGGGATTGTGTATATGGGAATTCCCTATGTTTTCTATGTGACTTTTCTCTAAAGATAAAGTGATAAAAGATAAAGTGAAGATAAAGTGAAAAAAAATAAGACACTGGGGGAACATTTGGAAGAAATTATCACTGTACATAAAAGGTAGATCTTTTGGTGATGAAAGACACAATGAAAAAAATTATTTTATATTTTTTTGTATTTTATTTATTACTTTTTATTTTTTATTTATTTGGGGGGGCTTTGTTTTTGGGGAGGTTTTGGATCACAGAAAGGTCACACCTGTTGCAGGGGAAAATCACTGGTACAGGGTGTCAATGATGGGAGTATATGTAGGGAGAGGTTCACCTAGGGCATGCCTCTAAGTCATGTGTATACTGTTCAAGTGGTAACGGTGCATTGTCATGGTGGGTGGAGTCCCACACAATAAATGAAAGAAAATTGAACTCCCAATGTGGGAAGTCCTCTATGTTCTCTAGTAAAGCAGCAAGAATACTCCAAGTACATGGGCAATGCCTACCGAAGGACAAACTATTACACCAGCTGTTTGATATTGATGGTTGTACTTATGAAATTTTTCTTGTGAAATTGTATCATATATTGCCTCAGAGTTATCTCCTGAAAGCCTCTTTGTTACTCAAATGTGGCCTCTCTCTAAGTCAATTCAGCATATAAATGCACTACCTTCCCACCTCCCCCCAGCATGGCGCATGACTCTGAGGGATTATTACCAGCAACAATGAACAATGCATCTGAAAAAAGATCTTGACCAAAAGGGGGAAATATTAAATACAAATGAGTTTGCATGGCTAAGAGATTTCAAAGTGAGTCAGGAGATCATTCCAGAGGTTATGCTTATGCATGTCTCTGCAGGATCTCATTGACTGCCACAGTAAACAGTGCTTCAAACATCAGGACTCCTGGGGGCTTTATAGAAATCTAAAAACTATAGGCAGGGCAGATAATCTCAGGAATTCATCACACTGTCAGTGGGCACTACTTTGGAATATAGGATCTCCATTGTAACAGAGTTAGACTCATTTATAATTTTCCTACATAGGGCTCTTCTACTCCTTTTATTTGAACCTATAATTAGCACTATACATGTTAAATATGTGTTCCAGAGACTTAAATCTTCAGACTGTTCATATGTCAGTTGAGCCCTGAATCTCAACAGAGGTGCAATATGTACTCTCTAGTTCATTGGACTCACCCAGGACAACTAATAAAAGGATGATGATGGACAAGGCCCATCCCCCAAAAAACAGAGAGAATTTACAACTGCAAAGATAGTTCCATCCATCTGCTCCATGGGATCTAGGCCTCCTCTCAATCAGAAGCAGAGTCACCATCACCCTCCAAAAATCCTCAAGAGGAATGAACAAATGTAAGGGGGGAATGCGACTATGGACTAAGATAGACTTATTATTATTCTAGCAATGGAAGAACTTGTGTCATTGAAATAAAGGCAGTGGCCACCAGAGGTCCTAAGGGGAGGGAGAGGGAAGAATAGGTATAACTTGGGGGCATTTTGGAGACATTGGAATTGTCTTGCATGACACTGCAAAAACAGATACAGGCCATTACACATTTTGTCAAAACCTGTAAAACTGTTCAGGGCAAAGTGTAAATTATAATGTAAACTATAGTCCATGGTTAGCAGCAATGTTTCAATATGTGATCATATATGTGAAACATACTGAAACATATTTATAACAAACGTACCACACTAATAAAAGATGTTGTTAACCTGGAAAGGTGTGGGAGGGGGAAGGGTGGTAATATGGGAATTCCTTTATATTTTTGATGTAGCATTTACATAATCTAAAGCTTCTTTAAAAATTAAAAAATTAAAAATAAGGAAGGAAGAAGGGAAAGAAAGAAGCAAAGAATGAAGGAAAGTTATAGTCATGAAAGTGAGCTAAAATTTCTCTTAAAATTTTTATTTCTCTTATAATTTTTGAAAATACTTACATACAATATTTTACATTCTTCCTAATTTTATCATCACCATAAAGATGGGCTCTGCACAGTAGCACTCCATCATAAGGTGGAAACCCATAAAGGGCTCAAACAGGTCCTGAAGGCACAAGTAAGTTACATGAGAAAGTGGCCCAAATGCCCATGGCACCACTCCTGCCACATTACCTTCTCTCTCCCAGCCCACAGCTGTGGCCTCTTAAGGAGTTCCTTACAATCATTTGACTGAGAAAGAGAAAACTTGGGCCTGGTTTACAGATGGTTCTGCACAATAGGCAGGTAACACCTGAAACTGAACAGCTGCAGCACTGCAGCACCTTTCTGGGACACCCCTGAAGGACAGTGGTGAGAGGAAATACTCCCAGTAGGCAAAACTTCAAGCAGTGTACCTTGTTGTTCATTTTGCTTGGAAGGAGAAATAGCTGAAGGTGTATTTGTACACTGACTCATGGGCTGTTGCCAATTATTTGACTCAATGGTAAGAGACTTGGGAGGAATATGATTGGAAAACTGGTGACAAAGATGTTTTGGAAGATGTATGTGGATATAACTTTCTGCATAGGCAAAAAACATGAAAATATTTGTGTCCCACATGAACACTCACAAAAAGGTGGCTTCAGCAGAGGAAGATTTTAATAATTAAGTAGACAAGATGACCCATTCTCTGGATAGCACTCAGCTTCTTTCCACAGTCACTCATGTCATTGCCCAATGGTCTCATGAACAAAGTGACCATGGTGGTAGGGATGGAGATTAAGTATGAGCTCAGCAACATGGACTCCCCCTCACCAAGGCTGACTTGGCTACAGCCCCTGCTGTGTACCCAATCGGCGAGAAACAGAGAACCACACTTAACCTCTGATATGGCGCCGTCTCCCAAGGTGATCAACCTGCTACCTGGTGGCAGGTTGATCACCTTGGGCCACTTCCATCTTGGAAGGGACAGCAATTTGTTCTAACTGGAATAGGCATATACTCTAAATATGGACTTCCCTTCCCTGCACACAACGCTTCTTCCAAAACTACAATCCATGGGCGTACCTAATGTCTTAACCACTGTCATGGTGTTCCACACAGCATTACTTCTGATCACATAACCCACTACAGAGCAAATGATGTGTGGGAATGGGCACACACTCATGGAATTCACTGGTCTTACCACATTCCCTATGATCCTGAAGCAGCTGAATTGACAGAATGGTGGATCGCCTTTTGAAGACTCAGTTATAGTGCCAACTAGATGGCAGGACTGGGGCAATGTTCTCCAGGAAACTATGTATGCTCTAAATCAGTGTCCATTCTATGGTGCTGTTTCTCCGATAACCAAGATTCATGGATCCAGGAATCAAGGGGTGGAAATGGGAATGGCACCACACACTATCACCCCTAATGATACACTAGGAAAATTTTTACTTCCTGTTGCTACAACCTTAAGTTCTGCTGGTGTAAAAGTCTTAGTTCTGAAAGGATGAGTGCTTCCACGAGGGAACATAACAATGAGTCCACTGAACTGGGAGCTAAGGCTGCCACCTGGCTACTTTGGGCTCCTCATGCCTCTGAATCAATAGATAAAGAAGAATTTGCCTGGAATACAGGAGATCCCCTAGGGCTTCTCTTAATACTACCATGCCCTGCAATTAAAGTCAATGGAAACTTGTAACAACCCAATCCAAGACAGGACTTACAATGACACAGAATCCTTAGGAATGAAAGTTTGGGTCACTCCACCAGGCAAAGAACTATGGCCACCTGAGGTGCTTGCTGAGGGTAAAGGGAACATGGTATGGTAGTGGAAGAAGATAGTAATAAACACAAAATTTGACCACATGACCAGTTACAGAAATGAGGACTATAATGTTCATGAATACTTCTTCCTTGTTTTGTTTGTTTATGTACAGAAAACAAATATTTTTGTTTGTTTGTTTATGTACAGAAAACAAATATTTTCGTTTTCTTCCCTATCCTTTCCCCTTATCATATTATATAAGTTGTATTAGTTTCATGCTGTAGTATTTAAGGATGTCAAATTTAGGAGTGAACATTAAATTTCCCAAGGACTTGAACCCTATTCTGAAAGGACTTTGTGTGTTTCCAGTTGTACACAGTACATTTGAGTATTGTTAGGTGCAAGGAAAAAAAATCTATCTATATATATGTATGTTATTATTGTTATTTAGGGACTAATATGATTTAAGGTGGTGTGTATGGCTGCCCAGTTGACAAGGGGTGCACTATGATGGTTAGGCTAATGTGTCAGTTTGGCCAGATAATGATGATGCCCAGTTGTTTGGTTAAGGAAGCACTGAGCTAATTGTAATACAATCATACTTCGTGAACTTTAATCATCAGTGAATTGATTACATATATGTTTGATTACATCTACAATCAACTAAGGAATTTTCCATTAGCAATGAGTGACATATCATCCAATCACCTGAAGGTCTTTAAAGGAGCAGTGATTTCAGCATTCAGAGAGAGAATTTCCATCTCTACTTCAGACAGAGTGTCTCCCAGGAGATTCAACAGGAACCTTCATCTGAGTCCCTGGCTTGCAGCCTGCCCTGTAGATTTGGTCTTGTGCATCCCTACAGTCATGTGAGACAATTTTATAAAATTTCATACAATTTACAGATAACTCCTATCAGTTCTGTTTCCCTAGAGAACTCTAACTGATATTAAATACACCAGCCTTTCACAATTTCTGAAATAAATAGTGAGAAATTCTTCATGTAATCTGATGTGTACTCAGGTCTACCATCTCCTATCTGTAATACCAAAATCGAAAAGATTCTAAAAATTGAAAAATTTTTCATACGTTGGAAAAGTGTCATTTGGTCACAAAACTCCAAATGAGCTAATATGAATCAGATTAAGTATTAGTGTGAATACTCATCCTTTTCACTAGAGAAATACCCATATATTTGATTATAGGATATTACCCTGGTCTTGCTGACTCTGATCCATAAAATATAGTAAATGTTTTGTATTACCTTTCTAAATCTGCCTATTCCTATATTCAGAAATCTAAAACACAGCTATCTCAAAGAATTTTGGATGCAGGATAGTGACCCTGCATTAGAAAAACAGCTGGTGACATTGTGAAAGTAGATGTCCTTTCTGGAATCACTCAATTTCCCATATATCCCCTTTTTAAATCAAGCATTTCCTTTGTTCATCCATCTATTCATTCAACAAATATCTTTTGACAAATGTTTATTGACGCTTTTCTACTGGTCAGGCATTGCACAGGGCACTGAAGATAAAGAAATGAATATGACACTCAATGTAATCAGAAACTAACAGCATACTTACAAATGGCTTGAAAACTTGTTGTTTGAAGGTTGTTAATGAAATGGAGACTTACGGTATTTAATTTGAATGAAAATATAGCCAAACCATTATTAAACTATCTATTTGAGGGATCAGAAAAAATTTAGGAAGCTATTGGATGGAAATTAAAATGACTATGACAGGAGGTTGCCAGCAACAGTGGAATGGGACAAAGCTGTAAGTTGGAGATTTGTGAAAGGCAGATTACAGTGAGAAGAAGGAGACTAGAGCACAGGAGATGAAATTAAGAGATTCTAGTTCCAAGTAAATTAGAATTTAGTAGCTTATAAAATAACATTTGTATTACAAGTTCCTAATATGGTAAAAGGTATTAATTTAGATTTAAAACAGATTAGATTAATTGGCCACTTCTGTATATTTTTTCTCTAAAATATAATTGTGAAATATATATATATATATATATACGGTTATTTGTTCTTTAGAGGCTGCCAGGGAGTTTCAGTGATTTTGACCCTAAAACATGTCACCTAGATTACAAGGTGCTAATTAAATGTTTGTTGAATAACCTACACTCTCTGTGTTTGGGGTCTACACATTTCATGGTGTTTGTGTCACCTACTGATATTAGATGCAGGGACTGCTGATCCAGTCTGAACTGTAGCATACAGAGATGATGTTCAATGGTATAAAGTATCAAGGCATCAGTATTTCAGCTCTGTATGAGAATCCAGTATTTGCTTGATCCCTTCTCAGGGTCTCTCTCTTCCCTTCAAATATCTATTGCCACTACTTAAAGCAGAAGGTTAATGGCACAGAATGGAAGACAATTGCCCAGGATACTCAGAATTCCTATAATAGAGAGCAGTAGAAAGCTGTCCCGAGTTCCTGGACAATTGTCATTGAGTGTTCTGCAACATCAAGTCACTATTTTCAACTGCATTGTGAATTGTCTCTTTTCCTATAGTACTCATCGAAAGAGGCCCGCTGTTAAAGTTTATGAGCAGATGCTGAGATTAAGAAACCTCAAATAAAGAAATACTTTCAGGGGAGTAGCTGTAGCTCAGTGGTATATCTTTGCATGTAGGAGGTCCCAGGTTAAAAACCCAGTACTTCTTAAAAAAAAAAAAAATTCCAGACAGACAGATTTGCTTCTAGCACCAGGGTTGCTTCTAGTTTCCAGGCAGATAGCTATATATTTACATGTTAAAATAACAAGAGGTTATTATGAGAGACTTACACATCTGGAAACGACAGGTCAGGAAGATGACTTCAGGAAAGAGACTTAACCTACATGCTTGACTCACCTGGCCATGTGTAACACAGGAAGGTCAAACCTGTGAAAGCCAACTAAATACTTTATATTCCAAAGAAACCACGTGGAGAGGCTAGCAGCAGTCACACTATTTATTACTCACATGTCCAGTCCCAGTGAAAGCTGATCAGGTAGTTTACTGTACAGCAGGAAGACAAAGATTATATAAGGCTAGTAAGCACAAAGAAGGGGTCTAGCTAATGCATAGAGCAACTTGAGGGTGCAAGTAAATGATTAACAGTGAGTATGTGCATACAGGGGAATCAAGTGGGTCATAAATCACACAAAATATTACATTAAAATATATAAGGGAAGTGGATTTTGCTCAATAGATAGAACATCAACCTACCACATGGGAGGTCCAATGTTCAAACACAGGGCCCCTTACCCATGTGGTGAAGCTGGCCCACGTGCAGTGCTGATGCACGCAAGGAGTGCTGTGCCATACAGGGGTGTCCCCCATGTAGGGGAGCCCCACATGCAAGAAGTGCACCCCATAAGGAGAGCATCCCCACACAAAAAAAGTGCAGCCTGCCCAGGAGTGGGCAGATGCAGCAAGATGCAGATGCAGAGTGCCGATGCAGCAAGATGACGCAGCAAGAAGAGACACAGCTTCCCAGTGCTGCTGACAAGAATACAAGCAAACACAGAAGAACACACAGCGAGTGGACACAGAGAGCAGAAAACTAGGGTAGGGGGGAGTGGGGAAGGGAAGAGAAATAAATAAAAAATAAATCTTAAAAAAAAAAAAATATATATATATATATATAAGAGGTTACCATATAAACCCACTCCCCACCACCCCCACTCCTCCCACATCAACAATCTCTTTCATCAGTGTGACACATTCAGTGCATTTGATGAATACATTTTGGAGCACTGCTACAGAGCATGGATTATAGTTTACATTGTTGTTTGTACTCTTTCCCAGTCCATTCAGTGGGTTATGGCAGGATATATAATGTCCCGCATCTGTCCCTACAATATCATTCAGGATAACTCCAAGTCCCAAAAATGCCCCCATATCACACCTCTTCTTCCCTCTCCCTGCCCTCAAAACTCCCATGGCCACTGTCTCCACATCAATGATACTGTTTCTTCCATTGCTAGAGTCACAATAAGTCTATAGTAGAATACCGGTAAGTCTACTCTAATCCATATTTTATTCCTCCATCCTGAGGACCCTGGGATGGCGAAGTATACTCCACCTCTAAGTCAGAAGAGAGCTTAGATCCCACATGGCTAATAGATGGGTTTCTCCTGCTTGTAGTTGTAGACTCTCTCAGCTCTCTGCTGTGGTGGTTGACCATCCTCACCTCCTTGTTAGCTGACCTGGGTAAGCCCAATAAACGGAAGAGTAGTCCACCTTCCATTCTACATGTAAATCTTTCGAGTTACCACCTGAGCAGATAGGGCATTGGAATATTGCATCCAGATTCTACAACAATATAAAAGACAACAGAATAATAGGGGTAACATACATGCAACCTTGAACATTAATGCTTGACAGTGAAATTACACAATTTGGGGGTAACCATCCCACAATACAGATTTCTTCTTGTTTCATACAGACAGGAGCAGATCATGCTGGTTTAACAGCATATAAGCAACATATCCATAAGTAGATATCAAAGTACTAGGTGGAGGAGGGTTATGAGGAGGTTTAATACCTAATACCATGCATTTTCCCCTTCTAAATTCTCTGAGTTTCCTTCAGTACATTAAAAACTAGTTTAGGTATAAGAAGAATTCATATAGATATACACAGGGTCCTAGTGGGAATAGGAGACCTTGGATTATTAACTGTTTCATAACAATGTTTTGGGTGACCCTTATTTCCCAAAGGCTTAAGATTCCCAACTTGCGAAGCTGCATAGGCCAGTACCATGGCCAAATGACCTTATTTTTCCCCAGTTAGTATAGTTTGAGGCATAGACAACAACAAATTATATTACTTCCCCTTTTAGACTATAGGATGGCAGCACTTTAGCTCATAATATCAATACCTGCATTGGTCCTGCTATTAGCATTTTAACTGGACCTGGGGCTATAGCCCACAGTGCTTAATTTAAACTTAGTCCATTGTTACAAAGATCCCTTATCACCTTTCATCTATTTCTTTAAAAAGCCATTCATCCTTTCCATAAAATTCCTAACAATATCCTGGTTTATAGTCTAAGACTGCATGAGGTAATTAGTAAATGGAATTTTTTGCTCACTGTCTGTTTAGGCCACCATCCCATATGGGGAACTTACATTTTCTAGGCAGAGAATAGTAGTCAACTGGTTACAAAAGTTTCATGGAAGAGTCTGTGCAGTGAAAGCATAAATTGTCCCTTCTGAGAGCAGGAGGAGACCAATGCAATCCACTTGCCATCATGTTACTGGAGTCTGTGCTCAGCCTGAGTGAGCATGATGGACATTCGTGGGTGATGTTTATGAGCTGTTGGTAATAGGCAGCTAGAAGTGCTGCCACAGGATTCAGTAGCCACGGTGTCTGTTTTCCCTGTGGAGCCACTTTGCTGCTTCTCAGGTCTCAGTGGTATGGCTCTGGATCTTCACAAGGGCATCTGCCTCAACAGTCTTGAAATGGGTGTTAGAGGAGTGGGTAGGGACATGATAGTTACCTGTCACCACTGGCAGGTGCCCAGATGTCCTTCCACAGATTTCTCCCCCACAGAGGGCAGCCTACAACAGTCCATTGTTCATTTTCTTTCTAGTATCTGCAATCCACCCCTGGATAGGGATGGCAGTCTCCAGAGGTACGCTATTGGGTTAAGTCCTTCACTTGCAACAGGGCCTGGTATGCTGCACATGCCTGCTTTTCTAAGGGGCTATATATACTTTGGCCCCTTCCCACAATTGTGACTAAAACCCTACGGGGTATTTTCTTCGAATGTTGCCTTTGCAGCAAACCCCACCCAAAGCCAATATTGGTACTAAACATGGCCAATTCACAGGGTAAGTCAAGGTCCACTCCTCTTACTGCTCCAGCCTGTGTTATGGCCCCCTTTACTTTTTTAAAAGCAGCCTGCTGGTGAGGGGGCAGTCTTCTTATTTCCATGCACAACCTTTCCTGATTAACACATACAGTGGTTTTAATATCTGACCTAAATGAGGAATGAAGGGTCTTCAGTACCCCAACAATCATAAAAAGGCCATTAATTGTTTTGGAGTTTGTGGCGTGGGTAAACATTGTACTTTAACAACTCTTAGGAGTTTGACAGAGCAGCAGGACCTTGCAGCTTGTTCCAATTGTTTTCTGATTCCAGGCTTTTAAGATAAGACACCATTGTCTCTGATGCCGCCTTTAATTCCAGAAAAAGAGTTACTGGTGAACATAATATCATCAATATAATGAAATAGGGTTACATCTACAGGCTTATTCCAGACAGTCAGATCCTTTGCCACCAGGCCAGGACAGATGGTTGGGTTATGTACACAGCCTTGTATGTTGCAGAAGTTGAGAGAGGTTCAATTATTTGCGTATAGAAAGGCCAGGACTCAAGAATGATTTTGAGAAGGAAAAATGACTTATTGAAGGTCAGCCGGACTCAGGAGCTTTCTGTTTCAAACCCGAGCCCTGAACAAGAATTTTGAGTTCCTTTTATACAGAGAGGAAGGGTCAAATTGTTCTTTGTTTCAGTGCTCAATAGGCTTGAATTAACATATATTGTCCACATCCTAGGTAAGCTTTTAGCATGGACCTTATACATTCTAGATAAGCTTTTAGCACATTTGGTTTGCATTTTCCCTGAATATTTAAAGTTTATAGACCTTGCATTGTTAAACTGTTTCCTGGGACTGGAGTCATTGCCATGGTCACCAAGGGCAGGACTGCAGCCTCTTACCATCCCACACACACAAGTCACAGACAGCTTAGGTTATCTACAAAGAGATGAAGAGCCTCCCACCCATAGCCCACATCATTATCCCCCCTTATGCCAAAGCTTAACTTGCTAAGCTTTGGCATAATTATTGTTGGAGCTATGAGGTGGGTGGCTGTTTGTTATTTTGATTGATTACTTTCCTTATCAATTTTCAGTGTAGCATCCAGGATCCTGTTTTTAGAAGTTTAGAAATTTTCATTCTGGAAAGCAGAATCCTGGGGAGGGGCCTGCAGTCATCCAGGGGCCACTGGTGCTCACAAAGATTTCCAGTCAGGCTTCAGATCCATCTATTAATTTTATTTTAACCTTAAAGAGTTTACACCTTTAATCTTAAAGGGGTGCTGAAGGGAAATGATCTCTTTTCTGTAACTGCTTCCTGCTGGCCATGGGCTGTAGTCATTGCCTAACAAGGTGTAAAACTCTTATTTTAACTGGAGGAAGTTGGATCTGGCATTCTGTATGAAGCTGGATGAAGTTTTCATATGGTTAATAAGATGTTCATTCTGAAAGAAACAAACTTAATTAAAATTTTGGAATACTCGTTTTTAAAAGAGGACATTGGATTACAGAGGTAGACAAGGTTAGGTGCTTATAAAGATGGTACCCCTTTTTAAAAGCTGGTGGGAACAGTATATATATATACATATTTTTTCTCTAAGGTATTTTTAGAGAGAAATTGCAATATATACTTAGCTTTGTTTTGAAGATGCATTTCAGGCTGTTTAATAATTGGCACTCCTGTTGCCATCTGTTAGATGCTCCTGGTGAACTGGCACCTTTTGGACAGTTGATTTCATTCAGGATTAGTGCAATAAGATGGAAATTTTCTTAGGTTTTAGCTGTGGGAGTGGATCAGAACTACAGAATAAAGTTTTTTACATTTTGGTTTTAATAGTACAATTTCCGGTAATTTTGACTGTTTAATAGGTGACCCATTATTAGCAAGCAAGCCTCATTTTTGCTACACAGTAGAGTACAGTAGAATAGTAAGTTGGCTGAGCCTGGCTAAGACTGTGGCCTTATTTTATAGACATGTTTATTAACTATTTAGAAAAAGTTACCAGGAATTTAACATGTCTAATATACTTTTGTACCTGATCCAGAATAGAAAAGATAATGTTATAATTATTAAGCATATATTTAGTACAGGATAAAAGTATAACAACTTTAATAATAATTAATGTATTAGGATTCTGAGTTGCAATTAATAGTTTTAAATTTCAGTATTGTAATACTTTACATGTTATCTCTCCATGGGAGCAGGCCATAATACCAATTGTGTTTAAGTTTTACTTACAGTGTCCTGGTATCATGGCTCCACTTAGCATGTTCTTCACACAGTGAGCAAGTCGCAGCATCATTGATCCTAGAGAGAGTTTCCAGTATTCTACCAGCCTGGTGCATAGTGCTCTCTGGCACTATGGAACAGTGCCAGTCTGGAGGCGATATCCATTGTACACTTGGTTGTACGGAGTCATCATTGGCTGCTGCAGGAGCTTGAAATTGCAATGTAGTTTCCTTCAATTTCAGGAGCAGAACCAGAAGCTGATATAGCAAATATTTCTAATTGAGGGGTCAGTGACCAGCCTAGCCAATAACTCATGTGGAGAGGCAACTTGCAATGTATTCAAGGCCTGGTTTGAATGCACAAAAGAGTTTGACAATGTTAGAGTTTATTCCTTGTTTTTACAATTTAATGCAACACATCATATATCAAATGACTGTTTACTTATACAATTTTACCATTAAGATAATAGTAGGTATTTTACTTTAGTAATAGAGGGACAAAACTATATTTCATTGTTAATTTGAAAACAGAAGATTCCCAATAGAATCAAGATAACTTTTTATTACCATTTACTCAAATATGCACCGTGCAATGGCCTTCAGACAGGTTTTATTATCACGAAGTTATTCTTTGCCACCAATACCAATCCAAGTTTTTAGTTAACAATGACTTCTAGAACTAGAACTATTTAAATGTTTTCAGTTTGGATGGTGTTTTACAAACTCTTTATAATTGACTACAACCACATTGACTAGTTACCTTACATTTAAATAAACTTATTAGATTACAATTACTAACCAAAGAAATTTACTTCATTTATTTAAGAGAGCATATCTACAATCTTTCTTCTTTAGCTTAATTTCATTAATGTAAACTTACAATTTTTATTACTCTAAAGATTTTGTACATATAATGTTAATTTATTTAATGGGTATTTTATAAATTAAGGGAGATTACACCCAAGCTAAATAAAATTGAAACCATTATAGTTTATGCAAGGAATGTTCTCTTTTTTTTTCTTTACAGGAAGCTAAAACTTCTTTTCTTTGTTTAAGTTATGAATATGAATAATTTTTAAAAGCATACTGACTACCAGGTTTCAAAACACATTACACAATTACCTAATTTGTTTAATCATAATCCAGGAAAGATTTCTCCACAGTTTTTATGGACTTTTCTTTACTTACTGAAATTTTTCAACAGAGCCACTAATCACCCTTATTTGATGGCTGTCAAAAGGTTTAACTGGGAAATTACAGGACAAACTGATTCTTAATTCCCCAGCCTAGTAGATAGGTTTAATCTGCCACACCTAGTCCTGCCCTCAAAGCTCTTGCAAAGAGGAGGGCCTTTCCCAATAGTTCCTATAATCAGATTTCTATATGACCTTTCCATTCTGCTTAGTCTAATTTGGGCTCCAGGAATATTATTCACATATATAACTGCATATTTAATTTTTAACAATTTGAATAGAGCTCTTTTAAGAATTCTCACTTGTTAATTTGATACTACCATCCTGATATATGAAGACATACACCGAGCAAATGGGCAGACACAAATAGAGTTAGACACAGAAATACAACTCATTGATGTTACTTATAATTTGCATTATTTTATATACTGTTTAGCTTAATTTGGGTTCTAGAAATATATATTACTTATATAACTGCATATTTAACCTCAACAATTTGAGCAAATAGGCAGACATGAATAGTTTGACACAAAAACATAACTTTAGTTACTTAAAACTTCCATTTTTTTTACAAAATAAGTGTGACTGCAAAACATTTCAAAGACTCCTGAAACTTTTTCTTAATTTGCACTATGACTGTTCAATTTTGCACAAGAATTTTGTTTCTTAACTAATGGCTTGTAAACAAAATGTTCCCAATGCTTTAGCACCATTTTCTTTTGTTTCAAGACTTTACATTTTACCTTGAATTTAGCAGAATTTTGATATGCAACAAGATTAATTCTATATATATTTACTGAGGCTATTTGAAGCCTCAAGGAGACTGGTTTCTCTCATGAATTGCCACTTTTAGGAACACTGACAGTCAAGGCAGGAGACTTCCTTTTTTCCCCCAGTCCTTGGGAGATAATAAAACTCCAGTGGTCGTTTAATCCCAAGGGCTAAGAATTCCACCAGGCAGCAATTTACTTTATGCTTGGATTCATGAGAGAAAGAAGGGTTACCAATACCAGTAGGACAGGAGACAGGGATATCCCCAAGTCCGCTTTCCCTCAACTATAGGGGCAGAAGCTGTTATGAAATAACCATAGACAAAGGCAAGGGAAGGGGTGAGGCTAGGCTTGAATAACCATAAACGAAGGTAAGGTTAGTTTAGAATTTACACTTACAATAATAGTTTCAGGCTAAATTCACCTGGGTATTTCAGTTATTATCTTTCCACTGTTTTATAATATAAATGCATCTATAAAT
The DNA here is from genome assembly GCF_030445035.2 of Dasypus novemcinctus. Taxonomy (NCBI): domain Eukaryota; kingdom Metazoa; phylum Chordata; class Mammalia; order Cingulata; family Dasypodidae; genus Dasypus; species Dasypus novemcinctus. The sequence goes on from NC_080690.1 coordinate 31,637,438, forward strand.
GATCTTAACTCTTAGTTACAGTTTTTATTAATTTTTTTAACCTCAAGGTGAATTGGATACTTCTATTAATTAAGCTACAAGAATTTTATTAGTAACAATTCTGTGAAGTCCTGCCTTTTCTTAGTAATGGAACAAATTCTCATCTGCAAGTTATACATTTAATTTACCAGCAAGAGAGTATTGCCATTTAAAGATTCATTTTAAACTACATTTTACTTGTTTTACTGTGAATTCTTAGGCACCAGCAACTGACAAAAGCCAAGCATAGATTTCAAAGTGGCATTTCATTCTTTTTTTTTCTTTTCCCTCTGTCATCTCACAACCCTGAAGTTCCCAGCCAAACCATTGAAAAGGCTATCAAGTGATTAGAGGTCTATTGTTTCAAGGGATAGCCTCCTGTCTTCAGACAAGTTTACAGTTCTAAAACATTTCAAAGTAATTCTTCAGTCTTACAGAGAGAGAGATTCCGAAAAGTAAAGAACCTGGGCAGAATGCAAATGTATTTTGGCCTTTTACACCCTAGGGAGGGAACTTCACTGCATTTATTTTGATCCTGCTTTTCATCCCCTTCACCTTCCCCCTTCCAGGCAGTAGTGCAGTCGGTACATCCTGTCCGGTGGAAAACGGGGCAGGAGAGGCCTAGGCTCCTGCGGGGGCTCGCAGGTGGCGGAGAAACCACCACGGAGACGAGGTGAGCACGCAGGTCTAATTTATTAAGGGAAGTACATGTGTTTATATAGGGTTATGGGGGAGTGAGCAGGGGACTGATTGGCTGTGGCCAAAGGGGGATTGGATTGGCGGTGGCGAGCAGTTGGTGGGGGGAAGAGGCAGATTCTAGGTTGGTGAAGGGGCGGCACCGGCGGGAAAGGGGAACGGGGCTGGGAGGGATTGGTAGGGACTAGTTCCTTGCCTTTTATGGTGCGGCTTGTGCTGCGGCTTGACAGTGCGGGAGGGGGGATGTGAGCGTAGGCAGCTTCTGCTGGCTATCAGCAAGCCGGTGTCGGTTGCCTGGGCGGGGCCGAGGGCAGTGCGCCCGTTCCATGGCTGAGGGCAGTTCACCCGTTCCAGCCGCCCTACACCCGAGTGGTGGGCTGCGCATATCCCCCACTGGGCGCGGCTATGCTTGCCAGCCAGACTTCAGCCTGCCTCACCTCACAGTAGGGTGCACAGTGATCAAATAGGAGTGTGGCTTATGAATAGAAGGTACAGACTCACTGGAAAGGGGCAAGCTGCTCCCCCCTTTCCAGCTTTCTGCTAAAATGGGTAGACAGAACCTACTCAAATTTGGCACCCCTCCTAGGGACCAAGCCACCCTAAAAGGGCAGCCCCAACAATCCCAGGTGTGTGGAATGGACACAGACAGCCGCTAAGCCCTGGCAAAGGGGCGGACCAGGGACAAGACAGTAGAGCATGCACAAACATCCAGACTCCGCAGTTTTGCCCCATAATCAATTCACCCCCTTGCCAATGGCAAGGGAGGGTTTCAGCTCAACTAAATTCTACCACTTTACATAACCACACAACTCTAACACCAGCATTGAGCTGACACAGACAGAAGCACAAAGGTCACTAATCTGACCCACAAGTTCTTTATATATATTTTTCAGCATGTCTGCCCCCGCAGCCATCACAAACCTTTAGAGAGAACATTAACATTAACATCTGGTATAAAGACAATTCATTCGCAATTCAGCACCACAACAAAAGATTCCAGCTAGATGTTTTTTACTGTTTAACTTCACACCCAGATCAAGCTTCACTAGAAAAGCCCATCCATTTTCCTGTAATCAAGTTTTTAAAAATCCAGACTAATTTCCAGGATGTTAGGACTCGAACTTATAAACATCCCTTCCTATTATAATCAAGCCTCCACTCCTTCAGTGGATATAAGACCAGTACCAGATTCCAACATGCAGTTAGACAAACCCAAAACCAATAAACAGCCCTTCCTATTAAAATCAAGCCCCAACTCCTTCAGTGCATATAAGACCAGTACCAGATTCTAACATGCAGTTAGACAAACCCAAAACACCAGGCTTTTTCCCGGTTTTTCTCCTTTTTCCAGACCTAGAGAGAACAGCTTTCCCCCAATTTTCTGGGGCTACTAGGGTTCTCTCAGGAGGTGATCAGCCTCCCTCCCTAGCAATTAAAACTAGGGTTCTCCAGACTGTGCTTCCCAACGGAGTCTTACCTTCTTCCATGTTCGGAGTTCTTTTTCGTTCCCAGAATCTTTCTCTTCAGATCTTCCATTGCCCTTGATTTTTGTCGGGAAGATTCTGGTGGAGCCCACATCTTTTCTGGATTAAATTTAATCCAGGGGCACCCAGATTTGGGGTTCACCCGAGTCCTCCCATCTTCCTTGGGGATTTGGAAGGGGCAGCAAAATACTACCATCTCTGGCCTTCGTTTGCAATCCCAGACAAACCCCCAAAAATGATGTAGAAGTTGAGAAAGGTTCAATTATTTGCATATAGAAAGGCCAGGACTCAAGAATGATTTTGAGAAGGAAAGAATGATTTGTTGATGGCCGGCCGGACTTGGGAGCTTTCTATTTCAAACCCAAACCCTGAACAAGAATTTTGAGTTCCTTTTATACAGAGAGGAAGGGTCAAATTGTTCTTTGTTTCAATGCTCAATAGGCTTGAATTAGCATATATCGTCCACATCCTAGGTAAGCTTTTAGCATGGACCTTATACATTCTAGATAAGCCTTTAGCCCATTTGGTTTGCATTTCCCCTGAATATTTCAAATTTATAGACCTTGCATTGTTAAACTGTTTCCTGGGACTGGAGTCGTTGCCATGGTCACCAAGGGCAGAACTGCAGCCTCTTACCATCCCACACCCATAAGTCACAGACAGCTTAGGTTATCTACAAAGAGATGCAGAGCCTCCCACCCATAGCCTACATCAGTGGAAGCACTGAAAAATCCACCATTCGCCTTCTCACATAAAGGTGAATGCAGGCTTACTTGACTTGCCTATGGAGATACTAAAAAAAAACCTTAGCAAGGTCTAAAATAAAACGAAGTGTTAGTGACATAATTGGGTACTAATTTTTTGCAACAAGCCCGTAATATTTGGGACTGCTGCATACAGCAGTGGTGTTACTTTAATTTATGATAATATACTGTTATGTACCACCCCATAGCAGCCCCCAATGGGTATCCTCTTTCTACAGTCATAGAGCTGCTTCTTTAGTGGAGGTGAGGTAAATCAGATGAATATGAGCCAAAGCATCCACCTCTTGATTTCCAGGCAAAGAGGTTGTTTCTGTGACACATACCATTTTTTAATGTAATTAAAACAATGATTAACAATATTATATTTTTATCTAATATTATGTCAAAACATTGTTAAATTTCCAAGAATTTTATACAATCTTTAAGTATCCATATGAACATTTTACTCATACAACTTTGACCAACAGAGAGTTAAAAAGAATCTCTTAATTTTAAAATACTTTTAAACACTTTTCATTCCATTTATAACATATCAAATGAACTTAACTACTTTATCACTTTTCACTTTTACACCTTTACCATGATTACATTAATTAACAAGTATTTTATTTTAGCAGTACAGGAAAAACTACTTTCTTCATTATTTTATGAAAACCAGGATTCCCAATGGAATCAAGATTATCTTCTACCTATCACCATTTTAATATGCAGATTGAGGTGGCCACTGCCATGTTTTCCTGTTATGCAGTTACTTTTTGTTATCAACATCAATTCAGTTTCTATTTAATAATGGCTTCCTAGAATTATCCATTTACATTTTCAGTATTTCAGTTTAAACAATGCTTTTACAAACTTCTTATAACTATCCGTAACCACATACACTATGGATACTTCATCTCAAGACAAATTTCACCTTCACAGAACACATTCCTGTACTTAATGCTACCTTCTACAATACCTTCTACAACTTGCCATATGCATTCAAGATTTATCCTACAGACTTTGATTCTGATTTTATGAAAACCAGCTATTTTGTTTCAGGACAAAACACAGTCCCTTAAACTTATCAAATTTTAGTACTTTCACAAATGTGTTACTCTTTTCTATATCCATTTAAGTCTCATATCCCTCATTCTGTTCTGTGAAGAAAAAATAAACTATTCATTTCAATTTAAGCAAAAACAATTTTTTCTAGAAAGAGGTTTGTAAAAATTTATTAGTCAAAAACTTATTCTCATCATTTTAAAGATTTAGCAAGTATAATGTTAATTTATCTTATTAGTATCCATACTTATTTAACAACATAAGCACTTATTTCTTTTTTTTTTTTTTTTTTGCCCTTTGAATTGGGCTCTTTTAAGAATTTTCATTTGTTATTTTAATATTGCCATCTGGAGGTATCAAAATACACACTGAACAAATAGATAAACACAAAAAGAGTTAAGACATACCAATAGAAACATAAATCTCATGATTTGTTTTATTCTTACTCCTTTGGCATGGTTGTCTCCAAGCTCTCCACCATTTCACATCTCTGATTTTACTGCTTTTAAGAGCTCTTCTGGAATCCATGTTGCCTGTAATATGCAAGCTTGCTCTCAGAAACATTTTTATTAGTAATCAGCAACCAGTTAGGAATAGTCAAGCAGTATAGCTGTAGTTAAGCTCTAATTTAGCAGTTTAGACAAACATTTAACACGTCTATATTCTGGATTACTCTTCAGGAGGACTCTTGGACAGGCTTGAAGTTCAGGAGTAAGCTATTGATTTAAAAACTGAAAATTCCTTTTAACACCTTGATAAAAATTCTGACCAAAATAAAATGTGACTAAAACTTAAACCATCGTCAAAGTATCAACCCATTAAAACTTTTCTACAGTTTACACAAGTATTATGAGCTTCCAGTTTTGTACTACATTTTTGATTACAGGCTTACAAAAGCTGCTAGCATTTTCCTTTTTCTTTTTTTTTTTCAATAGGGTTGCCCAGTTCAAAGTTACTAAACTTTAACAGCACTAATTTTATCAATGTGGATATTCAGGCCCAATTAGAATTAACATGGAAACGAAACAGAGAACATTAATGTTGCTAAGTTTTTCTACTTTTCCAGCAGTTTAATTCTATCAGCCCCCATTAACCCACAGCCACACCAATCAGGTGGCACAGGGTTTGTAAAATTGCTGCCAGAATGTTTTCCTTATCTTAGTTAACTCTTTAGCAGAATGTTTTCTTACAAGCATGGTTTCATTGACAAGTGTCTTATTTAGCACTTCTGCTCGTGTGGGATCTTGTATCTGTGATTTAGGCTTCCTTTGCACAAGCGGTTTAGTATGATTTAAAGATTCTTCCATAGTTTCTACATCTGAATCACTATCTTCTTATCTAGTTGCTCAGAAAGACCGTCACTAAGGTAGAGATGGAAGTCTGCAAATTCCTTTCTAGTTATAACTCTTCTTTCCTTTAACCTGAGTGTATCAAGAGGTCATCGTCTGCACCTGTTCTTGTGCTTCTTTTAATCTTTTAGTTAAATCTTCCCTCTGATCTACTTGTATTAGTTGGAGATCCTATTCCAACTTTTAACTCCTCCTCCAGCTGCCTGGCCTTTGCTTCAGCTACTAACTGCTTGTTAGAACTATCACATGAGGCAAGGAGGAAGGGCCAAGGAATGGCTGCAGCCACTGCACCTTGCTCTTTCTTCTTAATAAAGTTCCCTCTACTCGTTTCTCTAACTGCACTAATCCAGTGGGATGTATAGGTGTCCCCCAACTCCCTCATGGGTCCCCAAGTGGGGCAAGCTGGGCAAGCTCATACCATGTTGATGTGCAGCCTCCCTGGGATTCCCCTCACAGACTCCCCCATGTACTGCAGGGTCTCCCCTACAGTATCTGGAATGGCTGACATGCTTTCAACCACTTTATTCCTGATGGTATTCTCTGGAATATCCTGCCAACTATGCCAATTGTAACGCAGGAAGGTTGAACCCGGTAAGGCTGACCAAATACTTTGATATTCCAGAGAAATCACTTGGAGAGGCCAGCAGCAGTCACACTATTTAGTACTCACATATCCAGTCCCAAAGATGGCTGATCAGGTAGTTACTGTACTGCACACAGCAGGAAGACAAAGATTATATAGGGCTAGACACCATGGATATTTGCAATCAAGTCAATTGGTCCCAATAATACAGACTTTAAAAAGAAACAAAAAACTTTAATGTGTCTCCTCCTATTATCCTTTATCTTTTCTTCTCAATTTTTTATTCAATCTTTGCCCCTGTAACAGTGAAGATGACAGGGAAAAGGGACGTAAAAAGGAAATCTAGGTCTTTCAGAGGGACTGCATTCAAGGAAATGGGTTGTTTAGATAAAGGTGAGGTGACACAGAGTTTAGCAAGAGCAGGCAGTGCTACCACACCAGGGTGTGAAGGACAGGAAGTATTGGTAACTTAGAGCCTAGAAGCCAGGCTCAGCCTGGGAGAGAACTACAGCAAGAGTACCAGCACCATGGAAGGGAGAGGTGGATAATGTTGATGACTCTCACTAAATCTTCATTTTTCTCTTGCATCTTTATTCTGTCCTATGCTAAAAAACCTCTATATGGTTTTAAATATTCTGGGACCTGGGCAGATTCCATGGAACTGCTGCAAAGAGCAAAAGATTTGTTCAGAGTAGCTCCAGATTTTCCTAACCAAGGCCGTTGATGCTCTTCATGCTAAAAGATAATCATCACCAAGAACAGGAAACTCATCAGCCTGCTACAAACTTTGTTACAGATATTTTCCCTGAGACAAGGCCAAAGGCTGCTAGTAGTATTTGGCCAGGCCTGAGCCACTTCGAAGCTTCACAAATGCTTTAAGATGTTGAAAGTTAGTCATTTCCCAGGATTGCCTTGATCACCAGAATCCTTAGTCATCAAATAAGGGAAACCTTCTCAGGGAATTATTTTCTTCTATCTGCTTTTCTGATTTGCTCTGTCTGGGACACTTATGCTTATCCTCTAAGATCCTTCCCATCCTCCAGATTTCACAAATTGCTTTCTCTTCTTCCTATCTTATATAAAATGAGGTTCTCACTCAAGTCCTCTTCAGTGTAGGCTATTTTCCCACAACCAATGAGCTGAGATGGTGGAGCCCATTTCTGTCTTCCAAAGACTAGACCATCATTCTCTTCCTCTTTTATAAAATCTCACTCTGCCATCTCCTAGCAACTGCCCTTCACTCCCTCCAATTTGCCTAAGGCCATATAAATGGGTTCTGGGTCAACCCCCAACCCCCAACCTATTATTATCCTTCCAGATGATTTCACATCCATGAATATGCCATATTCTAAATCTGGTCTTAAAATTCAAATCACCATTTATCTCTCTCCTCCTCATGGACTTTCATTCCTGCAATTTCCACACACACACACACACACATCACTGGCAATTACCCTGTTACTTCACACTTATTTGCCACTATACTTTTAGCTACTCAGGGTAAATGACTTTGCCTTATTGTTTCTGTATCCCCAGAGCTAGTATATTCCCAGCACATGGTAGGAACTACATAATGAAGTGGGATGGAATCTTCCTTCATTATGTAAACAGAGTAAATAGATCAGGTAAGCAATACCTAAAAATGGTTTCTTAACAAAACTAAATTAATTCTTTGTGTATAACGGGTCAGGGGAAAATAAAGTTCATCGTTAATTGTTTGTCTTCCTAAAATTGCAGATATATTCTTCCTTTTGGTCACAAAAGAATTGATGTGCCAGTTTGTGGCAAAAAAAGAATATTTTAGACACAACCATCTCACAAGGGACCTAAAATTGAAAATAAGAGCAATTTCACATAATCAGTGAGGTGTCCATATTTTCCCCTGGTGTGTGGGTAGGACTAACTCACTACAAGGATTGTTTGGCTCCAGGGCATCTGTTGAAAAAAACAAGCTGATGAGTTACAGCAAACCCCTGCTGAGCACACTGTGCTTGCGGGTGTTTCCACAAATGGTGCTTGTCAAGGGTCACTGACATTTTGGCAAGATGTTCTAACAATAACACCTTCTGAGTTGAAGTACAGAAAAAAAGTGGTATTTCTAGGAAAAGGAAATGGTGCTGCTTTGTTAGTGTGCTTTTGCTTGAGTGGGGCAAGAGGAAGGGTCTGTGTTAACATCAGAGCATTTTCCTTTGTTTTGATTACCAAAACAAACATGCATGGTCTAATACAAGCCTTAAGACAACCCAATGAAATAGGTGCAATCATTAACTTACTACTATTTTACAGACAAAAAGACTGATACACAAGTTAAATATCTTGCCTGAGGTCAACCAAATAATAAGTGGTGAAAGCAGAATGGGACTTCTGGTTGACCAAGATGATCGCAGAATCTATATTCTTATCATTCAGCTACACTGCCTTATGAAAGAAGCACCTCTATAAGCCACTCAGCGTAATATTAGATTTTGCTCTTAAACCAAGTCATCCAGCCCTTTCTTCATTCTATGCAGTGGCCTATTAAAAATTGCATTGTTGGGGGAAAAAAATATATTCTGATGTCCCAAAACAATCCAGGACCAAAACCTATTTGTGCTACACTTGCCGCTCCTAAAGGGCTCTCCATTTAGATAACACTTTCAGACTTTCCTTTCTAGTGGTCTAATCCCTTTCAAGATGTGGTTATACACACCCAACTTCTTATATCTCAGTGTGTGGCAATGTTTAAGGTGAAAGACAGCCCCTCCACAAACCTGACGATATCCCATGTGCCTGAAACACTGCAGAGCACACATTATTTAATTGAGTGTATAAATCCTCCCTTTTACAGATTACAGAATGAGGATTTTGATGCTCAACTCTAGCGATATACTATGCTGCTTGGCATACTCTACCCACTGATTTAATTTTCAAAGGATCAATGGCAATTAGAATTTGAAAAATAAGTGTTATTTTTTATTTTGGTTGTATTTTTTTATTAGAGAAGTGGAAGGTTTACAGAAAAATGATGTGGCAAATACAGAGCTCCCATATACATCCACCACCCTTCCCTACCCTGACACACCATTTTCTCTATTTTTTTTTTTTTAAGATTTATTTATTTATTATTTAATTTCCCCCCCTCCCCTGGTTGTCTGTTCTTGGTGTCTATTTGCTGTGTCTTGTTTCTTTGTCCGCTTCTATTGTCATCAGTGGCACGGGAAGTGTGGGCGGCGCCATTCCTGGGCAGGCTGCACTTTCTTTTCACGCTGGGCGGCTTTCCTCACGGGTGCACTCCTTGCGCGTGGGGCTCCCCCACGCGGGGGACACCTTTGCGTGGCACGGCACTCCTTGCGCGCATCAGCGCTGCACATGGCCAGCTCCACATGGGTCAAGGAGGCCCGGGGTTTGAACCGCGGACCTCCCATATGGTAGACGGACGCCCTAACCACTGGGCCAAAGTCCGTTTCCCCCATTTTCTCTATTATTAGCACTTTGCATTAGTGTGGTAACTTCGTTAGAATTGATAAAATAATATAATCATAATTACAATTAATAATAGTAAACAGCTTATATTAAGGTTCAATACTTGTGTTGCACAGTGCTATGGTGTTTTTATTTTTAATTTTTATTCTAGTAACATATATACAAACTAAAATTTCCCCTTGTAGCCACATTCAAATATATAGATCAGTAGTACCATAATTTTCCATCACCTCAAGGAAAAATTCTTTGCCAATTAACTTCCCGATTACTACCCCAGCCTAGCCCCTGTTAAGCTGTATTCTAGTTTCAGACTCTACAAATTTACTTGTTCCAATAATTTCATGTCAGTGAGATCATAAAATACTTGTCTTTTTGGATCTGTCTTATTTCATTCAATATGATGTCGTCACGGTACAACCATGTATTAGCATGTATCAGAACTTCATTCTTTTGTATGGTAGAATAATATTCCATTGTATCTATGGACCACATTTTGTTTATCCATTCATCAGTTGATAGACACTTGGGTTGCTTCCACCTTTTGGTAAGTTGTGAATAATGCCTCTATGAACATCAGTGTGCAAATATCTGTTCCAGTTCCTGCTTTCAATTCTTTTGGATAAACGTTTAGAATTGGGATTGCCAGGCCAATGGTAATTCTATACTTAACTTTCTGAGGAAGCACCAATTTTTTTCCAGAACAATTGCACTATTTTACATTCCCATCAAGAATGAACTAGTGTTACTATTTTTCCACATCCTCTTCAATACCTGCTATTTTCTGTTCATTTTTGTTTATTTTTTTAATAGTAGCCATTCTAGCTGGTATGAAATGGTATATCCTAGTTTTGATTTGCATTTGCCTAATGGCTAATGGTATTGAACATCTTTTTGCTGGCTTTTTGGTCATTCATCTATCTCCTTTGGAGAAATGTTATTCAAGATTTGGGCCAATTTTTAAATTGGGTTGTTTGTCTTTTTGTTGTTGATTTGTAGGATTTCTTTATATATTCCAGATATTAAATCCTTATTGATATCCGGTTTTCAAATATTTTCTTCCATTCTGTAGGTTGTATTTTTAATTTCATGATGAAGTCTTTTGATGCAAAAAGGCTTTAAATTTTTATAAAGTTCCATTATCTTGTCTTACTCATGCTTTTGGTATAAATTCTAGAAAGATGAATATTCTTTTCAACAAATGGTGCTGTTAAAACTGGATATTCATGTGCAAAAGTAGTAAGGTGGACCTCTACACACTACACACTAAAAAATAAAAATTGGTCAAAGACCTAAAGATCAATACTAAAATTATAAAACTCCTAGAAGAAAACACAGGAAAGCATCTTTAACATTATATTCCAAACCACAGATTTCTCAGTACTTTTTAAGCATTTTCATTTTGGAAACTTTACCATAGGTATTTTTTTATTCTGCTTCAATCCATTGTCTAATATCCTTTACCTTCAATCTGAAGAACTCTCTTTCATATTTCCTGTAGGGTATGCCTCATGGTGACAAACTTGCTCACCTTTTGTTTACCTGGAAATGTTTTAATCTTGCCCTCATTTTGACAGACTGTCAGATTTTATAAAAATCTTTCTTTGGCAATTTTTTTCAACCAGCAATTTAAATACTCTTCCCTACTGCCTTCTTGCCTTCATGGTTTCTGATTTGAAACCAGCGCTATTCTTATTGGGGCTTCCTTATACATAACACATTGCTTTTCTCTTGCAGCTCTCAGAACTCTCTCCTTGTCCTTGATATTTCACAGTCTGACTACTATGTATCTGGGCATGTTTCTCTTCAAGTTTATCCTATTTTGGGTTCATTGGGAGTTTTGAGTGTGCATATTCATGTCTTTAGTTAAATTTGAGAAGTTGTCTGCCATTCTTTTTTGAATATTTTTTCTGCGCCCTTCTCTCTTTCTTCTCCTTTTGCTCCCATAATGCATATATTGGTATGCTTGATGGTATTCAACAATTTTCTTAGACTCTTTTCACTTTTTAAATTCTTTTTCCTTTCTGCTCTTCAGACTGAATCATTTCAATTGTCTTATCTTCAAATTCACTGATTCTTTCTTTTTCCAGGTCCAATATGTTGTTGAAACTCTTTAGAGAATTTTTCATTTCAGTTATTATGGTCTTCAAATCCAGAGTAATTGGTTGCTTTTAAAAATTCTCTTTATTGAGATTCGCATATTGGTCATATATTGTTTGACTGCTATGCTTTAGTTCTTTCTCTATGTATTCCTTTATGTCCTTGAGCATACTGAGGATGATTTTTTGTGTGTTTGTTTATTTTTGTTTTTTGCTTGTTGTCTCTTTGTTTTTCTTTTTAGGAGGCATTGGGAACCAAACCTGGGACCTCCCATGTGGAAGGTGGGCACTCAACTGCTCACTGCTCATTATTGTTTCTGCTCATTGTTTGCTTGTTGTCTTGCTCATTGTCTGTTTGCTGTTTTTCCTTGATGTCTGCTTGTTGTTTGTCTTCTTTAGTAGGCACTGGGAACCAAACCTAGGACCTTCCATGTGGGAAGTGGGCATTTAATAGCTTGAGCCACATCTGCTCCCAAGATAGTTTTTTTTTTTTTTTTTTTCCTTAAGTCCTGTCTGGTATGTCCAAAGTCTGGTCTTCTCATTTAATGGTTTCTGAATTTTTACCTTCTTCTTTTGGATGGGTCATCATATCCTACTTCTTTGATTGTCTTGTAATCTTCTGTTATACATTATTCATTTTAATATGCTAAAATTTTAATTTTGAATTTTAGTCCCTGAGCTCTCTGTTTCTGTTTCTTAACAACTAGTGATATGGTAGAGAGATATTTGAATACCAGATGCTAACAAAAACAAAGAAATCAATTCAAAAAACACTTTTCACAGTCTTTGAAAATGGCTCTACATTGGCTGTTGCTTTCCTTCAGAGTATGTTCCTCCCATCAAGAAGAGCAGCCCAGGGTAAATGTGAAGTACCATGTCTTCTCCATCTTTTCTGATCTTGAGTCTCACCCTGGGCTTGTGTTTGCTCTATACTTTAGAAATACCCATATACAGGAATTTGAATGCAACCTCTACTCCCTATGAAATAGACTTTCAACTCCTCCTGGGGTCTGTATTGTAAGACTTGAATCAGGTAATCATTTGCTCCAGGCTGCTATTACTTCATTGTTTCTTATACTGTTTTAGCTGTCCACAACCTGCTTCTGCCTTCAGAGGAAGTTCTGGAGGGCAAACCCCAGATGAGTTTCCTGATTCAGTCTTTCAGGTTGCCACCCAATAGATTGGCATTGATATATAGCCACCCAGTATATGCATGGGGGCTATGTTGCTCCCTCTGGAATACAGCCAGGGACCCACAATGGCTCCACCCTGTACTAGTGATGGGCTGGGTGAGAGGCCAGCAAGAGCACCACAAGCTTCTCTTACAGTTTTAGAGATGCATTTTCTTGATTCAGCCCTCACCCAGTATTGCAACCCTTAATTGTTTTCTGAGGTTTGGGGGAAGATGGCCCTGCTATGTTTTGCTAGTTGTTAAAAGATTTCATGGGGTAACAGACCTCTGGAGTGTCTTATGTCATCATCATGGCAACCAGTCTCCATGTTCTTTATTTTTAATCTGAATTGTCTTGTATGAAACACTTTGCTCACTCTGATTTGTTTAAATGAAGTGATCAAATCTATTTTTTCTCTATCCTCAAAGTGATCCTAATATCAGAGCTATAAAACAGGGCCTCCACTTCTTTTCTTTTAGTTAGAACCTCAGGGAGTTAACATGCTTCCAGTTTATTTTCTTTAATCATACCAGTGATATCCAAAGTCACTTTCAAACATAAGATTGGCAGAGATTTTATAATCAACAGCCCCAGTTTTTGCTTTGGAAAATATGGAGAAAGAAGTTCTAAACCCTCAGAATTTCAGAAGTCAGTTTTTGGTATTTGGGAATGGAATAATACCTATCCTTGAGATGAATACCTGCTATATTTTCTAGGCACTATGATGGACACTTTCCAAGTAATATCTAATTTAATCCTTGAAAATATTCTATGTCCCAGATATTCAAATTATCAGAATCTTTAATAATACCCCCTCTGCCTACAAGTTCTTCTAAACGTTTGAATAAAATGTTTTCTCACATTGCAGCAATCTTTTCAGATTCTATCTCCTAGGATAATTTAATATATTCCTGGTGACCTTTTCAGTTCTTTCCTTCTGGTACAGACTTTACGCTTGCCTTACTATTTAAATTAAATGTTTTATTCTATTCATTCCATCACATACTCAAAAACTCCTTATTCCTTATTTACTCATTCTTATAATATTTGATTCCATACTTTGCATCAGGCACTGCACTAGTTACTAGTGATACAATGATATGCAAATGCACACATGCACACTTTCCTCTTGAAGTTACTGTCCAGTGAGAGAGACATATATTATTAAGAGAATCATAAAAATAAAGTCAAAATTGCAATCATGATTAATGCAACGAGAGAACTTTATGGTGAATTGAGAGCATATTAAAGAATACCTGGAATTTTCACTGCAAATAATGGTAGACTAACTTGTATTTATAAAGCTCTGAACATCTGTTTGAAGGCATGAGAGCAAGTAAGACACCAAGACTTGAGGAACCAAGATCCTAAAAAGAAGAAATATTCATTAAAGTGAACCCAAATTCTATTCCAATTTTTTCTCTTGAAGTATCCATTGATTCATGTAGGCTCTGGTCAAGAAAGGCTTAGCAGAAGTCAGAATCCAAGAGGTTAAAATCTTGGCATAGCACCTCACAGTGATGGGGATATAAAAAATTGGTGTTTGGGTCTCACCAAGGAACAAGGCTCTTATTAATATACCTCAGGCTTTCAGTTGGGAACCTAAAAGGATATGCCTGGAAGGAAGGGAAGTGTAAAAAGACCAGACCCTACAGAGACTGAAACCTAACCTGGAAACTACTGCATCCCTGATGGACTAAGGTGATCTGCCTCTACCCTATCAGAAGCTAAAGGTTCACCCATAGTCTTTTTCATGGCCAATAACCTGCATTCAATGAAATGTTAATAGACATTTCAAAAAATAGGACTAAAGAGAAAAAAAATGACCATGGCAAGAGACTCACTGGTGATCCAGATATTGGAATTATTAGGCACAGACCTTAATATAACTGTAATTAATGTCTTTGAAAAGAGATGACAAGAGGAAGAATACTTAAACTGGAATCAATGAAAGTATCAACTGAAAATTCTGAATATAAACACATAATTATTGAAAAGGTCTGATATATGTGTAATTAAGGAACATAAAGGGAAAGAGGGGGAATGAGCAGAAACAATTTTAAAGAAATAATGGCCAGGAATTTTCCAAAACCAAAGAATGATATCAAGCAACAGCTATCAAGCCCTATAAATTTCAAGCAGGATAAATACACAGAAAAATGCAATTGACACATCTTAGTAAAACTGATGGAGACAAATAATAAAGTGAAAATCTTAAAAGCAGAAGGAAAAATAAAGCACTGTTCCTTCAAGGAAGTATTAGTAAAGACACCAAGACTAACAGTTTTATTTCTCAAAGTACTAACATAAAAAAAAAAATACCATGCACAATAGCCCAAATTTCCAAATAATTTCAATATGAATCAACAAAAAAATGGACGGATAAATTATGTATTTTCTCACATGCAGCGTATCTCAGTTAAAATGAATAAATGCCGCAAACAGCAACATGGTTGAATCTCACAAACAAAATGTTGAAGGGAAAAAAAGCTAGACATAAGTGAGTACTGCATGATTTCATTTATATAAAGTTCAAAACCTGAAAAAACTAATATCTGGTTTTAGAAATCAGTTCAGAAACTGCCACTGGGGGTAAGGGCTGGTGACTGGGAGGAGCCATGAAGAGTATTTTGGGGGTACTGGGAATATTGTCTTTCTTGATCTGGGTTTAGGGAAATTTTTTGAGCTATAGGCTTATGATTTATGCACTGTTTGTATTGGTATTATAATTCAATGACTTAATTCAGATTTAAAAAAAACAAGCACTAGAGTAAAAACTCTTCTCATATTAAACCCTGCTCCTCTCAGTGATCCGCCAAATAGGATGTGCTTCATAATTATTCTCAAATTATTTCAAAGCAGAGTTTCAACTAATTCCCCTATAGTACTGCCCACTGCCCTAAAAGCAATATCTCCAAGGAAGATTTAAATGCCACCAATGCCACATAAATCTTAGAAAAATACCTGTAAAAGTTTTTAAAAGTCCAATCCCAATAGTGTATATTTTTTCACACTCCTCCCTTCCCTCTTCCATCGGCTATTGCCTTCCACTCTGACAATTGCTGAACATAATGGAGAATTATAAATTAAACTTCTGGGTTCTGAAGCAAACATTACACAAGTTTATCTCTGGAGGAAATATATTCCTCAAATTCAAAGGCGAAGTTTCTCTTTGTTAAGTTACAATGGAATGAATACAGGGGAAATTATGTGGTATCTATATTATCGTAGAACTTATAAAAGAAAAAGAAATATAAGGAACTTTATTCTTTAGCCAGAAAGTATGCATTCTAATTAAATAGAAAGTTTCCCATTATTATACTTTAAAGTTAGCACTTGGTTTAAAATTGGAGAATTTCTTACATAAATATAAAATATGTTTTAGTCTAACACTGGAGTGTTAATTGCTACCAAATCATATGAACCTGGTTATGTTTAAAATATAGGTGTGTATCCATACTGACCTATCCGTGAGACAATCCTGAAAACAAAAAGCAAACAAAATTTTTAAAATTTCTGAAATCACACAATCATTGCAGTGTTCAAACAAAAGAGAATCCCTGGGAGAGAGCTTACCCAGAAGGTCTGCACAGGCTTTTTCCCCATGGAACTGAAATTCTATAAACCAGAACATGCTGCTTCCTCATTCTAAAACTGGAATATTTCTTAACAGCTAAAAATAGGAACTAGGATTTACATTGGGTTCAACGCCCTATTCCTTGGCTTAAATTTTGTCTTCTAGAGTTTCTTGACTGTGTTGGACTTTCAACAGGAAGCTGACTTCCCTGTTTGTCTTTCTTACAGGTTGTGGAAAAACAATTGATTCATGTGCTCTAGACCTGCCAGTGGAGAAGGGCAGCTGATGGTTCTGCTGAAAGTATAAAACAGAACTCATAAAAAGAAAACCAGTAGTCAGCTAAAGGCCTGAGATACCCACCCAACTCAAAGCTGGTCCTTCTGGCTCTTCTCCAGCAACCTTTCCGTGGACCGACAGTCGCCACTGATGACAGAAGAGCAGGTCCAGATAAGGAGTGACCTGGGAGGCCAGGAGAGCCAGTCTGAAGCACCCTGATCACAGTTAACTTATGTTGTCCCTGCTTCAACAATGCCCTTTCGGTTAAATGTAATAAATCTCCTCCTCTCAAAGTGACAGCGAGCTGGAATTGTTACTTTGCAATGTAAACTAGGGAGAAATCAACCCACCTAAAATGGGGAGAGTAATGATTTGGAAAAGAAACTCTCAACTAGCCATCTGCTTAAACAAAGCTATAAACCAAACTATCAGCACTGATTTTTGCTACATGCTGATCTTGGAGGTGATTTTAATTTCTTCTGCATTGCCGTATGCTTAGCAAATTGTCTTCAGTTTACAAATACCTTTCTACAATTTGTTCTTTTATTAGAAAATGAAAAGACAATAAAAGGGCTTAGGCTTTTAGTAGCTGACTCTTAAAAATATTTTAAATGATTTTTATCTTGGAAATGTTTTCTGCATTTTTTCTGTGAGATAATGTTCCCTTCCTCACCAGATATGGGAAGGTGGGGCATTTTAATAGGCCATACATCAAACAGGTGACACCTGTACATCAAAAATGAGCCTGGTTTCACCCAGATAAATCTCACTGCTGGCTCACGACATTTCTCAGGGTTTCTCATGGAACCTGGGAGACTGATTTGTATCTCTTTTCCCATAATTTAATAGTATTATCTGCTCAATTTAAGCAGGTGTTCAGTAAAGGTAGCTAATCTTTGTTTAGTAGTTCCCAACTTTGAGTGAAAAATGCATGTTTTTGTTGAAATTCCCACGACAATGCAATACATATTTTTACTTTTCCCATTTTATAGATGAAAAACTGAGAATTTCAGAAGTAATCACACAGCTAAAATAGGGAGCAGCTCCAGAATTCTATTTCATGTCTATGAACTTTGAAAGGTGTATCCTCCCTGCTGAGAACTGTCTCTAGGATTTAAGAGTTCTCTTTGCTTTTGCAAATCGAGATCAGTCTCTCTGGTTGAAAATATAATATAAATAGTAAGTTGCCTTTCTGAATTCAGTCATTAAAATTCCCAAACAAAGTTCCCAGAGACGGGTTTATCAGCCTTAGCTTCACTGGTATTTTGGGGCAGATATTTCCTCTTTTTTTTGGAGGTAAAGGTCATGGGGACAGTACAGCATTGTTTTGTACATTGTAGGATGTTTCGCAGCATCTGGTTCTACCTACTAGATGCCAATAGCAACCCCCAAATCATGACAATCAACAATGTCTGCAGACATTGCCATATCTTTCCTGGAGAACAAAATCACCTCCAGTTGAGAATCACCAGCCTAAGGAATCCAACCAGCACTTGAACCTTCAAACCAATTTAATGGAAGTCATTCCACGTATTCTAAAGAGATCCTTTCTCTTAGGACTCAGATTCTTCAGCGTGACAACCTATGACTTTGTAATATTCCTCTAGGAAATTTTGCAGCCCTCACATTGCCTGTTTGCCATTTGCTAGGCATCATTAGATAATTTCACAAGGCTCCTTCCCCTATATTGAGTACAGGTGCTCTGAGTCATAGAAGGCAGAGGAGCATCTCAATCTTAAAAACAGACAGAATGGGATTTTAATCCCATCTCTAACATTCATTAGTTGTACAGTTGTGAGGGAGGTAAGATCTCTGAAGTTTTCTTATGGGCAAAATGGTTTCAAAAAACTAGTAAGATTCAAAGAGCAGTGCAGCACTGCAAAGGAAGCATGGTAAACATACCTACAAATAGACATTCCTGTGACCTTGAACCAGTAGCTTACTTCTGTGACCCAGGGTCCTCACCTGGTAGCTAAGATTATAACGGCATCTGGGAGTTTCTGCAGGGCCCACCCCAGGAGAGATGAGTAATTGTGGACTCTTATTTTCACCTCTGATCTTTCCACCACAGCCCACTGGCCCGCTCACTCTTTCTCCTGCTCTCCTAGCACCTGAGCACTGGCCACTACCCTTACACCACTTTCCTCCCTCACCTCCTTCAAGTCTTTTGATCAGAAATCACCTTCTCATTAGACTTACCTGGAATTACATGTTTGAAACAACCCTGCCAAGCCTGCGCTCTTTTTTCCATTGTCCTTATCCTATAAAGGTACTATTTTATTAAAATTATCATTATACTAATATTGCGAATATTTCTCTTCTTTTTTTCCCCACTGGAATGAATCATGTCTTTTATTTAGCTCAGTGTCTAGAAAAGTGCCTGGCTTCCATTTGAAATATGTGGAATGACTGAATAAAATGGGGAGGTAATTCAGAGTGGCATCTGTTCCCACTCCGGTTCTGACAGAGTAGGTCTGATTTTTCCCTAATTTATGTACCAGGGACCCAGGTACAAGTTTCTGTGGACATATCTAGGCTTTTTTTCCCTAATAGTTTTTTAAAAAACTAGTTTTGAAACATTTATTTCTTAAGTTTTCATTGCTGAACTTGGTTTGGTTAAATATCTCAGGATAGGGTGCACTAACTTGTCAATAGCCCACTTTTAATATTATATTAATTTTATTATTTCACTGATTTTCGTTTTGTTTTTTAGTAGCAGGATACTTTTTTAGTCATAATGTTCTCTATTAAACACATCTAGAAAAGTTATAATTTATCAGTGCACATTTATTTTTTAAGTTCAAAGGTATAATAGTACAAAGGCAGTCCATGAGAATAATGAGAACATTTTGATGAGTAAAATCACTTTAAATTAGGAACCAATCATGAGAATTACAGTCTTGTGTTAGCGTCAGCTCATTTATTTCCACCCTTTTTTTTTTATTTTCACAATATTCAGCAGACCTTGAATCACCTAAATAAGTACTTGCAAATGGCAATATTTATTAGGAGCGCATTTGCTATCTCAGGATACTTACAAATGTCTACAAAGGTATGATAGCAGAATAGTAAAAAATGTGTTTCAGTGTTAAAAAACCATAAATCTTTTACAACTGATTGCTTTATTGCATTCCCAATGACAAGATATGAAGCCCACATGAGCTTGAAATAAAGTGATAATGGAGAAAGTACCAATACAATGAAAAGCATAGCGAACTAAAAAGGGATTCCCAAAGGGGGGGGGGGGGAGTTATTAACTGGAGGTAGAGACTGGGAGGATTGGAGGCAAGCCAAGGATGCAGGAGTAGAGGTGAAGGTATTTTGAATTATAACACATTCTGCATTGGGATATTAAAGAGACCTACTACAATGTCCCTGAGATGGATGGGCAATCAGTAAAAATAAGCTGGGACTGATGATGAGGCTCTCAAGCTCTTTTACTTTTTGTCTGGGAGTTTGACATTGCCTGAGCCAAATGAAAGAAGACTGAATCAACAGAGCTTTAAAAATAGATATACATGATCTCACACACTACACTTGTTTATGTGTGTATGTATGTATGTGTGTATGTACACAGCGAGTATATATGGTTATATATGTGAGTATGATTATGTGTTTATATGTATAAACACAATCATTAGACCCATATATCATTTAAACCTGTTTTAGTGGTACTCAAAGCATCCCATAAACCTTTATAGACAAATATCCACCCTCCCTATTATATTGAAATAGGAATTATTTAATATTCAAATAGACTTGTGTGAGGGTATTCCCTTGATGCTAAATTTTATGTCTTGTTTTTACTTAATGTGCATATTGAACATAATCTTGAAGATTATATTATGTCTAGGACATGATGTTTCAGTTATTCGCTTGCCTCATGTCCTTCACAGAATGTGTTTGGATTTAGTGTTGTAAGTAATTATGAATTTCAGACATTATGCTTATAAAATAATGGAATATATATCTCACACCATTTTATATACTGATGAATGAATGGAGAACATATAATTTTACCAGTTGACAATAGCAGCTAGTGACTTAGATTTCATTTTCACTCATCTTCCAGGTAATAAAAAATAATGAATACATCACCATACTTTACTGTCTTATGTAAATGTTTCATTCAATTAAAGAGTTATAAAGTAAAAATAAAAATGTTAATGACAGAGAAAGAAATAGCATAGAATTAGAAGGAGAAGGGATTTATTTTTCAGCTACTAAGAGTAAAAGATACGATGCTTCTCCTTTGTTCTAATAATGCTGATGCTTTAACTAGTCTAGGAGCCAGCAAATTATAGTCCATGGGCCAAATCTGGTCCACCGTCTGTCTGAGTAAAAAACATTTTATGGGAACACAGCCACACTCATCCCTTTGTGTATATAGTCTATGACCACTTTGTTGCTACAATGGTAGAATTGAGTAGTTGCAACAGAGACAGCATGGCCCATGAATCATAAAGTACTTACTAGCAGACCCTTTACAGAAAAAGTTTGCTGACCTCTGAACTAAACCCTCACCAGCCTCCTGGAAGCTGTAGAGCAAGTGTCCTTAGGCAACTGATCAGTACTAAAATTGCTCCCACACCATTGCCATTAAAGGTTGTGGGGTAGGTATAATCAGCACTCCCTCCACATCAGTTCATTCAAGAACACAGACAAGCACACTTGCGGACTCTGTGCATTTTGTTGTTGTATTGGCAGGGCCTGGATCTTTGCTCGAAGCATATGAACAACAAAATATGTATTCACTCAGCAAATATTAACAATCAATGCTAACTTCTATCAGGCACATACAATTTTCTAGACTTTTTGATAAATAACATTTTATGGATATTATTTCATTCAGTCCTCCTAACAACACTTTGAGGCAGGTCTGATTATCGTCCCCAATTAATGGAAGTAAACTGAGGCTTAGAGAGTTTAGTAAGTACGTCTAGTTCAGGGCATTGGACCTGGCATTTGTACTAAGGCAGTCTTTAGAACACTTAGCACACTGCACATAGGTATGACTCCAGCTGTTCATGCTTGCCAGAATCTCCACCATAGCTGCTGATGCTACCAATGCAGTTGATGCCTGCACTGAGGTTGTTAATGCTGGAGGTCAAGGACACTAATGCCTGTGTCAGTGGCCCAATGCCTCTTATTGGGAACATGATAGATAACTCCACTGACAATGCTTCTGCTGTCTGTATTATTCTTGCTCATCATACAGTGAATACTATAATTGGGATGCCCCATTGTGGTGGCTTGGAGCTTTGTACTTCCCAAAAATGTACTGAATTTAAGTGCATTCCTATGGGTGTGAACTCAATGTAAGTAGAACCTTTCAATGAGTTTACTTTGGTTGAGGTCTGGTCCAACTGAATCAGGATAGGTCTTGTTTCTATTACTGGAGTCCTTTATAGACAGAGGGATATTTGAACATATAAAGAGAAAACCAAGGGAGGAAGCAGGAAGTAAACAGAACCCAGAGAAGCCAGGAGAAGCCTTTATATACCCTGCCATGTGACAGAAAAGCCAAGAACCAAGGAGAGCCAACGGCCAGCCTCAGAACGCCACAGTCTTCTGGGAGAAAGCATCAGCTTGATGATAACTTGATTGTGGACTTTTCCTAGCCTCAAATCCATGAGTCAATTAATTCCCATTGTTGAGCCCAACTCATTGCATGGTATTTATTTTAGCATCCAGGGAACTAAAATACTCATGCACCAGAAGACCTAATGGAAGTTATAGGCAGAGGGTTCTTTTAGTTTTTACTTACTTTTTTTTAAAAGCCTGCTCCTATAGGATTCATATAGTCAAAGAGGATGGACATGGGGCACAGTTCTTCTTTCTGTGTAATGATGATTTGTCATGGACAGAATTTTCAACTCATTCTCTTTCTCAGGATGAATTCTCTCCCACAAAAAAACTTGAGACTGTCACATAAGTAAATATCCGAAGATCCTCCCACCTTCTGACATAAATACCTTCCATGCTTAGCAATAGCCTAGCATGGAGACATAGTAAGCATGAAACTATGCTTTTGATCAAGAAGTTTAAACATCTCTCTGGATTCTCTTGGCCCTGGTTTTCTGCTTGATGTTTTTGGTGACCTTGTTGGAAGATTGCCTGGCAATTATTGCACTCTTAAAGGCTGTATGTGGCAGGTTTTTATCTCCTTTGCAAGAAGGCCTGTTAAACTTTGTCACCATCCCTCTGGCAGGGGCTGTGTCTTCATGAGCTCATGTGGTATGGGTAGCAAGATGTAGTGGTGCCTCCTAGGAGTACATAAGCCTGGTCCCTAGTGGCTATCTAAGAACACAGGTGTGCAGTGATAAGATTATGTTGATGATCATGCTGAGCACCTAGTTAGAGTGAACTGTTGTTAGATAAAATTTCAAACCAGCCTAACCTAATTCGTAAGCATGCACAGGCACTTGTTATTTGTTAAAACTCACCCAGTGTTTACTCTATTTTAAGGTATTCAGGAAAGCTGTAACTTATTCCTGGGAAGATTGGGGAAACCGTTCTCTTAAGGGGATCCCTATCCTTGCTGGACTTCCTGATTCTCTTCAATGTACTTGCCTCTTTCCCTGTCAAATAAACCATACATTGCAGAAATCTCTGGAATTCTGACAATGCCCCAGGGGAACATAATGGGACAGCATCAGGCTTCATGCCTCTTACTATGTCTCTTGCATTTTCCTGAAAGTTTTCTTGTGGCTAAAGAGGATTAGCTCAGTGTCTTTGCAGGTGCACTGGCTAGTCTCATTGGGGTCCATGGGCCTCTGAGTTGTGTGTGAATTGGTGGAGATTGCCTCTGGATTGCCTCATGTATTGTGGCTTGGTAAATGAGTGCCTCCATTGTTTGGGGATTAGGCTTCCCTGGAAACTCCCTGGAAGAGCTGCAGAAGGGCTGAGTAATACAGCACAGAAGTGTGGGTCAGTTGACACATACCGGGGAGAACTTTGGCCAATGGGAAATGAGAGCCTGCTGATACATTCTTCTCTTCCTTCTCCTGTAGTGACCATTTGAAAAAAATAAAAAAAGCCCATACAAACATTGGAAGAGATGAGAGTGAGCAATTAGCCTCACTTCCACAAAGCTGTGACCACTTGGGTAATAGAGCCCCTTGTATTTGCCCTCCCTACTTTCCTACTTAATTTCCATTTCACTTCATTCTATTTCCCAAATTTATCTCTCCCCAGTAAAACATTAGCACATAGTTTGTGCCCCAGAATCTGCTTTCTAGGAAACCTGATCTAAGACAATTTCCAGGGGAGTTATATTTAGATAGAAAAAGCATGTGTAATCCAGATGTGTGACTCATGCATCCTGGAGGTTTAAATTGGAGTAGGGCATGATGGAGTTGGAGTAGGAGAGAAAAACAAGCAAACTTACTCTAATCCTGCCACTTCCAGTTTGACAACTTAAGTCTAAGCATTGAACCTTACTGAATCTCAGTCTCTCTGACTCTAAAAGAGGGAAATTAATGGCCTCTACACAGTAAGAATAAAATAAGAGAATGGATAGGAAATAAGATACATTATGTCATAGCTAATATACAGAGCATAGAGCCAGGCAAACCTTGGTTGGAATCCCAGATCCATCTTTTACAGGCTATGTCAAGTCTAGCAAGTCAGTATTTAACCTATTCAAAGCACTTTGTTCATAGAATTATTGTGAATTCCAAATAAGAGAACTTACAAAAAGAACTTAGCACAATGCCTGGACCACAGGAGCTCTAAATGATACCTGTTACTACCTTTTAAATTATTTGGGATATTTAAAGTATTACACAAACATGAGTTATCACTAGCTCATTACAATTTTGATAGTTTTCTTTTTCATAATCCATATTTTCATTGCTTACGCTAAGCAGAATATGTTTTCCCCAAATGAAATGATACCTACAACAGATATAAATGATCAGATTATAGGATCTTCTATTTAATTCTTGTACTTTTGTCACAATGAGAGGCTGTATAATAGAATTTGTTGAAATAAATATAATATGTAAATGAGATCAAAGATTTATGAAGCTCCTTTATGTGTCAGGAACTAGTAACTAAGAAGAGATTTGTCGTCAAGAAGTGTACAGTCTGGGAAGAAAGACAATGGTGGCGATTTACTTGCCTGGGACTGGATAAATACAGGTATTATAAGACCAAACAGAGGCGCACCATACCTAATTGTGGGTTGCTTGAGCAATTGGGATTCAACAATCCTTTATTAGTAAAAGCTATAAAAGAAATACACATTTTCATTATTATTTTGAAAAAAAGAGGGGGAAGACTTTTTTTAAAAAAGAAATGTTTTGATAAACTAAGTTGATAATAGTGTATCTCTCAATCCATCAAGGACCAATCAAACTTGTTATATTCAATCATGAAAAAGTTCCGGGGACTGAAAACTTGGAAAGGAAGAGTGTTATAATAGAACTAGTCTTTTCATAGTGATAACACATCTCTTTTACCATATATATTTCCTGATTCATCTTTACCTAAAGAACTAGTCAGGAAGCATATCTAAACTCCTCTTGAAATCTCTTGTCATGGAAGATGAAATTTATATGTTTAGGATGAACTGGGAAGATGGTCTCAGCTTCTGAATACCCACAAGAATTTCAGTGAACTGATTAGATAAACAAAAAGTTCATGATGGCCTACATATCTAGTTACAAGGACAAGTGGATGGTCAGGAAATAATATTTACCAGTGGCAGCAACAAACCCTGTCTCTTTCACGTGGCAGAAAGAGCAGTAAAGTTTAAAAAGATTAGCAGAGGTTTGATAGAAACTATCTCCTGATTTTGTGCAGTTTCCTTTCCTCTGCCTGGGGGTTGAAAGAACTAAGTAAAAGCACTCACTTATGATTCTTAGAACATTTCCATGAGGTAGAAAGTGGAAAACAATAGATTTCTATCTTGGTAAAATGAAGACTGGAGAGGTTATGTGGAGCTGCTGGGATGAAAAAGAAATTATCTCAAGTCTATTTCAAAAAAGAATCTAAAAGATTCCTTTATGCTTTAATAATATAAATCTATCTCTAGCTTACCCTGAAGTGCAAAAGAAAAATATTATCATTATTATTACCATTATTAATATCCACCTTTCATTGGGAATTTATGGCATGCCCAATAGTGTGCTCAGTGATTTATATCACTTTATTTGGTTTTCCTTGAAACAAAACTGAGATTAGGACTTGGGAGCAGGTAGCTTATTTTTGTGATCCTTGCAAACAGGAGTGAGAGAATGAGGAGAATTAGATGGGAAAGAGCAAAAGCTAATGAAAGTATTTTTTTTATCTTGGTCATTGGTTTTGGCAATAAGGTCTTGACCTTGCCAAGACCTCTGAGAAGCAATTCTGTAATTGTTTTTCTGAACTACACAGGAGGCTCTGGCATTTATCTATCAGCGCCAATCTTTTGTTGGTTGAGACTTGTCTCCTCAATACCTCTGTACTGCCCTTGCACTTGAACTGAGGGGGATCCCAAGGACTGTAGAAGACCCTGGGGCAAAAAGCAAGGAGAGAAACAGTGCTTGAGGTATGATATTGTCAGTATGGCTCAAAATTTTGGCTAAAATCAGAGGTGTGTCAAAAAGATGTTACAAAGGCAACATAATGTCTGCTATGCTTATTTTATTTAATCCTCACAAACCCAATTATACTAGTATTATAACTATTTTCTGATGAGGCTGTTAGGGCTGAGAGAACTGTTATAATTAGCCCAACTTCATACTGTTACTAAGTCGTGGAACAGGACTTCACAACCAAGCAGAGTGATCCCAGACCCTAAAGCCTCAGCCACCGCTTTATCTGCCACCAGTATTCTAACTTCCACAAACTCCTACCCAACACACTCATTTTTCCTGTGTCAAGAAACACAAGGAGGGAAACAGATGTGGCTCAAGTGATAGGGCTTCCAACAACCATATGGGAGGACCCAGGTTCAATTCCTGGGACCCCCTGGTAAAAAAGAAAAAAAGAAAGCATGCCTAAGCAGCGAACCAGTGCCTGCACTGTGAGCCAGTGCCAGCACAGCAAGCCGAGTGTCCACGTGAGTGCCCATGTGGCAAACTGAGTGCCTGCACGGTGAGCAAGTGCCTGTGCAAGTGTCTGCATGGTGAGCTGAGTGCTGAAACAGCGAGCCACTGCCCATATGGCAAGCTGACTGCCTGCGCAGTGAGCCAGTGCCTGCACAAGTGAACGCAGCAAGATGATGATGCAACAAAAGAGAGACAAAGGGGAGAGTCAAGGTGAAGTGCAGCAGAAACCAGGAACTGAGGTGGCACAAGTGACAGGGAAACTCTGTCCATATCAGAGGTCCCCAGGATTGAATCCCAGTGACTAGAATTGAAAAACAAGAAGAGAAGACAGAAGAGAGAGAGAGAGAGAGAAATAGATACAGAAGATCACACAGCAAATGGACACAGTAAAAACAGCAGGGAAGCAAACTTGGTCCAATGGATAGGGCCTCCGCCTACCACATGGGAGGTCCGCTGTTCATATACTGGGCCTCCTTGACCCGTGTGGAGCTGGCCCATGCACAGTGCTGATGCGCGCAAGGAGTGCCGTGCCACGCAGGGGTGTCCCCTGCATAGGGGAGACCCACACGCAAGGAGTGCGCCCTGTAAGATTTCTCTAATCTATCTTTAGGAAGTAAGCATCAGAAACTTAGAGGGTTTAATTGAAGTTGGTCCTGCACTTAGGTAAGGACTGAATTGTGGCTCTTCCCATGAGGGTTTCCAATAAGATCACTCACTGGAATTTCCTTCTTGAGTGGGTTGCCTTCTTGAGTGTGTTGCACAGGGAATATATTCCCATCT
This sequence comes from Dasypus novemcinctus, assembly GCF_030445035.2. Lineage (NCBI taxonomy): Eukaryota > Metazoa > Chordata > Mammalia > Cingulata > Dasypodidae > Dasypus > Dasypus novemcinctus. The sequence continues at coordinate 31,664,776 of NC_080690.1, forward strand.
ATAAGAATGAGATTTTTCATTACCATCATGATTATGTTAAAGCTCCAGGCTAGAATATCCCTGTTAGAGAAATCTAAGTGTCATGTTATAGGAATAGAAGGAGCTGGTTTTCCTATTCCACTGAGGGTGGAAAGGAGGGTTAAAACATTCTCTAGGGCTTGTTAGAGATGTGCAATTTTTAAAGGTGAGAAAGAAAACCTACGTTACTAGATGGGTGAATAAGGGAGGCTGTGAGATATGGGAGGAAAAAAAGAACCTAGAGAAGTACTAAAAGAAGATCTAGCCACAGGATATTTTCAAGCATCGCTGCCTGGTAACTGCGATGACCATATGCATGGCCATCAGTGTGATTGGGGGAGTTATTGGTAACGTCACTGGCTGTACAAGAGTAAACCAGGGCCAACTTGAGCAAACCAGGTTGTACCTGATTGATGGAGCAAAGCAGAGAGACCTGTGTTTTCTACAACATTACTGAGCATGAGAAACACCTTGAGTATTTGCAGATTCTTGGGCCCTATCCCCAAATTACTATATCAGAATCTCAGATACAGAGGTCAAAAATTTGTATTTTAATAATATCTCCAGGTGATTATTAAACATGCCAAAGTTTAAGCACCAGTGATTTAGATAGTCAAGTTCAGTGTTTCTGTATACACACACACACACACACACACACACACACACATATATATATATACATACATAAAATTCTCATAGAGATTTTAAGACTAAAATCTGGGAGAAAAAAAGGACTTCATTGACCTCACGTGTTAATTAATGTCCATAGTACATTCTTAGGAAATTCCTAGCTGATTCAAGAGCTTGGCAATAGGTATAAGGAAAAGAAAAAGATTACAATCCTTGCCTTCTAAAAATTTATTGTCTAGCATGAAAGGCTTAGAGTAATAACAATAAAATAAACAATAACAACAATTTATACATCAAAGTAGGTGAGGGGAATAATAATAAAATCAGATTTTTTTTTAAAAGATTTATTTATTTAATCCCCCCCCCTCCCCGCCCCGTCCCCGTTGTCTGTTCTCTGTGTCTATTTGTTGCGTCTTGTTTCTTTGTCCGCTTCTGTTGTCGTCAGCGGCACGGGAAGTGTGGGTGGCATCATTCCTGGGCAGGCTGCACTCTCTTACACGCTGGGCGGCTCTCCTTACGGGTGCACTCCTTGCACATGGGGCTCCCCTACGCGGGGGACACCCCTGCATGGCACAGCACTCCTTGCGCGCATCAGCACTGCGCGTGGGCCAGCTCCACACGGGTCAAGGAGGCCCGGGGTTTGGACCGCGGACCTCCCATGTGGTAGACGGATGCCCTAACCACTGGGCCAAGTCCGTTTCCCTAAAATCAGATTTAAATCTCCCTGAGGGCTATGACCCTGCCTGTCCTTTGCCAGCATACACTGTAGTGTGATCATCTGACCTGATTTACCCAGGATTGAGGTTTTTCCCAGGACAGGGCACTTTCAGGGCTAAAACTAGAAAAGTTCCAGGCAAACCAAGACAATGAGATCACCCTAGTAGTATATAAAGCAATCAAAAGATGCTAATAAAATGAATGAGAGCATGAATGAGATTTGTAGAAAGTATCCGCTTACATCACACGTAAGTAGTACTCTACTGTTTTTTCAAGTTCTTTATATACATTATCACATCAAGGATATAAACAAACTGATAGGAAAAGAAACTGAGGCACAGAGAGTTAATTAACTTGTCCCAATTCCCACAGACTGGAAATGGCTGAGGTGGACTGCAATAGGAATACAGAACTGTTTGAATCTAAAGGACCAAAGGATATGGAAAGATTATGCTCTAAGTTCTTTGCCCCAAAACTCAAAAGAGAAAGAAAAGTGAAATTAGAATTGTACGTTTCATGCTAGGGATCCAGTCATGTTTTATTTAGGGAGAGCCATTTTATCAACACACACACAAAGGCCAAGATAGTTCACTTGCCTCCCTCCCTTCCAGCAGCTGCTTTGAAGCCAACCAGAGGCTCCAGAGGGAGCTGAGCTGCTTCCAGCAGCTGTTTCTCAAACACCTAACTTCATTTTCAGATCAGAGCTAGAGTTTGAAGCTCTTAAACCCTTTGCTGCTTCAAATGAGAGCAGAAGCAGCCAAAACAATCAGCACCTCACTAGCAGCCTATTTAAATGCCTCTCTGGGCTCTGGGTGCCTCAGGCATAATGTGGTGTGGGGCTGTTTGTTAAATCTATTTTCAATTTCTCCCCTCCGCCCGCCCACCCCCACCCCCCCACCCCACCCCCCCCACCCCCCCGCAGTTCTCTGTAAGAGAAACAGAGAGGAGTCGGTCACTCTTGCTCCCTCTTCCTCTTTCTTTTTCTCTCTACTTCACCTCATTATTTTTTATGATTAAGAAGTATTTATCTTCCAAAGAAAATGATCAAAATGACATGTAGCCACTTTAAAAATGCAAAATTGGCATTTTGTCCTCTTTGACTAAGCCCTTTTTGAAAGAAATTAAATGTTACAAACAGTCCTTGCCTAAACTCATTCCCCTCCATTGCTTCCCAGAGGCAACACCATCTGGAAATTGGTGTGTATCCTTTCCATGAAGGTTCATATACTTCTACTAATATGCATGCCTCGAAAATCAACAGGAAATATTGGCCGATGAGTTATTTTTTTCATTCTTCTTTAAAAGTGTCATACTGGATATCTCTCCTTAGAACTTTTCCTTGAACATTTTTTATTTTGTAGGTACAATCATGTGGATATACAACAATTTAGTGCATTATTTTTAATTGCTTTACATTAGCCCATTACATGAATATCACGTAGTTCCTTTTTATATCCAATGTTAATGCTTAACTTATTGGGTTGTCTGTTCCCTCTTGCATTTCTGTGCTTCTGGAGTAAACCTAACAGGTAGATTTTACCTTTGATCTCTATTTTACAATTTAGGAAATCAAGGATCAGGAAAATCACATAACAAACCTTACTTACATTGCTGAGAAGTGATCTACAGGTATCAGGAAATAATCACCCAAGAAAGAAGGAAAAAGGAGTAACACTTTTAGAGTAGCTACTGCATCTCACGTGCTTCCCGCAGGCTAGACCCTTGCAGAGAAAGCTATTATCCAAATCAGGCCACTTGCTCCTCCTTGTTGTCATGTTCCCAGTATTTGCCAAGTAACAAAACTCAAAAAGTCATGGATTTTCTAAAGTTTGCAATTATCAGTGGCATTTTTTCAAACCATCAAAAGGTGTGGTCAGTATCAAAATTAAGAAAATAACCATTATTTAATTTCCATTCTACCCATTCCATCCTTCCCTTTCAAAACAAAGAGTTTCCTTTGGAGTCCAGAACATTGCTGGGATTCTCTCTAACCCACAGCCCTGAAATCACTAATTCTCATATCTTTCTACCAAAGAAGATAAACTTTAATCTCAGACTCTGCTGCTACATACCTAGGCCCTCTTTTGCCTTTTGAAAAAAAGAAAATTCTAGAGACCATTTAAGGGCTTGTTATGAATTGAATTATGTAACTAAAAAGATATCTATTCAAGTCCTAAACCCCAGTCCCATACATGCAGCCTTATTTACAAATAGGATCTTTAAAGCTGTTATTTGATAAGATTACCCCAGACTGGGTTGGGGTGGACCCTAATCCAACATGCCTGGTGTCCTTAGATGAAATTTGGACACAGACAAAGAAAACAACCACGTGATGGAGACAGAGATTGAGTTATGCCACAGCCAAAGAACACCATGGATTGCAGACAAGCTACCGCCAGAACCCTACAAACTTTAGAGGAAGCATAGCCCTACCTCCACCTTGACTGGACTTCTAGGCTCTAGAGCGGTGAGACAGTAAATTGCTGTTGTGTTAAGCCAGCCGATTTGTGCTACTTCGTTATGGCAGCCCTAGCAAATTAAGACAGGGCTGTACAATGCGGCCAGAATATTCTGTTTTAGGCCTTGTGTAAGATTAAATGAGATACAACATATAAGACATTTGGCATAGCCCCTAGCACATAAAAAAAAAATTGGGTTCAGGTTAGCTTCAACACTATTATAAAGCAGGGGGCAGGTTACAGTTTTATATTTGAAGACTAGACAAACAACTAGTTTTCATAATAGACATTATCAACAAATGGCAACAAGGTTTATTCAAGTAAAGGCAACAATGTAACGATAATTTTTTTTTTAAGATTTATTTATTTATTTAATTCCCCCCCTCCCCCGGCTGTCTGTTCTCTGTGTCTATTTGCTGCGTCTTGTTTCTTTGTCCGCTTCTGTTGTCGTCAGCAGCACGGGAAGTGTAGGCGGCGCCATTCCTGGGCAGGCTGCACTTTCTTTTGCGCTGGGCGGCTCTCCTCACGGGGCGCACTCCTTGCACGTGGGGCTCCCCTACGCGGGGGACACCCCTGCGTGGCATGGCTCTCCTTGCACGCATCAGCACTGCGCATGGGCCAGCTCCACACAGGTCAAGGAGGCCCGGGGTTCAAACCGCGGACCTCCCATGTGGTAGACGGACGCCCTAACCACTGGGCCAAGTCCGCTTCCTGTAACGATAATTTTTATTGTTACTGATTATTTTTCTGAATACAATCATGTATTTACAATGGAATAAACTCAGGCAAATCCCTTTAACCAGAACTTTTTTTTCTAGCAGCTTCTTGAGAGGCTTAATAGTAACAAGGAAATTCATATTTTTCTCAAGCATTGCTTAGGGTAACACATATTTTACTAATTTTCAAAACCTAAAGTCTCCATCCAGGGAAAACAAATTGAATTACTCTACAGCACATGTGGAGCATTAGGCTCATCCACCCACAAGCAATTCTGAGTACAACACAGTAAATGGCATCAGTAACATCCTGCTGCCTGGATACAGAAGAACTCGAAAGGAAGGTTTGAGTGGTTTGTTCTTATTGGGATTCACAGAAATCCTCTTTCCTGTCCAAGTAATTTGCTCTTCTGGAACATATTTTTGAAGCATATTTTCATTTTAATAAAGCAAGTATTTAAGTCATATTGTAAAAAGTACTCTCAATTTCCCAGGATTGTATGGCCACCCAAGCCAAAGGGTTTGACACTCAGTCTCCCAGTGTCGTGGACACAACCCAAACATATAAAACTGAAAGGTAGATGTTAATGTGTGTGTGTGTGTCTAACCCTAGCCAAAACTAGGAAGGGGTCAGACCAACCCACATACTTCCATATGGAGAAGTTGCATCAGGAAAGGAAATATTAGTGATCTTTATTTTCATCCAAAATGTAAGAAGGACTCTCTTCAACTCTGTCAAAAAGAAAGTAAAATTCTTCACTCTCCCCAGACCTACAAAATATAGCCCAAGGTGGGCTGAGGCCTGGACACAAGGATAGACTGAAGTTGACCTGGGATTTTGGAAGTAGATCTTGTTAGAGTCAACAGGAAGCAGTAATTTTTCAGTGATGCTCATTGTCTACACCAACATGCCACCAAGTGGCAGGGATGTCTGACTCCAGACCCACTCATACCAGATGAGAAAGGGGTGAGGATCCCAACTCTTCAACCTGGCTGCTCACTAGAATCAACGGGGGAGTTTTTTTAAACAACCTGATTCTGAAAAACCAACCCAGATTGCAGAACAGCATTGGGGGTCAGGCTTTGGTATGTTTCTAAAGCTACCTGTGTGATTTAATGTGCAGCCAGGGTGAGGTAAGCAAACTGGACAAGGTAATTTTCCTGCCCAAGAGTGAAGCACACCTTTGAACCCCCACTTATCACCTTTGACCATCTTGAATAAACTTAATCTGTGTTTGTTCCTTGCTGTAATCAAAGGCCTGGTACATATCAGGAACTTATTTATATTTAATGAATGAAAGAATGAATCATCACTAAGTAAGCAAAAATATTACAGTAAAATAAGCTTTCCCTTTACTCTGTGTAACTCACTGCTCAAAAACCCTAAATTTGTATATTTGATGAGTCATTCAACTTTTTAGAAGTTATAAAGAATTTATGAAAAAATTACAAAGATGCATATATATACACAAGGACATTCATCACAATGCAATTCAGAGATTTAGCAAGTCAGTTATGATATATCATTACAGTGGTATATTATGCAGATACCAAAATAATGTTGTAGGCTATTTTTAATATAGAAAGCCCTCCAAGATATTAATGTATTATTGGTAGGGGAAAAGCACATTAAAAGCAGCAAGGATAAAATAATCATTGTGGTTAAATTAATTGTGTGTGTGAGTGTATGTCTGTGTCTACAGAGAAAAAGTCAGGAGGTATAATACTAAAATTGTAGCAGTGATTATCCATGCAAGATAAAAATAGACTTACTTTCTGCTTATACATTTATTTTCTTTTCCTCAATTATACATTATTTTAATAATTGCATTTTTTAATGCATAAGTTTTTTTCCAAAGTTGTAAATAGCTATTTCTCATCCCCATTCCAGGTTCATCTTGATTTCAGATTCCTCAGTACTTGTGCATAGCGGAGACCAAAATAACAGTAGTGGACGTGGAGAAATTTGTATTTGATGCCCTTTTTTTACCTTTACATCAGTCTCCACTCTCTATGTTGGCCCCTGCTGGCCCCCAAGCTTCTCACACCCACCCATCTGAAACTGACCATTTTATTTGATGTGATACATTCAGTTTCCCCACGAAGACCCTATTACTTCAGGGCATCTGCTTCCATATCCAATCAGGCTACGTTTTCTGATATAACTGTTTCTTAATGCAAATTAGTGCAATACTTAATTTGTCATACTCACAGAGATAGTTGCTTTTAAGGCATAAGCAGAAACACAGAAATGCCTCTGTATTGGGTTGAACAGTGTCCTCCCAAAGTCATGTCTCCCTGGAACCTGTGAAGGTGACTATATCTGGAAATAGGTTCTTTGCAGATGCAAATCAAGTTAAGATGAGGTCATACTGAACCAGGGTGGGCTAAATTCAATAGGACCAGGATCCTCATAAGAGAAGAGAAATTTGGACACAGAGAAATGACACACAGGAAAGAACGCCATATGACAATGGAAGCAGAGAATGGAGTGATGTGTCTATAAGCCAAGGAGTGCCAAGGACTGCCCAGCAACCACCAGAAGCTAAGAGAGAGACATGCATCAGCATTTCCTCCAGAGCCTTCAGAGAGCATGAACCCACTTGTGGCAGTTTGATACAGTTAAGAATTCCAAAAAGAAATATTGGATTATGTTTGTAATCTGGTCTGTACCTGTACCTGGGTGTGACTGAGTTATGATTGGGGCTTTGATTGGGCCACATCATTAGGGCATTGAGTCCCCACCCCTTGGTGGGTGGAAACTAACAGATAAAAGACATGGCAAAGGACAGAGTTGGGGGGTTTGGATGTTGGAGATTGATGCTGAAGTCTTAAGCTGGAGCCCTGGGAAGAAAGCATACAAGAGGAAAGAGAAGCAAGCCCTGGGAAGAGAGGAATTCTGAGCCCAGAAAGAAGCAAGGTCCAGAAAGAAGCAAGACCCAGGAAGAAGCAAGACCCAGGAAGAGAGGAACCCAGGAAGCCTGAACCCTTGCAGACATTGGCAGCCATCTTGCTCCAATACATGAAAATAGATTTTGGTAAGGGAAGTAACTTAGGCTTTATGGCCTGGTATCTGGAAGTTCCTACCCCAGATAAATACCCTTTATAAAAACCAACCAATTTTGGTATTTTGCATCAGCACCCCTTTGGCTGACTAATAAATACACCACTGATGCCTCAATTTTGAACTTCTAGCCTCCAGAACTGTTGTCCTAAGCTGCCCAATTTGTGATCATTTGTTGCAGCAGCCCTAGAAAAATAAGACAAGCCTCTAATGTGACATAGAGTTTTGAGAAGCAAGACCTTGGTGAGGACCTTATTTCTCTCTGATTGGGGGAAGGTAGACATGGTGGGGGAGAAGTAAAGACCAGTAATAATAATAGCCAGAGATGGTTGAATGCTTTCTTTGTACCTGATACTATTATAAGGTACTTTGAAAAGTGAAAGAATATAAACATTATAAACAGACTATGATATATGTACGATTACTACACCTATTTTACAGGTGAGGAATAGGAGGCTTAAGGAGTTTAAAACCTGCCCAAGGGCACATATCCAGTAAGTGGTAGAGCTGGGATCCCATCCCAGGTATCTAGTTTCAGTTTCTGCTCTTGTACTGACTATTCAACCCCAAGTAGTTTCAGAGTCTTCCAACAAAATCACATTTTGATTTGATTCATTCCTTAAAGCCTGCTATGTTAGTTTGTGGGGCAGGTAGACACTTTGGGAGAATGAAACATGATCAAGGCCTTCTAGCCACTCATATACATATAGCAGTGTAATCCAGCCAGGGGTTTTCATTTTATCCCACCCTGCATTTAATGGGATGGCAGAACACACAACACCTGACCCTGGACAGATGAGCTGGACAGCAGTTTATTAGTTTTATATGCTCACAGAGTGGGGGAAGGAGGACACCCCACTCATGAGTTGTTCTTGAGAGCAGAACGGACAACCAGAGACTATGGAAGGCAGGCTTTGTAGTGTCAAGAGGGCAGGTGCCTTCTACTTCCCATGGGAGGATGTGATTGGCTTGTTTGAATAATTCCAAGGTCTGGCAGGGAACTGAAACCCCCTACTCAGAGATAAGCATCAGTCATACCTGGTCTCCTTGATAAAAGCATTGTTTGGCTAGGGAACCTTATCCATGGGAGCAGAGTAGGGAGGGGAATGTGTAGTTAAGCCATTTTAGGGCCTCCCAGTTTCACCATATGTCAGGCAACATTTAATGTTGGGGTTTATATTAGGCCTTACATCCCACCATAGAAGAAGAAAACCAGAATTCTTAAGTACCTTTTATCTTCTAAACTAGTGGTTCTCAAAGTGTGGTCCCTGAACCAACAGCATTAGTATTACTTGAGCACTTACTAGAAGAGCAAATTCTCAGCCTCACAGCAGACTTAGTGAACCAGAATCTCTGCGGAGGAAGAGGGAGGATCCCCCAGAATCTCTGTTTTAAGGAGCCCTTAAGGTGAGAACCACTGCTCTAGGTATCATACCATATAGTGTGTTTCACGGAGTTCTCATTTCACCTTGTGAAGAAGAATAAAATGGCCACCTGCATGGGGCTTTGCTGGAGGGACCTCAACCTTTCTAGAAGATCAAAAGAGTTGACCTTCAGGGGCTTTCTGAGAAAATGGAACATACCCTACAGAACTGCACATAAGCAACACCTGGTGATAAACTAGCCTAGTCCAGTAGAGCTTACTTATCAAAATGAACAAGCATACCATACTAATCAATGTGTATCCACTCACCATTTTTTAAGGCCCATAAAAAATGGAAACAATGTTAGTCGATAAGAACATTTCCCTTATTTACTTGTGTGTTCACCTTATATAAGCTTCCTCTTTCTGCTCCCTTCAATTTTCTGAATGGGATGTTGCCAGATTCACGAATTACTCAATAAAGCTTTGAGATCCTAAATTGCATGAAAAGTTTTTCTTTTAACCATCTTCATAGCAAACATTTGATGTCAATTCATAATTCCCATTTTCCAGATGAGGAAACTGAGGCATGGGGAGCAGAATTAATGTTCCCCAAAGACACAGCCAATAAGTGATAGGACTTACATCTGTAAAAGGCCCCTGCTGAGGTATTCTGAATGGAATAGTGCCTACCTTTTGACTCTGTCACCAGCTTCAGGACAACCTTCTTTGTTTGCATGTGTCTGTGCTGCTAAAAGCCCTCTACAAAAGCATGCCAGGGAATACAATTTAATGGGAAACTAAGATAGATGTGGGCACTTATCTCGTAATAAGATTCTACTTATGAAAGGATCCTATAGTGTAATTAGACTCCGGGAGGCCAGTGGGAAAAAGTGGCTCTTATTTTAACTGCTTCACAATAATGGAGTGTTGCTGGAGAGTTATTCACACAACAGATGCTGTGAAGATATCTGCTGATTCTGTGGGTTGCTACATAACCCCTCTGCAACAGAGCCTCCAGTGCTCATGCACATAGACATAAGTTCTCCCTAAGCAATGTCTGAGGCTTCCAGCAGAACTGTAAATCAAGGCTAATGGGAGAAAATGCAACTCCTCCATTCAGACTTTCTGAAAATATTTGCCTGTGATGTTTTGTGCAACAGAGATTGCGCACACACACAAGACAGTATTTATTCTGGGTAGGCTTACTTTGCAGAGACAGATTAGGGAGGATAATCAAGTGCATTTCATTTTTACCTAGTAAATAAGTTAAATTGTCCCTGTGGTTATTCATTAAAACTTTTATGGTATGTTCATCAATTACCAAACAGCTTGAACAAAGCAGAGGTAAATTAACTTTCTGAAATCCACATGGCTTGCCAAAAGGAGTGTACTCACTTAAAGCAGTTTCATTGGTTTAAAGTTCATCCAAAATACTATTAGCTTGGAGTCCAATTTTGAACTGTCAAGGGGAATATATACAATGGTAATTTCAGATCATTATCGTGGCATTCCAATGCAAATGGCCACAATTTAATTCATTATCACTAACATTACATCTTTATTTTGCTACCAACTGGTGACTGACATTTCCAGGGCTACAAGAAGCAAATGCTAATTAGACCAGGGTGTACTCTTACCCTTTCTTCTTTCATTGTACTTTCCCATCTCTAGGGAGACATGCAGGAAGCTACTTCTGACCAGCTGCTAGCCCTTGACACTCTTTCTCTCCTGCTTTCAGCCAGGCCAGCATCCCCGGGATAAAATGAATCTCCTATGGAAATTCAAGTCTGTGCATTGTGCTTCTGAAAAGGAGTCGATGTAATGAAATGATCCCTTCTTCCTTAAAACACCCACCCAACCCAAATGTAGGAAATCTAAAGTGATCCCCAAGGAGACAGGAGACAGGCATTGCATATGCAAACAAACTGCCAAGAAAGTTCAGATTTGCATTCAGACTAAACAAAAGGGGGAAAAAATGACTTTCTGTGCTGTTACTTGCATCATCACAATTTCACAAATTATTCATTTCTGAAATGAAACCAGAAAGGACCTTCCTCGGCTCCTCTCATCCATGTTTAGCTGGACTTCATTCATCTCTGAAAGCATGCCTTTTCACTCTCAACACTAGATGAGAAAGAGTTGTAAAATCTCAAAGATCTCCAGGAAATGTTTAATGTGTTCAAATGAAAGCAATTAGTAAGTATGGAATTGAAGCTCCTCAGATCTTTGGGCTATAGATTCAGGGAAAAGATATATAAAAAATGGATTTTTTTCCCCCACTTCCTTGATATGACACAACAGTTCTGCTATTAAGACTAGGTCTATCAAGAAGTGGATGTGGTTCAACTGATAGAGCATCCGCCAACCATATAGGAAGTCCAGGGTTTGGTACTATATAGGAGGTCCTGGCCCATGTGATGAGCTGACCCACACACAGTGGTGCTGCAACATGCCACACAAGGGTACCCCCCATGTAGGGGTGCCCCATGCCCAAGGAATGCACCCTGCAAAGAGAGCTGCCCTACGCAAAAAACACAGCCTGCCCAGGAGTGGTGCCACACACACAGAGAGCTGACACAGCAAGATGATGCAACAAAAAGAGACACAGATTCCTGGTGCTGCCTGACAAGAATGCAAGCGGACACAGAAGAACACACAGCAAATGGGCACAGAGAGCAGACAATGGGGGGAGGAGGGAGAAAGGGAGAGAAATAAATAAAATAAATCTTAAAAAATAAAAAAGACTAGGTCTATCTTTGAAAGCCCCATGAAAAAATTATTTATTCAATAATTATTTAGCTGTAATCATAATAATGATAGTAGGCTTTCAATAGTTGGTAACTATGTGCCAGGTCCCCAGTAAATGACTTTGTATACTTTACTCTTCAAAACAATCCTACAACCTATATATTTGTTCACCAACAAGGAAGATGAGTTAGTGGCCAGTGAAAACAGAAGTATTGACTCCATTGCCAAAGTGGTGGGTGACCTGAGAGTATATCATGTATTAGCTGCCTTCCCTGCACTCCATCACAACCCTCTTCCTGACCCACGCTCACTGCACACCCCAGATCAATTCCTTTCACTCAAATCCTTGCCTTATCATCTGATTCTGGGAAATCAAAACTAAGACAATGGAATATGGGATGATTGCAAACCCCAGAAATTACCCGGCCCATGGTAGAACACTCGACAAATATGTGTTGGAGGTGAAATAAATAAGTAAACCATTCCAGTATTACTAGAGAGAAAAAAATATGATAATAAGATGAAAAGATTAAAAAATGGAGACGCTTGAAATTCTCTTCCCCCTACTGAAGCCCAGCTGTGCTAGAAAGCATTTATACTTAGATGTGATGGATATATATGTATATATATAATCTAATTTATTTAAGGTTTAAAGTGCAGTTACAATTAAATAAGCATATCTTTCTTGGAACTACACTTTAGAAAGCTGGCATGTGGATGTGGAACATCATTGCTGTATTACAATACCTAACACTTGCTGCAGCCCTCATAAGCATGAATCTGGAAACCCACCCCCAAAGGAAATACTTCTCAATGACAACTTTCCAAAACTGTCTTTTCTCATCCATCATCTAATCATGAATAAATTTCCCTTTAATAACTCTGTACATTTAGACCCAGAGAAAAACGAGGTCTCAATGCGTTACATGTGTCATTGCTCCCATACTTCTGAAAAATAAGTGTCCTGCTGAAAAAGTATGTGCCCTGAGGCCTCAGACTAGTAGGAATTTCAAGGCCTGTTTTATGTTTGCAACTTAATCTTTCTTCGTCCCCCATGTCAGACAGCAAATACAATTTCATAATAATACAACTCATCTCTGTGTTTTTGAACTGGGCTTGGGATTGGGGATCATTGTGTCTTTGCCTTCAGATGTCTTACTTTGATGTATTAGATTTCAAAGGAAGAGATAAAACCGAAAGTTCATTCTCACAATGGGACATCCTTTAAAGCCAAAGAGAAATGCTAGGTCCTCTTTGTGGCACACAGCAGCCCAGATTCACTTTGAGATCCTCTGTTGAAAGTCCCTGGGCAAGTGCAAAACGGCTTTCAGTGATTTATTTTGTACAACTGTCAGAACAGAATTGCTAAAGCAATCTCCATTGCACATGTGGGCAGACTGAAGTTGTGGGAGTGAAGCAGGGCAAAGACCTCTGGGAAATAGGTTTCCTCATTGCCTCTTCCTAATTACTAGCCACATAGCTAGTTCTTCAGCACTAATGGCTCCACAGGGTATGAATAGCATCTATATATACCTTTGGAAGTCTAAATCTGGCAGGAAGAAGGGGCAATATACTCAAACTCATATTCTTGCCACATCCTCTTTTTGTCACTCTAGGGAGTTGAACTCAACTCCAATTATACAGAAAAACAAAAGTCTTTTGTATATTTCCTATTAGATATAACACATATCACTTGCTATGACTATTTTCTGTTGGTCCTTCAATCTGTCATTCTATTTGGCTCTCAAATTTCCCATGATCTTCAGGAAGTCTCTTCTTAGCTATACTTCCTACACCTTCTACTTCTTCTAGTAGAGTTTGATTTCTATAGAGATATATATGTTCTTATTTATCTTTATAGCCCCTGTGCCTAAAGCAGTCTAGAATATATTACTCACCCATTTCTGTTTGCCAAATGAATAAGTTAAGGAATGACTAGCTGAAATTTTAATAATCTACTCTTCTCTGAACAATCCTACGTTGCAAAAAAAATAAGTTAACATTTCTGTGTGCTGTATTTCCTGAAATAGTTTGTCAGTTTGAAAGCACAAGATGGCATATCCTACTCTGCTCTTTTCCCTAGTGAGAGCAATTTTATAACCAAAGAAACAAAGCAAGTGATCAGCCTTAAACAGACAAGGAGCGTTATCTCGGCAGAAGCTAAAGCACAAGGGCTGTCACCATACACTCCACACCCTGTATTTTCGTGGGTGACATGTCATCTCAACTCTCTGACTGCCATGCTTCCCGCTGGTAGAATACCAGCCAAGGCTTTAATGGTGGCAATAGTGTAATTGAGCATAAGAGGGCTCTAAAATTTTATTGACTCAATTCTCAAAGTATTTTCTGAATGTCAAACTTTGAGGGCACCACACTAAACACTTTAAAGGGTTAAAAAATATTTATATAGCATATTAACACCCAAGAAGCTAAGATTCAGACTCAAGAAAGAATATAAAACAGGTGGGATGTGAATAAATGTCCATACTGCATGGTTAAAAGTTACTTAGCTCATAAAATAAAGTACCATTGGGAGTTTGTAGGAGAGGGATTATCACCAGTAAGGTGCATCATGGAAAGCTTCTAAGAAGAGGTGGCAATTTAACAAGACCTTGAAGAAATGAATTAATAAGCTCTTATAACCCTACCCCAGCACAAAACTGCTTCTCAAATTTCAACTTATGCAGCCCCTCCTCTGAATTTAAATGCTGTGTATGAAATTTAAAAGGTCCAATTCTTCCCCTACTGAAGGACATGCTGTTGCATTGAAGGAAAAGTGGCTTAAGGAAGAGAACTAGAGGTACTTTGACCCAGGTTCAAAGAGACATGATTACATCCAGCAAAACTGTCCTCTGTCTCTCAGCAGCTCTGCGTCTTGGCAGCATGAAGATGTTATGGGCATCTTGATCAAGTCAGAGTATTTCATTAGAAACTGGATAATATATCCCCGTCTTCCAAAATCTAGGAATAGAGTTTTATAAAAAATTTTTAAAAGGCAGTCATGAAATGGAGAATGAGGTTAAAATAGAAAAGGCATGAGTATTTTTCTGTGAAGCCCAAGTTGGCTGGATTTCAGGGTTTCTTTGGTTGTTTGCCTGATGATGGGAGAAAATTTGGCAAAAGTAAACCAGGCCTCTGGACGTGCTTGCGTTTTTGTTTACTTAGCCCAAGGGTTTATTTCTCAAATGAATTCCTTTTTTTATTTTTTTATTTTGATGGTAGTAATCATGAAAATCCTCCTGGTAACAAGCTCTGTGAAGGTTCCTTGGCAAAACAGGCTATAAATATTGACCATCTGCCACATTTCAATATTTTGGTTTAAAATCCTGCAGCCAAAAAATAGCTCATGAAATGTTTTCAAGCAAAACCCATTGTTCTGACTCTCTTCTGGAATCCTAAAGAGCAGGCTCCATGTGCTGTCTGGCTGTCACCATCCTGGGCATGGGTGGAAGATTCTTCTCCAGGTACATTGCACTGCTGCCCAGCCCCAGACTGAGCAAAGAGATCTGAAAAAGGTTTTTTTTTCTTTTTTTGGATGAGAGGATGGACTACTTGAACACCAAGATCTCTCATCACTCCCTAATTGTATGAATGTAAGAACCAGTCAGTTCTGAGCAAACTAAACAGCATAAAAGGAAAAAGGAATGGTGGAAGGAGCCATGATGGGCAAATAGGAAGCAATGCTTCTGGACATAAGTCTGCCACTAACTCACTGTGTGATCTTGGCTTAGTCATCTTCCCTTGTCAGCCTCAGCCTCCTCATCTATAGAATGAGAGTATCGGAGGAAAGCAGACTTGCCCCAGTGGATAGGGTGTCCACTTACTACATGGGAGGTCCATGGTTCAAACCCCAGGGCCTCCTTGACCTGTATGGAACTGGCCCATGCGCAGTGCTAATGCATGCAAGGAGTGCCGTGCCACGGAGGGGTGTCCCCTGCAAAGGGACGCCCATGCGCAAGGAGTGCGCCCCGTAAGGAGAGCTGCCCAGTGCGAAAGAAAGTGCAGCCTGCCCAAGAATGGCACCACACACACGGAGAGCTGACACAACAAGGGGAAACACAGATTCTGGGTGCCACTGATAAGAATAGAAGTGGTCACAGAAGAACACACAGCGAATGGACACAGAGAGCAGACAACTGGGGACGGGGAGGGGAGAGAAATAAATAAAAAATAAATCTTTTAAAAAAATGTATTGGATTACTTAATTCCTACATATCCTTTCCAGACCTGCAAATCTAGAAATCTACTGTAAAGACATTTAAAAACTTTTCTTTTAGCATGGAGCACTACCTAAAAGACTGGTAAACTGCATTCATTCAAGATAATTTAGGAGGCATTGATTATCTTCTACATGGTAGCTGGTAATTTGACATTAGAGATATAAGAATTAATAAAAATATTTCATTAAGTTGCTCACAGTTGAGTAATGTGTTGGTTCAAAGCTATATGTACCCCAGAAAAACACGTTCTTAAATGTAATCTGTTCCTGTGGGTATAAACCCATTGTAAGTTGGACCTTTTGATGAGACTACTTCAGTTAAGGTGCGATCCATCTCAATCAGAATGGGTCTTAGTCCTATTACTGGTGTCCTTTATATGAGAATGAAATTCAAAGAAAGAAAGCTACGGAAGAAGCTGAAATCAAAGAAATCTGAAAGAGAAGGGAGAGTCCAGCAGACACTGCCATGTGCCTTGCCATGTAATGAAGGAGCCAAGGATCTCGGACAACCAGCTCCAGATCCCTGGTCTTTAGGCAGAAAGCACTACCTCGACTGTGCCTTGATTTGGACATTTTCCCTGCCTCAAATCTGTGAGTGAATAAATCCCCGTTTTTCAAACCCAACCATTTCATAGTATTTGCTTACGCAGTCTAGGAAACTAAAACAGGTAGGAAAGACACCATTAAACATACAATGCACAGGATCCCCTCATCCTCTACTATGAGATTTTACAATGAATCATAAGTCTCATAACAGTCATGGAAATTACATGAAAATGAGGATGTTGAAAAACACATCGGGTCAACCTAGTCTCCCATTAGGTTTGGTTCTGACAGTGAAGCAAGTTCCACTGAATAATACAGATCTGTTAAACCTTAGAGGAGCTTTTCATTCAGCTAACCTCATCTTGCTAATTCACTAAGATGCTCTCAGTGTTATCCCTATAACAACCATGGATGTTAGCATGAAGCAAAACAGGGTTTAACCCCAGATCTGCTACAGGTTAACTTTGCACTTCTGCCTTTAAGCTTCAGTGTTCTTATCTGCATAAGAGGGGAGCATAATTCACTCATCACAAGGCTCAAAGGTAATGTCTGAGAAGAGGCCCACAGAGTATGAACCCAATAAATGTGACAAATGTTCAGTATTATGCAATATATGCACGCATAGCCTAGCTCTTCTACTTGTTTTTACTAGTCCATAATATTTTTATGAGGCAAGGGTGGGCAATGTGTTCAAGAGAAGGGCTGTAATCAGTCTCACTGGGCCTGCTAAATATTCATGAATAATTGATGATATTTTAATATTTCCTTTCTTATCAAGGCTAGTGAGTCTAATTCTGAGTATCAATCCTACTTTAATTTTTTCTTCCCTCTACTTGTCTCAAACTATGAATGCCACTATATTCCAACAAATTGTCATAATTACTCTTAAGGAGGATTATTCTTTATGGAAACAAAGGAAAGGAAATCAAATTTAGCCAGATCAGGGTCAGAGGAGGTGTCGAAGGCTTGTAGGAAAAGGTGACAACCCTTGAGTTGGTTTTGAAATATGAGTGAGCGTTAGAGAAGAAGCAAAAGCGCGTTAGAGAAGAGCCCTGAGGCAGGAGAGCTCTTGCCTCAAGAAGCTCAGTCCCTCCACAATGGGGAATGCAGTGTCAGGGATTGGGGGCCAGATCTGAAAGAGCCTTGAATATTATGCTGAGGACTTTGAACTTTATCTTGAAAACAAGAGTGACTCGAAGGGCTTTAAGCACGGGGTTGGAATGTTCAGATTTGCCTTCTTAACGAATCACACTAGTAGCTGTATTGGGGATAATTTAGAAGAATATAAGACTGAAAGGTGGGGAACCACATTTCTAGGCTGCCCCAGTATTGTACAGATAGCTTTATTCACCAACATCTTGTATCTCACACTCATGAAATAACAAATCCCATACTCTTAAGTTTAAATGGAGGTGGATAGGCATGGGAGGTTGGGAGAAGAGTAAAGACTTGCTATCTATTGCCCTGCTAATTGGCTGTTCATGTCATACAAGTTTTATGGACATTTCCCATTTGAGAATAAATCCAAAGCATGATTTATCCCTAGTTATCAGAAAGAAAGGAAAACAAACATAAACCAAGGACCTCATTTGAATCGTTTATTCCTTTTAACTACCTAAAGTTTATAGCCACAGGCTTTTCACTGACTTATAGGAAAAGAAATACAATAAATAGAGAGGTGGAGACTATTCCTCTAGGGGGTGTTGTGAAAGCAATCTAAAGCAGAGGCATTCGATCTGCACCCTTCTGAATATCTAATTAGTACCTCGTGATCTGCTTGGAGCACTACAGGCAATTTCTGAATCTCTCTCCCTCTGTCCAGATTGCTAGCTGCCATGAGAACTCCACCATATAGAAGAGAGCCTTGAAAAGGGGGAGATAACTTTAGCATTTAATAACATTACTGAAATATGAAATAATTTAATATTAATATTGTGCTTGACCTAACTGGAAAAAAATACTTAATGTTTGTTTTACTATGTGTCAAGTACTGGGCTAAGGACTTTCTGCTCATCATATGATTTAATATTAAAGTAGGCTCAATCATTCTCATTATATAGATGAGAAAACTGAAGGACAAAGAATTGGGCACATTGTCCAAAGTCATCTTTGTTAGCTGGAAAATGGCAGAAAATGGATTTTATTCCAGATCTTTATGACACAAGAGGCCATACTCTTGACCACTGCCAAAAAGACCCTGTCATCTGGGACCCTTCACAGTCCGGATCCATCATGTTCACCCATCTCCTTATGCTTCAGCAAGCTTGTATCTTTTTCCTAAGGAGGCACACACACTATTCCTCCATACTTCAATGTGGTAAATCCTCTTTCTGGAGTTCCTTTACTTGTTCCAATGTCTTTCCATACATTATATTTAGAAACATCTGTTCTATTGAAAATGTCACATTTAAGTCTTTGAAAAAACTCATACAACACATATTTAAAAAGGACTGTTTTCCCCTTGAGCCATCTCCTACCTGACTCACCAGCTGTGATAATTGAAGGAAATTTGTGTGTGTGTATGTGTCCATAAATAAATGTATGTACATATATGTGCAAAAAAGATGGATTCATATACTTCTTTTACTAAAATATATGTTACAAAGTCCTTTTATGTTAGTATAAGCTTTACTTACTTTAACTGCATAGCAACATTTTGAGCTAGATTTTATTTCTTATCTTCATTTCCCAAACCCCTCCTCGCATTTATCTTCCTTCTCTAATAGTTTTCTTCTTTATTAGCCTGCATTTTCCCTTTGGCGAAAGAATCAAGTAATCATTTCCTTACAGGTAATTTTGAGAGATAGAGAGTGAAAAAGAGAGAGAATATCAAATAGTCATCTTTGGTATGTCCTTAGGTTTTTCTTTTTAAAATCTACCTGAAGTTCAACTTCTGTTCTTGTTGGTTTTTTGTTTGTTTTTGTCTTTACCTCAGTTGTACTCTTGGAGCAAGAAATCATAATGCTGCCTCTCACAAGTGCCTCTTGATGACTTTCAGAGCAGTAGGGTGGATCAGAAGGGCAAACTTTGATCCCTCCCTGACACCTCCCTTAACCTTGGCCAGATTTCCACTTCCCTGTTGTAAGGATATGAGTGACACACGTGTCCTCAGCACTAAGCTAACCAGTGCAGACTAACTTTTGGAATCAGTGGTTGTCCTCATTTCAGCACAACGCTCCCTGAAAATGGGACCTCTCCTTTAATGGAAAACTGCAAAGAGATCACAGTCTTAACCTCAGCTGTAGCTCCACCTTCTTATTAACAAGGAAAAACAAATGAGAAAAAAGGGAGAGAAAAGTACCCCTTTATTTCTGTTCTGGGCCTTTGGAGCTTTGCAGGGCCTTTTAAAAAAAAAAAAAAGCATGAAAGAGTATTGCTTTTACCTCTGAAAATATTCACCCTTTAGCACAATGACTCTGCCCTTGAACTTCAAAACTTTGCCCTGCCTAAAAGACCAAAGGGTTTCTAATGTAGACTAAGCCTCATGGTTTCTGAACACTTTTCCTGTTGGTTTACTATTCTCATCTTGCGTTTGACTTCTTTACATTTTTTTCTGTGTGATCTAGAGAAAGGATTGAACTGAAATAGAAGGAGCCCCAGTAACAGGTACACAGAGGCATTTTAGAGGGAACCCTCTAACACAGACCTGACATTCTCTCCATTTGTACGATTAAGAAAACAAAGTACATGAAGTAAAGACTGCTATTTCAAGCTTGGTTTCCAGCATGCCAACCAGTGGGATAAAACTTGAGCCTTCTCATTAGTTACAGGAATGATTTTTGTTAGTGCTGTTATTAGTGTTGAAGGATTTTATGAGGTTACAGGATCAGACCATGTAACACAGATAGTTTTGTGAATAATTCAAATCCTGGGTACCAAGTAAAAGAACATTTCTAAAACCAAAGCAGTAAAAATGCCATGATTACAAAGGATCTAGTTAAAATAAGCAGTATAATGATAATGGATGATACCAGGCACCAGAACTACATTAGTCAATGCACTTGAGCTCCAAAAACTACCCAGATTCAGATAGATTAACTATTGGTAATCAATTAGTCACTCATCCAAGTCAAGGTATCCTAATACTTGACTAATTAGAGACCCTGAGCCAGAATATTACACAGGATGTATCCAGGCTTAAAATGTATATTCCACCATGTTATTTCACAACAAGTAGCCTGATACCTGAAAATTTGCTAGATACTCTTAGAAAATTTTGAAAATTTACTGGGTAGCATCATTTTGACACACTCACATCCCAGCTTAACTAATCTTCTAATTCTCTATTTAAATATATTTGTACAAAAGTACATTAGGCTCTTAATATACTGCTTAAGAACAATGACATTAGATTGACTATATCCAGCATTGATAAGGACTACAACACTTACTAGCTTTGTAGCCTTAAACAAGTTTCTTTATCACTCTGTGTGGCTCAGTTTCCTCATCTATGAAATGGAGATGTCAGTCTGGCCTTACAGATTTGATGCTGTGAATGAAGCCATCCCTTGGACAACTGGACTTGCTCTTAGTACTTCTGGTTCCATTCCACTCATGTGGCTCCCTGGAAAGAAGGGAGGTCTTTGAGGTTCCCCTCTCCTGACCTACTTCCAAATGGCCACTGTCATGAACACCTACAACAAGGCTCACAATTTTAAATTTTTTTAAGTTCAAATGTAGCAGATGGGGCCAGCCATGCAGAGAGGGAGAATCCCACTGATGAATGTTAGTATAATCTATCTTTGTGATACCACACTTGTCTACTATTGGGTAAAACACACACATTTTTTTCTTCATCTTAAAAGAAGTGTTAGTGGAGATTGGAGCCCAAAGAACTGCAATAAAAATTTTTATGGTATACTAACTAGTCTCATGATCCTGAAGAAGTCATTTTTTTCTAGCTTCTGTTTCCAATTAGGAAAACAAGTGGTATTCTCTACCTAGTGGGACAGAGTAAGTGGTCACTCATGACAGCAACAGCTAGAGTTGCCTATCTCTTTTCTATTTGCCACTGCAAGAAGTGCCCAGCATGTATTTTCTCACCTCATCTTCACAATGACCATAAGGAATAGGTATGTTTTGTTTCCTGGCCCATGAAGTGAGGATAAGGAGGCTCAGAGAGAGTGTAATTTCTGGAAGCTGGTCTACATAGTTTCATACATCAGCTTTAAGAATCCCTAAGACGGAGACTTTAGCCATCATAGTACACTTCTTGGCTTACTAAATGCAAAAGAAAATGAACTGTCTATGCAACAATGTTTTGTATGGGGGAAAAAAAAAAACCTTTCCTACTAAAAATAACTTCTAAATGGAAAGAAATGAAAAGGGTAATAATTATCATATATCTGTTGGGCTAAAAAAAGAGTTTATTTGGTAAGTGAGGTGAATTTCTACATTCCTTGAGCAGAGTTGGGGCTACACAAACTTTCTTCAATTCAAGAAAAGGATAACTTTCTGCCTGCTCAGATTTGTGAATGCAAAAATAAAGTAAACGTATTACACACTTCTCTGTTCCTTTAAGCCTCTCACACTGTTTTCTATAACAAATATATTCCATTTAGACCAGGAAAACAAGCTGGCAGGTTGTAACACTTAGGAAATAATTTCATGACCTAGGCTCTACACGTATTTTTATATTTCATCCTTACCATTTGATTCAATACAATTCAAGTAAAAATTAATTGAGCTCTTTCTAATGCTGTGCACAGCGCTATTTGTTCAAGACACGCTGTGCTCCCCACTGTGACAGAATTGGACTCAGTTGTGATTTCCCTACACATGACTCTTCCATCCCTTCTGCTTGAACCTATAGTTGGTGTTGGAGTTGGTAGGTGTACACCCAAGAGACTTGAATCTTTGGGCTGTCCATGTGCGAGCTGGGCTCTGAGCCTCAACGGAGTTGCAGCACCTACTACTGTCTAGTTCATTGGACTCAGCCAGGACAAATAACAAGGAGATGGTGATGAACAACCTCCATACCAAGGAACCAAGAGAGTCTGCAACTGCA
The DNA here is from genome assembly GCF_030445035.2 of Dasypus novemcinctus. Lineage (NCBI taxonomy): Eukaryota > Metazoa > Chordata > Mammalia > Cingulata > Dasypodidae > Dasypus > Dasypus novemcinctus. Next base: position 31,687,266 of record NC_080690.1, read on the forward strand.
AGCAAGAGAGTCCCATCTATCTGCTGAATGGGACCAAAGACCCCACTCAATTAGAGGTGGAGTGGGCATTACCATCCCAGAGTCCTCAGGATTGAGGAATGAACTATGGATTAGAGTGGACTTACTGGTATTCTTCTATAGACTTGTGATTCTAGTAATGGAAGAATTTATATCTTGATGTGGAGGCAGTGGCCACTGGAGGTCTGAGGTCAGGGAGAGAGAACACAAAAATAATATGGGCCATTTTTGGGACTTGGGAATTGTTCCAAATGACATTGCAATGTCAGATACAGGCATTATATATCTTGCCATACCCTACAGAATTGTGTGGGAGAGAGTATAAAGTACAAAGTAAACTATAATCCATGGCTAGTGGCAATGCTCCAAAATGTGTTCATCAATTGCAATGAATATACCACACAAATGAAGGATGTTGTTAATGTGGGTAAATGTGGGTGGTGTGGGGAGTGGGGCATTTGGGAATCCCCTGTATTTTTCATGTAACATTTCTGTAATCTAATTATCTTTAAATCAATAAATACAATACCTCACAGCGAAGTTTTCAGATAGTATTATCATCAACTGACAAATGAAGAAACTGAAGGTCAGAGATATTACATATTTTTACAAAATTCCATGGCTAGGGCGGCGGACTTGGCCCAGTGGTTAGGGCGTCCATCTACCACATGGGAGGTCCACAGTTCAAACCCAGGCCTCCTTGACCCATGTGGAGCTGGCCCATGCGCAGTGCTGATGCGCGCGCAAGGAGTGCCCTGCCATGCAGGGGTGTCCCCCACGTAGGGGAGGCCAGCGTGAAAGTGCACCTGCTCAGGAATGGTGCTGCACACACGGAGAGCTGACACAGCAAGATGACCCAAAAGAAACACAGATTCCTGTACTGCTGACAACAACAGAAGTGGACAAAGAAGACGCAGCAAATAGACACAGAGAACAGACAACAGCGGGGGGTGGGGGAGGGGAGAGAAATAAATAAATAAATAAATCTTTAAAAAAAAATTCTATGGCTGAAATAATGCCAACATTCATATTCAAAAACACTCAAAAGAGCACTCAACACACTTTTCACTGCCCAGCCTTGACTCATCAAGCTGCTGGTTTGGACTAAAGGCAGGTGAGGTAATTTGGAGATGGGGCAAAGGAAGAAAAAAAGTAAAGTAAGGCAGAAAGCCTTTTATTGCAAGGTATCCTGAGCTCAGAAACACTGACCGCATGACCGATGGGTCATTTCTATTTTATGTCAGATGGAGGTGTTTAAATTCTCAGTTTCAAGATTGATTGAAAATCAGATCATATCATACTGTCTGCCAGATCTCAACTTTTAGCTATTATTCTCCTCTTAACTTTTTTTTCTAACTTTCTCCTACAACAAAGAAGAGGTCTGTTCTCTTATTCTTCAATTTTCAACAGCTCTTTTTGGGATCATAGGCAATTGACAAAAGAAACGGACACATTTTTTATAATGTGCCTTCCTCTCAAAATGTGTGCTCTGTTGAGCAGTTTAGGACAAATCATAATACTATCATCTTTCAAATATTTAACGAAAGCATTCTAAGAATCATTTTCAATGCATTCCTGACCTGAGATGTTTGGGCCAGATTATACATTTTCAGAAAACTCTTATAAAATCTATAACTAGGTGGTAGAAATACAGTACATTTGCTGACCATTTTTCTTCCTCTCAAGGAAAAGGGACTCTGAATTAAAGAAAATTCCTCTATTTTCTACTTAAAATATATTTTTTCACATAGCATTTGCCTTCATTCTCTTTCACACAGTCTATTTGCTGGTGATAGCCCCATATTTGATTTGACTAATCTCACCACTTAACTTTTACCCTCCTTTAACAGCCATGTAAGCGTTGGGTGGAGGGTGATTTTTTGCCTCACAGGAAGTTGAGTTCCATGTGTCATGAGCGCCACTGTCTTCTCTCCTTCCATCCGAACTAGGTCCTTCTCTTCTGCATTAGGACATATTTGATTTGGAAGTTAGGAAGGAAAACTTGTATATACATAGCTTATCTCCTTTCTCTTTCTTTGTGTCTTTCTGGGTACAAGCTGTCTGCAGAAATCATATAACACATCATTTTGCCACTGTGGGGGTAGGGTTTTATGCCAGATCACTGCTGTGTAAGATTGGCTGATAAGTTTGCATAATTTTGAGGTTCACTATTTGAAAGACATTCTTTTTAGAGACAGTAGCCATATTTTCTAATACCAGCACGTATTAGGAGTAAAGATATTTTTGTCCCTATCTACCTTATTCTCAATTGGTGCAAAATTGTAATAGGGAAGAGGGTTTCTATATATTAGGTCACTCAAAAAAAAAAAAAAACCTGAAAACCTTCTATTGTGTTTGCTGACAAACACAACAGAAGAATTCCCCCTTTACATAAATACCAGCATTCCAGAAACCAATTCCTATGAGAATGTAAAATATGTCAGTGATACCATGAGAAAAGAAACACTTGTCCTACTGTATTTTGAACATCTGTCACCATTCCCAAAAGATGGGTCTCTAAATGTATGGGGTAGATGGTAGGATAGGGAGTTAGGAGAATAAAGGTATAATAAGAGAAAAGAAAAAGAAGATGCTTAATGTCCAAACAGGGAGGAAAAACTATAAATTTGCCCCTATGTTTGTTCAAAGTTGTCATTATATCACAAATATAATGGTACAGAGTATAATAATATTGGCTTGGAAGCCACAATGGCCGGATTCAAATCCTGGCTCTGTCACTAGCCCGTTGGTCTTGGGCTGTTTGTATCACCTTTCTGAATCTTAATTTCTCTCTTGAATAAAGCATGATGTCTACTCATATAGTCATTGGGAAGGTTTATTGACACAATATATATCAAACATCATGCATGGATATACTAAGAAATTACTCAATGTTGGAGAGCAACATCATCATACAAGTGGTGTGGGTTTGTTAGTGGTTGCATATTAAAAGTGAAGATGAAAATATGGTTGATGCTATGTTTGGGCTTTCTTATTATTTGGATATGATAAATCCATGACCAAAACCAAAGGTGAATACAACATGTAAGAAATATCAAGAAATAGACTTACAATACTACAATGTTCAATTTTTAAAAATGAAGTACTTGCTTTGGATTAAGGAAATGTTTGTGAAACATAATGGTATTTTACACTCTTAGGACATTGTCTGTCCTTTCCTCTTCTCTCTGGAATGGCTTCTTTGCACTTTATGAGCTTCTTTTTGCCTTCTAAGACCAAGTCCCAAAAGCATCTCATCTCTGAAGCCTAAACACTATATTAAATTATTGATTAGGCATTAAATTAAAAATTGTTAAAGAAAATATGAGATTGAAAATAATGAGAATATTCATTTAAAAAGAATATGCATTATATGTATCATTTTCAAATTCTATGTTTTAATTCCTCTTTAGACTTATGACATACCACTGCCAGCAGTTTGTGAAAACTTACATTGTTTCTCTATAAATGATACTTTCAAGACCACATCTAATAAAGAATTTATTAATGGAAAGCTGACTATATGTGACATGCCACAAATGCTCTAATCTATTTAAGCAAGACAAAAATATCATCTAGAAACTATCAGATAACAAAAAAAATAAAAGCAAACATTCTTGATTTTCTTCAATGTATAGGTTATTTCAGTACCATGTGTCACTTCTTCCATCAACAGGTTGCTTCTTTATGGTTGGTATTACTTCTTCAGGTCAAACTTTCTTTAAAAAGAATAAAGATACAATCGTCCTCAAAGGATATACAAGTACTGCATCCATTGACTACTGGCAAAATGCTTTAATTCCAAGCAGAAACATATCTAAATAATTATTAGCCTTTAAAGGATACTTAAGGAAGCCAGTTATAATGAGAAAAGAAATAGGAGTAAATGACTTTCTTATACACAAATAGATATGTAGTTAATGATTTGGTTGCTTCCTGTATTTTTGGGAAGCATGGGTTTCTAGATCCTCAAAGATTCCCTAATATGGAGGAATTTCAATCTGGGAACTGTAGTTCCATAGAGAGGTAATAAGTGGGCTTCGGATAGCCTGCTATTCCTCCAAATAATATGTGATATTTTATATGTTTTTGTGTGGTTGCAATCACAGATTTTTCTGGTAGATTTTATCAGAGTTTAAGTTTGGCATATAATGCAAAACTAAACAAACAAACAAATAGGTTATACAACAAGGATTTGTGTGGTATTTTGAGTCCACTAGGGTACAAGCAATGATGTTCTACATATTATTAAGAAATCCAAGTTATTTTAAAAACCTATGGGATCAACTTGCAAATCACTGATAGGACAATTCATATTGAAAGACAAATGCTAATGGTTTTGAATTTTATTTATGAGTAAGTAAGCCTTTCCTACTTTCACCAAAGGTCCATATTCCATTGCAGGGTAGGTTGGAATTGTTTTAGATCACAATTCTAAAGCAGAGTTACCTCGTTCTCTACCTTGATTCCATCATGGATCTGGCATGGACATCGCTCTATTCTTCACTGAGAATGGAATTTAAAAGGAAATAGGCATCGTACCCCAGGCTCCTAGTTCCAACAGCAGTAACTATTTATATACACTATACTCTCCCTCAATAAGTAACAATTCATGCAAAACTTTAGGACTATGTTTGGCACATAGAACATAACCAATATGCAATAACCAGCAACTTTTCTAGTGATTGATTTATCATTCTCATAATAACTCTATTGACTAATTAGCGTTATTGTCATTTTATAAATGAAGAAACTAAGATTTAGGAAGTTTAGGGTAAATTTAAATAGAGCACAAAGCTAAAAAGTGTCAAAGTCATGATGTGAACCTAGGCTGAAAGAGAAGTAGCTTTAAAAGGAAAATTAGTGGAGATTGAAGTTTGAATGTGTGAAGTTGGAGATGGTTGTTGGATATCCAGATATAGATAACAAGTGGATGGCTGGATCTGGACCTTGGGAAGTTAATTGGGAGATATAGATTTAGGAAATATTCACATGTAGTCTGTAATGAAAGTAAGGGAAATGGTTGAAATCAAAAAGGGAGAAAGCAGAGAATAATAAGAGAAGATAACCTATAACAGAGTATTATTGGCACATGCCAATATTTAAAATGCTAACAGGAGAAGAGTTTCTCAAAGATTTCTTTAAAATGGAAAAACATCAGAGAGGTAGGAAGGAAAACAACTGAATCTAACATCAGAGATGCCCAAGGAAATGATAGTTTCAAGAAGAGACCTCCACAGCTCCAATACTACAGAGAAGTCAGATAAGAAAGGAGTGAATGGGTCAGTTGAAGTTGGCAAATGGAATATCATTTGCCAGAGCAGTTTTAGTGGCCTGGGCCAGGAAGAGAGAATATTGCAGTGAATTTAAAAGAAAAATGGGCAATGAAGTTGAGAGCACTGCTCAGAGAAAGAGCTTGCTAAAGATAGAAAGGAGAGAGATTGGAAAGCCAAAATAAAGGGAGGCAGCAATTTGACCTTATAGTCCACCTCATAATAGAAGAAATGGACTTCAGTGTATGGAGGAGGGCAAGATGAGAGGGAAAATTGAAGAGGCAGGGGAGGATGAATCATTAACTCAACAAGCTCACAAATGAGGGTTAATTCAAAAGCACAGGAAGGTAGATTAGCCTCTGGCCAGAGAGACTAGGCTTCTTCTTTGAGTGGAGAGAGGAAGATTGCAGAAATAGAAATGTCCATGACACAGCAACAGGATGGTTCATGCCAGCCAGCCACCATTTCTGAGGCGGAGGAAAAGAATTGACTCAGGACTTAGCAGAGAGAGGTAGAATAACAAGTAGGAAAGGAGTGATTAAACTCTGGAATGGATATTTTAGAACACGTGAGAGGTAGCTAATCGGGGCTATATGAAGGATTGTTGAATAGACCTTACAGTACATCTGAAGATAAAGAACATAGATCAACAAAATTGTCTGATAACGCTCTCAAACCATGGCAGTCAGGGTGTAAAAATGGAAAAGAAATAGAGATGTCAAACAGATATTTAATGCTCAAAACTATCCTGAAGGAAAGCATTATTATTTCCTTTTTGCAGTTGCATAGCTGATGCTTTACCTAAGTAATGCAGATAGCAAAAGAGAAAGGTGAATTGTGATTCCATGTGCTTTGCTTTGTCCTCTCTACCACACTCCTTCCTTAGGCGACCATCCCTCATAGGAACCTGAACCAGTGATTTTCAATAATAGTTCTCCATTTGCATGAAGATACTCTGAGAAGATATTTACATTGAAACAGGGCTTTTAGGAATTAAGTGTTTCCAGAAAAGGGCTACCTCTAAGCACAATAGAAATGCCATGTACTTTAGGAGGTTTGTGTGTATGTGTATGTGTGTTTTAATTCTTTTGTGCAAAATACATCTAATGTAGTAGAGCTTACTTTGCCTTCAATAGGGGCTTCTTTCTTACAGATTTTATGAGGTCATTAGCCATTTCTCTTCATTTGCAAAGAATAAAGAAGGAAACATCTTTGGGTTTAATCACCATTTTGTGGTTAAATCCCAACCTAATGGATTATGAGTGCTCTTGTCTCTTAAACCCCACTCCTTCTCAAAAATAGATTTTTATTTAGAAAAAGCAGACAGACTGTGGCATAATGTACCACCAAGAAAGGATTAGAAATAAAGAGTTGAAGAATTCTGTAAAAATCTAATTTCTGTTAAATTATTCTGGTTCTTAATGATCAGCGTGCATAGGAGCTGTGTAATATTTGTCAGGATATGGGACATAGGCTGTTAAATTAAACAATCCCCAAATCTCAATGGTTTAAACCATTAAAGTTTATTTGTTCCCCATATGACAGGAAATAGCTTTCCTGGGTTTTTTCCCCAAGTGGTGACTCAGGGAATCTGGCTCCTTCTGTGCACCATCCATTACACACGACCTCTACAGTAGCCATTGGAATGGAAAGACAAAGCATGGAGAACACACAGATGAGTTTACAGCCCAGTCTATGAATGGCATGCCTCACTTCTGCCCACACTTCGTTGGACAGGACTAATCTATGACTCCAATGGTAGACATTTTTTTCCTATCATAGTTAGCATGAGCAAAATTTAAAGTTATGCAAATTTCTAATACACTAACTGGGATGAATAATTTTCAGTGACTTAGTTTTCATCAAGCCTTTAACTTACAAGTTATCACCACCTATTTCAGCATGGCCGGATCACACAGTGTGAAACAGAGGTTTAAAAAAGTAATGTTTGCCAGAAATCAAAATGAGGAAATGTAGCAGTTTGAAATAGTCATGAACCCCAAAAATAGATATTGGTTTATGCTTGTAATCTGATCTGTACCTGGGCATGACTGAGTTATGATTAGGACATTGAGTCCCCATCCCTTGATGTGTGGGGACTCATGATAAAAGGCATGGCAAAGAACAGAGTTGAGGGTTTTCTGATGTTGAGTTTTGATTTTGGAGTTTGATGCTGAAGACTTAAGCTAGAGCTCCGGGAAGTAAGCTCCCAGAGGAAAGAGAAGCCAGCATCAGTAAGAAAGGAACCTTGAACACAGAGAAAAGCAAGCCCAAGAATGTAGGAACCCAAGAAGCCTGAACCCTCACAGATGTCTTCAGCCATCTTGTTCCAAATAGACTTTGGTGAGGGAAGTAACTTATGCTTTATGGCCTGGTATCTGTAAGCTCCTACCCCAAATAAACACCCTTTATAAAAACTAATCAGTTTCTGGTATTTTACATCAGCACCCCTCTGGCTGACTAATACAAGAAACAAAGCCTCAGACAGGTTAAGTGAAATGTCCAAGGCTGTTAAGAGAGAGAGCTTGGATTCTGTCAATGCCTTTAGGACTCAAGAGCTTTGCAAGCATTAGAATGGTTTTCTCATGTTTAAATATCTCCACTATTTAAAAGTTAATTTTAAGGGATATTAGAGCTTTCTCATAGTCTTTAAACATGCTGTATCCATGTCCAGAATGTTGTTTGCTAAGTTGCATCTCATCCATCAAGTCTCAACTTAAAAACTTAAATAAGTCCTCTCTAGATAGCTTGTCTTGCTTTTTTTAAAAATCTTTCAGCGTCCTGCTTACCTATCTACTATCAGTATGTAACTTAAGTATCACAAAGGGGAAATCATCTCCTTTACCAAGTTGAAAGTTGGAATGGTGCCAGTAGCAACCCCTCCTCTATGCCCCGTGCCTTTCAGAGTGCTTTGTACACTGTATATGCTTGATAAATAAATGAGTTACTGAATAAACATGTTGACATGTTTCATGCAATGCCAGCCCACAATATTGTCCAATAATTTCTAGGTAGTATAATTCTAATTAGGTAATCAAGACTTGTAAACGTTAAATAATTTGTCTGAGATGTGTACCTAGTCAAATATGGATTTCAGCTTTGGAGCTTCCATGATTTTTCTGCTGGAATATTTTTCTAGACTAAATATTCACTCTGGCTTTCATGATCTATTTTATAAGGGTATGTTATATGGTGAGTCCTGTACCACTAACATGTTTGTTTATTAGCAGTAAATATGCCCAGAGATGGTACTGTGTCGTACTTTAACCTTAGCTTAAATGCTAAAACTATAAATGCAGTTTAATTGATCTTTAGATTTCCATTTAATTCTATGAGACCATTTTGGGATATACAATTTATCTGACTCTTGGCTTGCTGCCACATGTCAAACTAGCTAGGCATCTTTGTAAATACTTATAGTAGCTCTTTGTGATCATTTTGAAGATGAAGAATCCGAGGCTCTGATCATCTTACTTTGTAATATTTTAAAATGTACAGTGTGAGGTGGTAGTTAGGATCCAAACTCAGACCTGCCATACTTTTTTATTACTATATTTATTATTTATTGGTAGTATATAACTATGATCTTTGGATCCCGAAAGTATATCTGATCTTCACAAGGCTGAGTGGTTTTGATGATACTTGATGATTTATGTCTGACATAGCAAAGACTATTCCCCGCCCAATTTTTTGCATGTATGAGGACAAATGCATCTTGGAAGGCAGTGAAGATTTATTACCCATTTTCCTCTTTGGTGTTTTTTTCCTCAGAAAGCATCTATCTGTGTTAGCACCTTTAGATAAGCATAAATATTAATAGTTGTATGGTTTCAATGCACATATTTAAGTCTCAAAGTATAATAGCAAGACATGCATATCTTTCTGTTCCAAATATTGTTAAAGAAACTTTTAAAGAACTGGGAAACAACAGAAACATTTTCAAATTTCTTATTGTATTCAGAGTTGTGTATTAGGCAGGTGGACCTCATAACAAATAAGCCATTCTTGTAACCAAGAGCCTGAAAATCACAGAGAATTATAAGTCACCAGACTGCTACTCGGGTCCCAAGGGAAAGGCCAGGGTAGAGTTCTCATAGTTGTTCAGGATGTATTTTACTCCCCTCATTCCTTATTTTCAAGAGTGGTTTCTCTATTAAAGTGCTTATATACAAATACCACAGAAGTGAGACTTCAGGATAAATTAGAAACTGTGCTTATAAAATCACTTTTGTGCATTTGCATTACATATTGATACTAGATTAAAATGGACTCACAGAAATTACTATAATATAGCATCATAAGCAAAGGCATTTTAAAAGCTCCACTTTTAAAGAACATGAATATTATATTTTTAGGATAAGACATCTAATACGTCTATTCTTAGCCCTTTGGATTTTCACCGTTACCAGAATTAATTTATCAAATATATTTATTAAACTATTTTTTATTCATACCTGCTTCATAGATTTCCTCTTTAAAGTGCTTTGCATGAGTTGAGCATTAAGAATAAAATAACATTTATGCCTTGAAAATTTCACTATTTAATAGGGACACAAGGACAGGCTCTTGAACAGGCATATGAAAAGACCATTATGACTTTTTAATAGAAATCAATTTAAGCTAAATAAAGATAGCATAGTAAAGTGCCAGGCTGTCTGGGTGTGAATCTTGGCTCCGGCATTTCTTAACTGTGTAACCCTGAGCAAGAGACTAATTTCTAAACAGGCTGCCTCTCTGTAGTACCCTCCACCGAGCGGGTAAAGCTTATTTCCCATTGACATTAGTTTTAGGCACCTGACATGCTTTGGGAAAATGACTGTTAGGAGACATAACATGAGCTTTAAACGAACCATGTACTTGGGCTGGCCTTTTGCTCTCTTGCCATTTGTCCTGAAGAGAATGTCCCTAGGTGACTGCTGATGCTAGGTAAAGGAACAAACAGATGGAGCAGAACTGAACCTAACATGCAAACTAGAGTTAAGACCAGTAGAGCACCAGGAGACATGCAGATTCTTGAACAATTAAAATGTATGCTTGCCCTACATGAAGTGAAATCTTGAGGTTATTTTTTACACAGCAAAAACTGAGGAGTACACTATACATAGATATATGTAAAAATAATAAGGTCTTTTCAGGTTAATATAGGGTATTGGTTCTCCTTTTTTCTGCATGCTTACATGTTTAGAAAGTGACATTTTTACAGCCTTTAGTTAATATCAATATGAGATTTAACTTACGCTGTCTGAGATACCTAAAACATGAAAATTAGCATTGCAAAATAGATAGTTGTCTAGCACCCCCAAAATTGCCAAAGCAAATTTAAGAGAGAAGATTTTAAAACAATTTTTAAAAATGTGAACCTGGATCATTAAAATTGTGTAAATAAATTCCAATTTGGGGACTATGTCTAACACTTTTGAGATGAAAATCTTTATATGAACGTAAGTATCATATTAATTGCCTCTACGAAGCTTTTCCTTATTTATTTGGAATGTTTCAATAAAACCAAGCAGAAACAAAGTACCTGTAATGACTACAGGAAAAAGGGCATTGGCCTAGACACAGTGAAGTTTTGTTTGTTTACAAGTTTTAAGTAATGCAGCCTAATGTGCCCAAGAGGTCCTGTGGCATATACCAATCAAAACCCAGGGAAATGATGTCATTTATCCCCCAGTGTTATCCTCTTCCACTTCATGTTATCCATGCACATAGTAAAACATCAGGAGAATCTTTTTAAAGGAGAGAAAGATGAAACATCCCAAAGGTCAAAAATCAATGATCCCTTTACAGATGGGACTCCTGGGAAACTCACATCTTTTGCTTTTAGACGGGGTCTGAGACTGCTTCTTGAATACTTGCTTTTTGATGATATAAATCAATGATTTCTTTAAGAAAGATCCTCTAGGGGCCAAAAGAATGCTATCTTTGAAATACCAGATAGTCTCTGTCAATGTAGGAAGGGATTCGAAGCACATTCACTGGTTATGCATTGCTATTTAATAGGGAAGAATTAAATTCCAAGAATAATGATTTTCACTTTAAGACATGATACCATACTTAGGTTGCAAGGTGGTGGGAAATAGGAGCCCTTCTATGCTGTTTGTGGGAGGAAACCTTAATAAACACAATGCGAAAAATCAAATAGAGGATGAAAAAAATTACATACACTTTGACCACTGGATTTTATCATTAAGAAAATAGTCTTTGATGTTGTGAAGTACATAACCACATGAATCTTCCTTGCAACATTATTTATGTGTAAATACCAAAAGTTCAACCTTGGTGAATGGGCTAAGTTATATATAAATTCATAAACCAGGACTCCATGCTCCAAACAATTATTGCAATGCATTCAATCTTATTTACACTATCTTCTTAATTTTAGTTTCCCCACATGAAAACCATGTAATTAAATGGTGTGCTGCCCACCACACACAGATGCTATGAGTTTTACACAAGACTGTGTGTAGGACTCCTGGTAAATTTTAAAGCACTGAATAAATATCAGGAACTATTATGAATACCACTATTATAATTACTCTTTGTAAAGGCTAAACACTAACAGATAACAAGAACACTAAAGCATTAGTATTTTTTAAACAGAATATGTATTAAGTACTTAGAGACAAAAAGAGAGAGGAAGGAGAAAAAGAGAGGAGTGAGAAAGAGGGAGAAAGGAAGACAGGAGGAGAGAAAAAGAGAGAAAAAGGGAGAGAAAAGAAACAAATGAGGAAAGAAAGGAAGGAAAAAAGGAAGAATTTAAATAGAGGAACTAAACTGGGGACTGAACACAAGATTTTGGTAAGGTTTGGGTCACCTGAGCGCAACTGATATGCTACATAATAGGAACTAAATAAAAATGTGCTAGAGAAAATGATTCTGGCTATTTTAGTTCTGGCTTACAATATTCAAAAAAACTGTTAAGAGAGTTTGACCTTTCAATTTTTAGGGTAGAGGTCCTTGATACAAGACATCTTATAGACTGTCAACTGAAGTAGACAATTCATCTCAAAAAATTAATTGACACCTATTATATGTTCAGGAGATGAAACCAAAAGTCCGGTCTGTTTCCACCCAGCCTATCCTTTGTCACCATGCCACAAAAAGAATCCATGTTTACATACCAGTTCTGCCTTTTACAATGGACAGTAAACCTCTAAAACAATTGGCCATACTATCTCTGTCTTAAAAATCTATAGGACATTTTGTCCAAATCTATAAAATTGTGCAAAACAAAGTGTAAAACATAATGTAAACTACAGACCATGGTTAGTAGCAATGTTTCAGTATTTTTTTCCTCTCCCCTTCCCTCTCCCCCTCCACCCCAGTTGTCTGCTCTCTGTGTCCATTCGCTGTGTGTTCTTCTGTGTCTGCTTGCATTCTTGTCAGCGGCACCAGGAATCTGTGTCTCTTTTTGTTGCATCATCTTGCCTTGTTAGCTCTCCATATGTGTGGCACCACTCCTGGGCAGGCTGGACTTTTTTCATGTGGGGCAGCTCTCTTTACAGGGCGCACTCCTTGCATGTGGGGCTCCCCTATGCGGGTGACAGCCCTGTGTGGCACAGTACTCCTTGTGCGCTTAGCACTGTGCATGGGTCAACTCACCACATGGGTCAGAAGGCCCTGGGTTTTAACCCTGGACCCCCCATGTGGTAGGCGGATGCTCTATCCATTGAGTGAAATCCGCTTCCCATGCTTCAGTATTCGTTCATGAATTGTAACAATTGCACCACACTAACGAAAGATGTTATTAAGGGAAAATGTGAGTGGGGGAGGGGGTGGGGTATATGGGAATCCCCTATATTTTGATGTCTTTTCTGTAATCTAAAACTTCTTTCAAAATGAAGCTTAAAAAACATATAGAGGTTCCACATCATCTATAAGATGGAAAACTACATATCTCGGCTTACTGAATTATTTATAATCTGTCCACACCTACCTCTCTGGTCTTATCCCTCCTCCTCATTCACACTCAAGCAATTATCGATTCATGTGAAATGCCGAGATTTTATCTTGCTGTCTCCTGTCGCCATGACTATGTTTATCACTGATAAATGCCCTCCACTACTCATGTGCCTGGCAAATTTCTTCTTATTCTTTGCATCTTGACTAAAATCCTAACTCCTCTGTAAAACCTTCCTTTAAACAGTTTAACAAACTTAGGCATGCCTCATATTCACACATACCACTGTGGCAGCAATTACATTAAGCTCTTTTAGAACAGGAATTGTGACTTTGTCTCTGACGCTACAATACTCTAGCCATCAACACTTCTGAGTAACCGCTCAATGTGCATGTGATGCTCAGCAAAATACCACCCCTTCTCCAACTCTTCCTGCTCCCTGATACCCACATGAGTTTCCTATTGAAGACCAAAAAAAAAAAAAAGTCAAATGAATAAAAGGAGTTCTTTCATAGAGTCAGAAATTAGAATATAGGTTACCAGGGGTCAGGGAAGGGATACAGAGGTAAAAATGAAAAATAAAAGTAAAGAAATGAATAGTTCTTCCTCACTTATGCCCCATTTTTTGCTTCTCTGAGTAAGATTTGCCTTGTCCTTTTTTGAAATTTTCAATAACTGGTGGTCAGACCTAAATTAGATAGGTCAGCTCCTAAACTAATATAGGAAACATAGCATTAATGATTTTCAGAAGAAGAAAGATAACCTTAAAATAGCCTAACTAATGTGAGGACCAAAAGAAACTTACTGCTCTTGGTGGGTTTTTATCAGATTGCTAAAATGAGTACCAAATGCCAGGCAACTGCTGGCACATTCCTGATCACAGATAGGGATCACAGAGGGTGGATATTTGTGTGCAAGGCACCAAAAGGTTGATGGACTCTAAAACTAGGAGAATATGTAGAACTTCAACTTCATTGCATATCTGTAATTAGGAAGTTGGACCAGAAACCAGCTTTTAATGAGGGCCAATCATTGTTCTGGATAGACCCATAACCTTCATTTAAGGGAATGTTAGTGTCAAATTGTTCAAAATGAACGAACTAGTGGTATCTGTGGCAAACAAGTAAGAATAGGCAAAAATGCAGAATAGGGGCCTAGAGCTTGAAAGACATACAAATAATACTAGTCTATCAGTGGGGTTAAGGGAGTGGTATAAGACTGATTTTTGTAATTCCAGACACCATTATGAGACACTCCCATTATTACCTGAAACTTGCTGTTCCAGAAATATATTAATATAAAACACTGGCTAATGGGACTAGTACTATTATAATGAGTATCCATCAGACCTGATTGAATTATAGTTATAATACCATCTGACATTAAAAATGTTTTAAGCCAGTGCTTTATGCCCTTATGATAATTTTTATCCTTAAAACAATATTGTAAAGTACTCTGGGAAATTCATCTCCTGGCACAGTGCTTATTCATGATAGACACATATCATACATATCTGACATGTGTGCCCTTCTGTGCTACATTTCCTTCTGCAATTGACATTGGAGAGGCAAAGACACTCAAACAGGGATTTGTGATACCCCAAGGCTTACTACTTATCTAATGTGATTTTATATCAAATGAGTGTGGGAAGATGGCAGAGTAGGAAACTCTAGGAATCAATCCTTCCATCAGAACAGCTATTAAACAGACAGAAACTACATGAATCAACTATTTTGAAACTCTGTAGTCCAGTAAAACACTGTACAGCAGGCAGTACTGGGGGCTGGCTCCTGGTGTAGCTTGCTGGTACCAAAAAGGAACATAAAAATCCACTTCCCCAAGATCCAGGGTGGGCATGGGTCCATCATGGATCACAGCTTTTAAACAGATACTTCAAATTTGGGGGGGCAGGCTCAACTTTGAGGACAGCCATTGTTCCAACCCACCCTGGACAAAGGTGGCAAAGGAGACAAGATAGTGTACTTCGTCAGAGCTGTGGAGGGCAGTTCAAAGGCTGCATTTGCTGGACAGGTCAAGAAAGCACAGCTTTGGGGACCCGTGGAAGAAGTTTCAGGAGCCTTTCCTGACCCCTCCTTCAGCCCCCCTCTAGGGCAGTTGGAACCAGTTGGTTCTCTCTTTATGGGTCTCTGGCCTTGTTCCAGATCAGAAAACAGACTCGGAAAACTTCTCTTTAGAATGCCCCCTTCCAGAGTTTGCCCTCCAATCAAAAGCAGCTTGAGACAAGGAAAGCAGTATAAAAAACAATTGAGGAAGATGGCCTAGTGCAAAGGCTTACCTGCTTTAAGTACAGTAGTGGAACACCCTGGAACGGGAGACGGTCTGTCTCCTGGGAAGTAGAGAGTCATCCAAACACCTGTAAATAGGGGAACGCTTAAGGCCACTAGTAAACACAAGCTGACCACAAAACATGGGCCCAGGAAAGACATGGAGGACACTGCACTTTGCATTTGCCTTGGGCAGACTTTCCTGAGAGGAGGGCTGACAATCAAGAAAATCTCTGTCATATCACCAGCTGCTTACAAACTCAAGAAACAGATATCTCAGGGGGAAATCCCAGAGTTTACATTTTAAAATATTAAAATGCAAAATGTGCAACAGACAAAGATAAAGAAAGAAATAGGAAATGATGGCCCATCCAAAGGAAGAAGCAGTTCTAACAGCTTATATCTAAAAAGCAGAAAGATATCAAATCAGAGATCTAATCTCAAAAGAAGAACAAGCTAAACCCAAAGTGAGCAGAAGGAAATGACAAAGATTAGAGGGGAAATAAATGAAATAGAGAAATTTAAAAATTAGAAAGAATTAAAAAAACAAAATTTGGTTCTATGAAAGATGAACAAAATTGACAAACCTTTAGCTAGACAGACTAAGCAAAAAGAGAAAAGGCACAAATGACTAAAATCACAAGTGAAAAGGGAGACACTACCAGCTCCACTGAAATAAAAAAGAGCGTAAGAGGATACTATAAATAACCATATGTTAACAAATTAAAGAGAGCCTGATTGAAATGGAAAAATTACTAGATACATACAAACTATCTACACTGGTGCAAAAAGAAATAGACAATTTCAACAAACCAGTAATTAATAAAAAGATTGAATCAGTCTTCAAAAACCTCCCAACAAAGAAGCCCAAAGATCAACTGGTTTCACAGGGGAATTTTGCCAGACATTCCAATAATTAACACCAATCCTGGTCAAACCCTTCCAAAAAACTGAAGAAGAGGAAAGAAACACTTTCTAATTCATACTACAAGGCCAACTTCACACAAATAACAAAGTCAGATAAAAATACCACAAAAAAAGAAAATTACAGATCAATATCGCTAAGAATATGGATGTAAAAACTCCACCACAAAATACTAGTAAACCAAATCCAACAGCACATTAAAAGAATTATACACCATGATCAAGTGGGATTTATCCCAGGTATTCAGGGGATTCAACACAAGAAAATCAATTAACATAATACGCAACATTAACGGAATGAGGAAGAAAAAAACCCATGATCATCTCAATGGACACAGAGAAGCATTTGACAAAATTCAGCACAACTTCTTGATAAAAAAAAAAGAAAACACTTCAAAAACTAGGAATAGTAGGAAACTTCTTCAGTGTGATAAAAAGCATATATGCAAAACCCACAACAAACATCATATTTAATAGCAAAAGCTTTCCCTGTAAGAATAGGAAAAAGACAAGGATGCACACTATCACCAGTGTTATTCAACATTGTACTGTAAGTTCTAGCCAGAGCAAATTGACAAGAAAAAGAAATAAAAGGAATTCACATTGGAAGAGAAAATGTAAAATTTTCCCTATTTACAGATGACATGATCACATATACAGAAAATCCTGAGAAGTCCACAGCAAAACTCCTTGAGCTAATAAAGGAATTCAGCAAAATGGTGAGGTATGAGCGTAACATTCAGAAATCAGTAGTGTGTCTACACACAAGCAATGAACAATCAGAAAAAGAAATCAATTTTTAAAATTCCATCTACAATAGCAACTAAAAGAATAAAATAGCTAGAACTGAATCTAACCAAGGATGTAAAGGGCTTATACACAGCAACATACAAACCATTGCTAAAAGAAATCAAAGAAGACCTATATAAATGGAAAGACATTCCTTGTTCATGGATTGGAAGACTAAAGTTTGTTAGGATGACAACTCTACCCAAAGCTATACGCAAATTTAATGCAATCCCAATCAAAATTCCAATAGCCTTTGCAGAAATGGAAAAGCCAATATCAAATTTGTGTGAAGGGTAAAGGGCTCCAAATAGCCTAAGTCATCTTAAAAAGAACAAAGTTGGAAGACTCACACTACCTCATTTTGAAACTTATTATAAACCACAGCAATAATAAAAAAAATTAAATTAAATTTAAAAACAGCACAATACTGGCATAACGACAGATTTATAGACCAATGGTATTGAACTAATAGATCAGAAATCAACCCTCACATTTATGGTCAACTGATACTTTCGTATGTGGTATGAACCCTTCATCATACCATATTAAAAAACAAAAACAAAAAAACACCTCAAAATGGGTCCAAGATGGGTATAAGGGCCAGAACTATAAAATTCCTAGACAAAAATGTAAGGAAGCAACTTTGGGACCTTGTGTTAGGCAATGGTTTCCTAGACTTTCACACCCAAAGTACAATCAACAAAAGAAAAAATAGATAAATGGGACCTCATCAAAATTAACAACTTTTATGCCTCAAAGGACTTAATCATGAAGGTAAAACAATAACGTATGCAATGGGATAAACTATTTGGAAACCTCATATCTGATAAGGGTTTAATAACTAGAATATAAAAGAAATCTTATAATGTAACAACAGAAAGACAAACAACCCAATTTAAAAATGGCAAAAGATTTGAATAGACTTGTCTTCAAAAAGAGGTATACAAATGACCAGAAAGCACATTAAAAGATGCTCAAGATCATTAGCCATTATCAAGACATCAATGAGATACCATTTAACACCCACTAGAATAGCAACTATTTTAAAAAATGGAAAATCACAAGTATTGGAGATGATGTGGAGAAAGAGGAACACTCATTCATTGTTGGTGGCAGTGTAAAATGATATAGCCACTGTGGAAGACAGTTTTGTGTTTACTCAGAAAGTTAAGTATACTGTTACCATATGACTGATCCACCAATCCCACTTCTAGGCATATACCCAAAAGAAGTAAAAGCATGGACTCTAAAAGATATTTGCATACCAATGTTCATAGCAACATTATTCACAATTGTCCAAAGATGGAAGCAACTTAACTAACCATCAACTGGTGAACAGATAAGCAAAACGTGGTATATATGCACAACGGAATATTATTCAGCCAAAAAAAGGAATGGAGTCCTGATACATGCAACAACCTGGATAAATCATGATGACAGCATATGGGGTGAAATAAGTCTGACACAAAAGGAAAAATATTGTATTATCTCACTAATTAAGCAATTAGAATAAGCAAACTCATATAGAGTCAGAATCTAGAATATAGGTTAGCAGGGGGCAGGGTAAGGGCAGAGAATAGGAAGTTAAGGCCTAAAACATATAGAATTTCTATTTGAAATGATAGAAAGCTTTGGTAATTAATGGTGATGACAGTAGCACAACATTGTGACCATAATTAACAACATTTAACTATATATTTGAATGTGGTTAAAGGGGGAAATTTTAAGTTAAATATATGTTACTAGAATGAATAAACATTTTAAACATCCATGGAACTTCACAACACAAATAGTGAACCCTAACCATGGACTGTAGTTAATAGCATAATTACAAAAATGTGCTTTGATCAATTACAGCAAATGTACCACACAAATGCAAGGTCTTAATAATAGGGTGGTATATGGAAATCCTGCATTTTATGCCTGTTGGTTCTGCAAATCCACAGCTTTAAAAATACATAAATAAATAAACAAACAGGTCTTACGAATCTCCCAATGTAATAAGAGATTCGCTACACACATCTAATAATATGCTGGTGTTACCTTGGTAGACCATGAGGAAAATTAAAGCAAGTGTTCTAGATCTTGATAAATGGGAGAGAAAGTTCCTGGAGTTAGGCTCAGTGAAAGACCATAAAAGATGTGCCCATAGAAAGCTAGTTCTAGACCTGACTCTGAACTTCTGTCTAACATACGCTCTTTACTCTCAGCCTTCGGCTCTTACATGTGTTATTCGTTCTGTCTGGAGCCCTACCTAACCCCCACCTCTGCACCCCTTATCTCCCCCCAGCTTCACGTACATATCAACCTGGCATCAAGGTTTTGCTTTCAAGACACTGCTGCACCTTTCCCAACTCAACAACCAGGTCTGGATTAGTGACATAGTTCTGTACTCCTATGTGCTCCAGCCTCCTCTTTTTTTTTTTTTTTTTTTATTTCTAGGCCTCTAATGTAATTGCTAGTAACACTGTTTGCCAGAACAAACTAAAGGAAGGAAAATCATTTGCCTTGTATCTCCAATATTTCACACAGTGTCTGGGAAATGGTAGATTCAGTGACTGATTCCAAGACACATCCTGACGCATTTCATTATCCAGCTTTCTGTATTAATTAGCTTTTACTCTGTAGAACACCCCAAGACCTAGTAGCTTTAGACAACAATTTACTTAACCCAGGTTTTTGTGGACCCACTGGGTGATCACTTTGGTCTGGGCTGGCTCTGCTAATCTCTGCTGGAAACCCTGATGGGTCAGCAGTTACCAGCAGGTTAGCATGGGATTATTCACCAGAAAGTTGCAGACTTCCCTAAAGCAGCAGAGAAAGGAAGGCTCCCACGCACCAAGTGCTTATCAAATCTCTGCTTGTATCAGAGACATCCCATTGGTTCTGGCAGGTCACATGGCCCAGCATGAGAAAGACTACTCAAATCTGGGGCTACAGTGAGATGTGAACAAATTAGGGGGCAGCACTGCAGATGCCACACTTTTCTTTCTCAATGAAACCTCTAACTAATTCTTAGGTCTTTCCTCCTGATACTGCTAGGTCTGCCAACAAGAGAGCCTTCTTTTCCTTAGTAGTAATAAACATAACTAAGACTATATTTATTAATACTTGGAACATTTTATTCAGGAGCAAGTAGCGATGGGGATGAGAGGAGACAATAAGACTTTGCAGCTGCTTACTAAATATATTACACATTTCCTACTAAGGCTTATTCTCCAGGACCAGAAAAAAAACTCACTTAACAGATTTTAAAATACAGTCATTCGTACTATCAAAGCAAAAATACGTATGTTACTTGAAATATATTGATTTACTCATTCCCTTTTATTTGCCTCAGCCTCTTTCCTTAACCCCCCGTTAAATAAACTTATGACAATTAAGTGTGCATTTCCAGCAGTGGCTTCTCAGTCACAATTTCCAGTACATCTTGTTTGGTAATGCTGATTAAAAATAAGTGTGTTACTTTAACTGACTCCCTCCCTTTCTCTGCACATCCTAAATCCCTTTCATTATTCAGCTTTCCTTTCCCAAGGAATTACAGGGGGTATTTACAGCCTTAAGTCTTTTAAGCCAACTTCAACTGACCATGTCAGCCAATGTTCACAGCTTATTTCAGAGAAGCCCCTGAAACATGGAAGGATGTGTTTACTAGAACGTGGCTCCCCCGGGATGTGCCAGCACATATGTAATTCTAAGGAGAGTATAATGAGGAAGAACTGGCGGCATCCTGAATGGCTCACAGCTGTTCTGGAAGCTGATAAATAAGATGCTCGACAGGAGATCCCTAATTGGAGCCCGTTTTTCTTAAGTGGATACACAATACGGTGCACGACTGGGTGTTGGAACGCTGATAGCGTTGTTCACATGTAACTTAGTTTGTGTTGTAAACAGTTCCACTTTCAAACAGTAGTGCCTTCTTATATCAAAAAGGGAACAAATGTTCACTTCATTCTTTTTTTTTTTTTTTTTTTTTTTGGATTCACACTAATTAGAGGCAAGACAGCATTGTTTCTCCTGGTATTTTTCTCCACAAAAACTCCCCTAGTTTGTAGCCTGCCTCTGTACCTCTCTCTCCCTCTAACCCCTCCCCCTTCTCTCTTTCTCCTTCTCTCCTTTCTTTCTTCCTTATTTTATTCCTTCCCATCTTCTGAGGCAGCATTTCTTTTTCTGTGCTGGGATCAAAAGCACTGAATTAATTAGTCCCTTTTAGACCCTGGGCACCTTACCCTGATGCTGGGATTTACTTGCTTGAGGGTGGTGGCCTTGTGGCTCTTTTGAGGGAATATCTGTAACATTTCCATTTTCATCTGAGAAATGATTAAAGAACTTCCAATAAGAGATGAGATTTCGTATGCAGAGATAGACTAAAGTATTCCTCCTAGGTTTCCTTTTCCAGGTGAGATGCTCCCTTTGTATCTGCTTAGAAGTCATGTTCTTGTGAGGGACTTGGCTGTACCTCATCTCCTGTCCCCTCTGGGTACCCTGACAACACCATTCTTTAGAACAGAGCAGTTATAAAAACTGGCTTAGTGACTATTTGTAAAAATAATAATAATAACAATAACAACATGACCAATATACCACATAAAATTCTATGCTGTGTTTTCTAATGTTTAAAGGATATGGAATGAAGAGAGAAAAATCCAGAAACTTTTCCATAAGATACATGCCTTTTTTCCATAAATCAAGACCTTTTACTAGCCCCCTAGTAAAAATTCCTCCCCACCATGGGTCATTTTTCCTTTAGAACAAAACAGCAATATTTTTTTCCTCCCTTAAGGATCAGAATCTACCCATTCTTTCCAAAGCATTTAAACCCATCACTCCTTATATGAGTACAATCCAAACCCCAAGATTATAACTTCGCATGACAACCAAGCATTGCTTCAACCATTTGGGCCATATTGTCCTACATTAAATGTAATGTACTAGAAGGATGATATTTTCACATCTTTCTAACCCTCCAAGTTTGTCATTGAAAGACTGGGGGTGGAGTGGAGATACATCCTTCCTCACATTTAGGTGTGATCAGAATGCAGAGGCTGAATGTGTGTCTCTATGAGCAGGTATCCCTCTTGAAATGAACAGGAAGTCAAGAGAGGCAAGGATGGCTTCCTTTTTCCACCAATTCCTCTTTCTCAACAATCCCATGGGAAATACTGCATGAAAAGATAAAAACTGTGAAACTAACTCCTAAGCAGCAGTAGCATCTAGGTTGCTCAAGTACTCATCAATCTTCAAAACATCCCTGTGTTCTGTACTGCTAGATGCTAGAGGTAAGGAGATGAGGAAGGCAATGCCTTGCCCCCAAGAATCCTGAGCTTTCGCCTAGAGACTAAAGTCAGAGGAGAAAAGAAAATGCCAGTCAGGTGCACTTAGGTTGTCTCAATGGTCCTTGTCAGAGCAGCTCCTCTGATAAGGGAGATGAGCTCTTCTGTGAACATCAGGAAGGGCTCACCTGAGGTGCAGCATGATCTTGTCCCCAGGGAAGCACACTCAGGAGAATTTAACAGTTTATCCAAGCTGGCAATGAATCTTCTCCCACTTGACTCAGTTCCATGGAGAAAATGTTTACATTCCTATGAGGTCCTGACAGAAGGAAAGACAGAGTTCTGTGTTCTGATGAGATACTGACTTTAGCTTGATTTTTTTTTAAGAGCTCACCTTTCTGAGAATGATGGTGGGCAGGACAGAAAACTCTAACGTTCATTAGCTAGAGTCAATCTCCAAGTTACTGATACATGGAAGTCCAGACATGTCCAGAAAAAAAATGGTTCTGATGGAAAATAAAGGTGTAGTCATATTGGCCAACAGGTTAAAGAAAATTTGGAGAGGTAGTAATTGTGCAATTCCATTCCTGAATCAGTCATCAGCCACAGATGTGATACTCACTTTCCCCTTCTCTGAAAGCTAGAGAGATTATCCTTAACACATTCTTCTCAGTTGAAAAAATAATAAAATAAATTATATTTGGATTTTGAAAAGCTAAGTACTCTCTGGCAAATTATGTCAATTCTGTGAAAGAAAAAATTGCTTCATCTTTAAAGTGAGGGCAAAAATATTAGGCTACCTGCTTCATAATGGGTTAGTCTCAACTAAAATTGTCATACTAACACACATGTGGTTGTTACCATACATCAGGTAAGCTATTTCATTTAATACTATAAAGCAATCTATATTATATACATTATTATTATAAATAAAGAACCCCAAGCTAATAGAAAATAACTTGTATAAAGTTAATAGCTAATAAGTGGCAATGCAGATATTAGAATCCTATATTTTATGAAGTTGCATGACTTGGTTACATGAGGGCCACACTCTGACTTTAATAAAACAGCAAAGCAAATGTTGGCTTCACTTTAATTTTAACAACCTCTGATGAGTTAAAAATTAAAACAAGAACACAAGGACATTTATTATTAATTGGACATTCATTCATTTTTCATTTTGAAGACATACTCAAAAGCCAAGTGGTGACTTCCTTGTGTACTTGGTTTTTTATACTGTGTTCATAACTCTTTTAATAATGCAAATATTTATTATGGGCATCCCTGGAGAATCAAAGGTGCTTGACGAAGGGATTTCTAAATATCACGATCTACTGCCGAGTAAAAACACCAGGATGCTTTTACTGTTTAAAGGGTCAGAGCCACAGGGTTTGTCAAAAGGGTCACTCAGCACAAAAACAAGGTAGAAGGTTATCCAGTTTCTGGAATAAAGTACCAGCAGGTATAATCTTCACCAACAGGGAGAGAGGAGACATGAGGAGAATTTCTCAAAGGTAAGTAAAACTACATCGTGGGCCAGAATGGTCCCAAAGATGATTACTACACAATGGACTGAAATACTATAAAGATTCAGCTTTCCAAATATAATTTTCCATGTAAACAAATTAATTCAATTCAATATAACCAAATATATGAGGGTTTACTGTATGTAAAACACCATAAGTAGTAGCTGGATTGTTTTAAAAAATGAATACACTTATTCCTTCCCTTAGGAATCTTAATCAGATGGTAGAAAGAGGTGAAGTTCAGCTCATTGAAAGACTCAAGCACTGTGCTAGGAATTAGAGACTTCATCCTGGAGAAAAATTCAATAAGCCCCTGAAAGGCCACATAGTCACTTTTTCTTTCTTTTTAGTATGCCAGGCTAGACACATGGAATTCCCTTAAAAGATTATTGTAATGGACTCATCAAAACCTCATGAGGACAGCACCATGACATCAGTTAATGGCATTTAGTAGAAAGAGAGGATTTGAAGTTAAAATCAACTAGAGTTAATGATTGTTTAATGTGAGAAGTAAAATAGAAACATTTAGAATGACTGCAAGCTTTCTGTTTCAGGTTACTGGGAAGATGATGTAGGATAAACAAAACAGAGATAGAGAATGGAGGAGAAATGGTAACACTGATTATTGGGAAAGATATTGAATTCCATGTTGGATTTGTTAATCTTGATGTGCCTGGGGGCATCCAGAAGAAGATGTTCTATTGACATTTAGATACAACATATATAACAGGTATGACTTATTCCAAAAATCCAGCTCACAACCATGGCCATCCCTTTAAAGTTTTTTCATAACTGATTCTTCCAACTCTCATGAACCTTACTAGCAGGAGGCTCAGGTTCTGTTTTGAGGCTCCTCTGCTCTTTGAATCTAAGAAACCAGGAGGCTTAGTCCATGGAAGTCAGTCACAGTTCCATATGCCAAGCAAAGGAAAGAGAAGAGTATGGTTAGCTCACTATGCTTGGTTTTTCATGGAAGTATGGTATCCCTGGTCCCTCTTGATCTGAGAGATGATTTTTGTCCACTGCCAGATAAAGGCTTTCATTGGTATGGGTCTCTGAACAAGCCTTCAAGTTAAGATGATTCCTCTCCCCTCAAATTAAGCTTGTCAAAGGCATACTGAGACTTCCAAGTAAGAATCTTCAGTGCACTCAATTTATTTCCCTCCTGCCAATTGAAATTTCGTAATTTCATTACTAAAGAAATTACCATATTACCCAAATGTTGGGTTGAAGCTATTTCCTCCAGAAATTCAAGGGCATTGAGCCATTCCAGGAGATCCAGTTCACGTACCCATGTTCTCTTGATGAGTTTCTCTGTTGTCATAACTGTCTTTCCCTGACAATAATCTTTGGTTGGGACAACCCTGGAAAACAGTGGCTCACTGTGAAACACAGAAAGAAGAGAGTAGGATTTCAATATCTTATCCCTCAAAAGTCCCTAGGAACTCTTTAGCAGTTTTGCATTCCTGGGGTCACAGAGAATGACCTCCATGGTAAAGTCAGAAAAGTTCCAGATCCTCTGTAGTTCCATGACCAGGTCTTCTTGTATCCTTTTTTTTTTAAATACCACTGAGAGGGAGTGGACTGATTCCTTATAAGAAAATAATACAAGCTTTGTAGTCACCATAGGTCAGATGCTGTTTCAAGATGTTTTTCCTTTAATAATAGACTGAGTGGAGGATAAAATTGCCACACTGTCCTATAGAGCAACTGGCTCCTGATGATTTGCTTATTTCTCCTGTTATTTCTGCCAATGGATCTGCTGGTTACAAAAGACTATAATCTCCCATTTATGAGCTGGAACAGAGCGCTTGTCCCTGCCATTCCTTGGTAACCCCATTATAGAAAGTAGTTCATTGAACTGCTTGGCAACAGGGACCATTATTTCTTGGACAGCTGTAATGTTCCAGACACTGTCCTCAGAAATCCAAACATACTGAGAAAAGAATTCCAAAGGGGCATGTTTGTGCTTAAGCAATAGAAGATGGCTAGACTGAAACAGAAGATCGTTTCTGAAACTACCCGAATCTTGACAGCAAAGTCCGTTCCATGCTGTCTCTCAGAGAACATCCTCATGGTAAAGACAATAGAAAAAGCAATTCTGCATTGAAAAGGGAAAAAGTGGGCTTACTAAGTGCAAAATGTGCCTCCAGAGGATTTTTCTTAGTGAGAGCTTGACTTCTCAACCTACAGAGATAAAGCACCACAAAATAAAATTTCTGGAAGAAGGGCCTAGCATACGGTACACATTAACATTTGATGTTTAAAAGATTCAGATCCTTTATTTCAGTAAATATTTGATAAATCTCCTAGGCAAATCATATCTATTTCCTTGGTCTTCTTAATTGGCACTTAGCTTTTCTGTGAAACAGCATTTGTGGGTGTGGACTATTTGAGGGCATGAACCTTCCATTCAAGGAGCAATTCCTGCATCGACTCTGATCTATCTTCAACAAAGTAACAAATTCCTATTTAATACTATTTAGCTAAATACTCCAGAGATCAAATATAATTTCCTTTAGTCTCTCTCACACTGTCACAATTCTAATTATGACACTGTTGGGAATACTCGCTTTCTTAAAAGATGTAAAATGCAACATAAAAATTTATGAAGCAAATTATTGCAGGTATAACTGTTCAAGGGTGCAGAGGTCTCTCTGTAACTCAGTTTCCTCAACCAGTGCCTTTTTATACTTCATTTTATGGTCAATGTGATGCCTCATTGAAAAAAGAATACTAAAAATAATTTATTAAGATTAAATTGCTCTTCAGAAGACATGATTTTATCTTTCTCATTTTATAAGAATCCTGTTTTAATTTGCTTGCTATGCCATCCCAAGCATGAATTTAGGAATTTAATGGAGTAAGGATTGAAAGCTGATATCAATGAAATGATTAACTTTATGTTTGAGGAATTGGTTTGTTTGATTTAGGAGAAAATTTCAATGACCAATTATCCCTGGACTCCATTTAGTTTAAAGTTCTGACCAAATAGTATTCTCATTCATCATTTACCAGTGTGAATTGAAAAAGGCATCTTCATGATTATTCTTGTTATAGTAAGGTTAATGTTGGATAGAAACACTTGCCAATTCCCCTAAGAGAGAACAGATGCTTTTCTTAACAATGCTACTTTTTAAAACTATTAACACCTCAAAACATAACTCTCTGATTACATAACCATCTTGTTCATATATTTAGTCAAACCTACTTATGAGTCATGCCTTGTATTATCTATTATTTGTGATCAAAGAAAACATTCAAACATACAACAAAAAACAACGAGCTTTTGGGATTTAAAGTGGAGATTTTATTTCAGACTTTATTTTAAAATATCAACAAAACAAAAAGAAGCACAGATTCCCAGTGCTGCTGATAAGGATAGAAGCGGTCACAAAAGAACACACAGTGAATGGACACAGAGAGCAGACAACTGGGGAGCAGGGAAGGGGAGAGAAATAAATAAAAAATAAATCTCTAAAAAAATATATCAACAAAATTATCAAGAGACAAGACTGATAAAAATTATGGTAGTCAATCTATGGATACACAAGGTCAAAGTTTCTTTTTTTTTTTTCCTGGCTTGATATATACTAAAAGCATGTGAACAATTTGAGACCACTTCTAAAGTGACTAGAAACACAGAATCAGAGGCAGTGAGGGAACCTAGTCAGGGGATTTCAAACAAATGGTCCCCAAATTCCAGGGAGAGGAAATCATGTGTCTAAGTATATATAAAACATCAGTGACAGAACTGGCCTAGAAGTCAGATTAAAGAACATTTAATTTGAAGGTCCTTCCTAGCTCTAGAGGTCTATGCCTTTTGTTAATACAAACTGTTATTAAAAAGAAAAACAGTTGAAAACAAAAGATAAGTTATTTTTGCACCTTAGTATGAGGAATTTAATATGTATTAGTGAATCAACAGATGCACAGATTGAGAGAAAGAGAGAAAGAGAGAGATGATAGATGGTTGATGAGAGAGAGAGATGGAATCTGCTATAAACTAGGTACTGCTTCACTGCCTTTGAAGAAGCTTGCACTGTCGGGAGATAGAACAAGTAAATATGCAATTCTAAGTGCTATGGCAGAGGAAATGTAAGTTGATATGGGGCCATATGGACTAATACCTTATCCAGATGCGGTGAGGAGCTGATATCTAAGCTAAGACTTAAAGGGTGAGTTGGAGTTAAACAGAAAGGGAAAGGAGAAGAAAGAGTGTTTCATATACATGCAAGAGTCTGGGAGGAAACAAGAATAAAGCATCTTTGATAAGGCATGGTATTATGACTGAATCAGAGAGTGAGGTCCAGAAAGGTATAAGATGAGATCAGAGAGGATAAAATGTTTTAGAATATGAAGGGACTGGCAAACCATGTTCAATAGCTTAGACATTATTTTGAAAGTAATGGTGAGCCATTGGAAGGTTAGAGTAGAACAAGGCATGTCACATTTTACTTTCAAAAGATCTTTCTTGTTGGAATGAGAAGAGTGAATTGGAGAAGACTAGAAGTGGAAAGCAAGTCTTTAAAACCACAAAGATGAGTTTGAAAGCTGATAAAGACATTCAGGCAAAGGACTGATGGTGATCTGAACAAGAAGTGTCCCTATGGATATGCAAAAAGGATTTGAAAATAAGTAGGAACTAGAATGGATGGGACTAAATAATGTAAATGGTAAAAAGAGAAAGCCCAAATTTCTTGATTATGCAAATGAAAGCTAACGCGACCATTCACTGAGATAGGAATAGCGAGAGGAAGAGCTACTTTCTGGGAACAGTTGATTTGAGCAGTAATTCGTATGGTAAGTTTGAGGTCCTTTGTGCATCCAGGTGTCCAGTAAGCATCTAGAGGTTCAGATATGGAAATCATTACAGAGATGTGGGTTGGAAAAGATGATTTGGAAATTACCAGCTTACAGATAGTAACTTAAAGCAAGGAATTAGTCAAGAACACCCAAAGGGAGCCTGCAGATTGCAATGAGAAGATGGCTAAGTGCAGGTCCTTGAAGAACAGTCGATGAGACTGCCAGCTTCAGCTGTTTAGAAAAAAATCACTTCTGTTAAAAACAACATCAAAAACCTTGCAATTCCTTAAGAAGAGATTGTGCATTGTTCTAATTAGTGATGCTAAGTCTTGGAAAATTTCTTTTTTAGTGGGGGTTAAAAATAACAATACAGAATGCTGGACTCTAATTTGATTCCTCCATTTAATGCATGTGACAACTTGTAGAAGTTAAATCGCTTTCCTGAAGTTCAATTTCATCCTCTATAAAAGAGAAAAATAACCCCCTAACTCAGAGAATGGCTATAAAGACTAAATGTTGTTCCAACTGGCAGAGCTCAAAGAGCTAGAATCACTTGACATAGTATCTGGCACATAATAGGAAATCGATAAATGTTAGTTACCATTCTTTAAATTAGTTTATCCAGATGGGCCAACTGAATTACTAAAATATACATACCGAGCAAAACGACCAAAGTTTTATCTAGTTACTTTATATACATACATAAAATAAATTTTAAAATTAGATTCAACCTCATCTTTTGAATCAGTTTCCCCATATTTGAAGAATATTTGCTTTTTACTCTAGCTCTGAAAAAGAAATTGTCTATTTATATTCAGGGTTGACTTGGTTTCATGTGCCATAATAAAGAGTCAATTTTTGCAGTTCACTGACTTGGCCATTGGGTAAGCCAAATCACCCATTCAAATACCATGGTCTGGTTATTTGAATTGTACAGATAAAGCTCAACTGAAAAAATGAACTAAAATTGCATTCTGGGTTATATAACTGGATTTGGCATTTTACATTTTGATTGTTTTGCTATAGGTTTGAAATTGGTATTACCAACAAATATATCTGCTACTCAATTTAAAATGCTGAAAACTGGATATACAATATTTTGTGTGGTCCAGTTTTAGCTCAGTAAATTCAAGATAGTAATTACAAAGCTATAAAGGTAGGAATAAATCAGGTTAAAGAATTTGCTGCTTCTCAGTGACCCAAGTCCTAGATTTTAGGAAGCCATTTCCACAAAAGATACTAGATCAGTGATTCTCAAAGCTTTCTATTGATAGAGCAATGGGAAATTATGATGGTCTGCGAAACGCCATAAATTATAAAGTGGTAAACAAAAAAATAATCAAATATGTTATTCTTATTTTATTTTATTCTTACCTTATGTTAGCAAGAGGTAGTATACAAGTGGTTACATTCGCAAGCTTTGAACCCAGATCACATTTTATATATGAGGAAACTGAGACGTAGATAAATTAAGTTCCTTGCCAAAAAATCACAGTTACCAAGTGGCAAAGCTAAGAATGAAGCCCAGGCAATAGTAGTAGTAACTTTGTTAATGAAGGGTTGTATAAAGTGTCAATATTTAAAGGAAAATAAATGAAGGAGGAAAAATATACAAGTGAGGGAATTCTACTCACTTTTTTTGACCATCAAAATGCAAGTTTATTATATAATTAAAATAGGTGGTATTGGTGGGTCCATCGCAGCTTTATCTGGGGTTCTGCGGTGTGCACACCAACACCTGGGGAAGGGCTAATTCATCAGACACAGCTGCTCCCTGCGTCCTTCCCCTCCGCAGGCCTTCAGTCACCTCCAAGGCACGTGAGGTGGGAGGCTGTATTCTCTGTCACGTGGGATCCACGCCCTGTCACAGTCTTCAGAGGAGGAGACCAGAAGGTCCTCACAGAGGATACTCAGTGGGGCAGGGTCCAGGCTACTGCGCATGGACGTCGGCTGGTGGGAGACAGGGACATCTGCTTCCTGTGCTATGCTTTATTTTGTCCCTGCGCAGAGAAGGAGTTAAGTCCGAGTATGTTACAGGAAGACACTGCGGGAAAGATGACGGGAGTCCAACTGGTGGGGAGAGCCTCCATTTCAGATCTCCCCTTGGCTGTGTGGAGAGGCATGGGCTTCTCCTACTCACCAGGGTCTGTCAAATCCTTACAATTTTGATGGTGCTCACTTTGGTGACTCTTGAACAAATTCTGGAGCCAAATGCTCCTCCGCTCCTCTTCTGCACTTTTTCTATGACCCTCATCTCTATAAGTCTTGTTAAAGGAAACTGGGGTCTGAAATTCCGTGGTATGCATAGTTCCATGTCCTGAAATTTTAGTAAAGTTTTCTTTTGTTCAACTTCAATGGCAGAATGGGATTACGGCAGTCTTTTAATATGTGGTCACTAGTATAGGAAATATATGCTGTTTGATTAAAAGAGTGGACTGTAGAGCAAAACTACCTGGAATCTGATCACAGCACTGACATTTAACCTCTTTGTGGCCTTGGTAAGTGGCATGGTCCCTCCAGGCTATAGCACTAAAATGAGGATAATGATCATACTAATCTTGAGAGAATTAAATGAGCAACTATGTTTAATGTGTTTTTTGTTGTTGTTGTTGTTGTTTTAAAGATTTATTTTTATTTATTTAATTCCCCTCCCCCGGTTGTCTGTTTTCTGTGTCTTTTTGCTGCGTCTTGTTTCTTTGTCCGCTTTTGTTGTCGTCAGCGGCAGGGGAAGTGTGGGCGGCGCCATTCCTCAGCAGGCTGCTCCCTCCTTCGTGCTGGGCGGCTCTCCTTATGGGTGCACTCCTTGCACGTGGGGCTCCCCTACCACAGGGGACACCCCTGTGTCGCACGGCACTCCTTGTGCACATCAGCACTGCGCTTGGGCTAGCTCCACACGGGTCAAGGAGGCCCGGGGCTTGAACCGCTGACCTCCCATGTGGTAGACGGTCGCCCTAACCACTGGGCCAAGTCCGCTTCCCTGTTTAATGTGTTTTAGATAGAGGCTGGACTTAGAAGTGACTGAATTAATGCCATCTATTGCTGTTATTACTGTTTTCAGAAAAGTCCTCAGTACAGTGAAAAATCATTATTAAATTCAAAGATGAAAATGGATCATTTCTAATAGTGTATGTGTATTGTGCATAATCAGAAAACTACTTTTCCACTTTGAAAAAATCATCTAATTTAAGTCAGGTTACTTACATATTTTCCAATTACAGTTTTAAAGAATATACTCTTTTATTCCACTCTTGTTTGTTTCTTCATCTGCAGAAAGACTCACTAATTTGATCATTTGGGCCCTTAATTCATACAAATGCAATCTTTGGACATTTCTGCTTAGCCCAGGTAGGCTTCTTTGAAAGGCTTGCAAGCAGCTCAGGAACATGGACGAGTGGGATAGGTGGGCCCTAAGGGGATGGACAAAGGTGGCTCCTGTGGTAAGAGGCGGAAGCTCTGAGGGGTAATGTGGACACACAGGGGAATTCAAAAAACTGGGATAGAGTCACTATCTGCTCCTGCTGATTCTTTGCCTCAGCTTCCTCTACATGGCTGCCAGAGGGAGCTTTCTTGAAATACAAGTCTCACCAAATTTTCTTGCTTAAAACTGTGCAACTGTTCCACAGGGCTTTTCGGAAAAAAGGGTAAGACTTATGGCAGAAACATCAGGATAGACCTAATGTTTCAGGTCACATACTTTTCTAGTTTTTTCTAGAAGTTTCTCCATGGATTCGGTATCAGATGATAGAGACAGTGAGTGAGAGATTTGTAATTCCAAGAGCATCCCATTTTTCCCACTTATTCATGGCATCATACATACTGTTCTTTGACCCAAATGCTCATCCTTATTTTTCAAAACTTATGTGCTTCAGGTTCAGAATGGAGCACGACACATAGATGTTTGTCCTTATATGTGCCTTATTGATGCATTTCCTCTTACTTTTTCAGAGTCATCCTTTGGATAGCCATTAGATGAAACACACACTTACACAAAGACACAGACACGCTTACTAAGGATAAGCAATAAAACCCTGAAATAGAAACAGTCTCCTGGCCACAGCATTATGCCAGGTTATCAATTAAGATAGCATTTTACATTATTATGTGGAGTGTTATAAATTCCCTTTTTACTAATATCATGCTTTCCAAGTAAGCCTTAGGGCCTCTCAGTGCAATTCCCACTACAGTGTTTTCTACTCCTTAATGTCCAACTCCTATTTAATTTACCAAAGAATTGTCAAAAACTTGGAATTAATATTGTTGTCATTGTTGTTTCTGTTGTTTCATAAGTTATTTTGTATTTTTGGGTAAGACATTTTTCTTTAGTTTTTTCAGATGAAAGAAAGCTAATGTAAGGACCGTATATATACATTTCACTATCTCGTGGTTAAGGAACAAAATATGAGTCATTGTATTGTATAAGAAACAGGAAATCTAGGGAGAGGAAGAAATGGGAGAAAAAAAATGAACACATGAAATAGTGTATACACACATATGCACACATTTCCAAATCATATATGTGAATCAAATTAGTATGAAAAGCTGACAAAACTGCATAATATATGGATATATATTCATATATCAAGGCAGAATATATGAACTGTATATACTATAAAAATCATCCACATGAGTGAAATCTTTAGGGTCAATGTTCATCTTTGTATTCTATTTTCCTGACACATAAGAGGAGATAAGAAATATGATTAAAATGAAGGAAAGAATCAGAACCTAAATGTCTTTCCCAAGTTATCTTTATTTAATCATGGTCCTTGAAATAGTGGTTAGAGGGGGTTTTTTAAGAGAAATTAGTTCTCCATTACCTCATCTTCTTTTAAAATTTATAACACTGTTGCATTTTCTAATGATAAAGATATATATTATCATTGGCAAAAATACAGAAAAAAACATACATAAAATACAAATTACCAATCTTCTTATGATAAAATAAAGATCATTTAAAATGTGATGCATTTCTTCCCCTCATTTTTTATGCAGTGTATATATAGATGTATAACCATCTTTAAAATAAAATTGGAATTATACTGTTGTATATCCTGCTTTTATTGGTTTTTTTATTAATGCTATATCAGCATCATCCCCTGCATCATTGCATTTCAGCTTTAGATTCCTCTTCATCTCTCTTTTCATAGGCACATACCCATCTGTGTTGCTAAATGCACTCTAGGCTTAACAATCTGCTGCCTTTGCTGAATTAAATGAATATGACGGCCTCTACTGGGGAGACTTAGAAGAAAAATTATAAAGACTGTTCTGCTTGATTTTTTCCTTAAGTTTTGTATTCCTCGAGAGATTTTCACTTAGCTAAAAAAATGAATCATTTCCAAAGGTGCAAGGAAGCTTACCCTAAAATAGATTGCCTATATCGTAATTGACCTTTGCATAAAAGCATGCATTTCAATTTGGCTCAATCAAATTTCCCAGACAGATATATTCACACAATTTTAACACCAGAATTAAAGTTTTAGAATGTACAGTTTGAAATTCTCCAAAGCCAAAAAGTTCAATCTCCATGTTCAATCGCTCATGCCATTATTGTCTTTCAATACAAAGAGAGTTAATGGTGGGGTTTTCTCTCTTTGTGAATTACAAAAGTTATTCAGGGTTGGAAGAAAGGAGCAATCCCTTTCTTTTATTCTTTTAGGTGTTGCATGATTATCTTGCACAGGCAATTACTAAAGCAAACTTAATCAACTTCAAAAGTATATAAGCCTGTCATAGTAAAAATTCTCAGACTCAATTAATACTTAAAGTTTCCAATTTTTCTTTTCTAATATTTTATTCCTTACCCTAGCAAGAAGCAACTATCCATAGTCCTGAAAACAAAAGAACACTGAGATAATTATGAACAATTAAGTGAATTGAGTTCCATTTTTTAAGATAGCATAACATATACATAACTTGTTTATTATGTGAAAATAATTAACCAATTCACTAGGAAGTGTTATAAATGGAAAAATGAATATGTCATACACTGATGTATTCCAGATTCTTTGGATGCCTTTTAACTTGCCATGTAGTGATTAGGTAATTGTGGAGATTAAGTGGATTTGGGGGTGTTAATTCCCAAATGTAATCTAAAAGTTCATCAATAAAGGTTATTTACATATTGAATTGAATTAAATTGACATGGGAGCCATTTTTACAAACTACTTCCCAGCATACATTGAAACCTTTGTCTCTAGTCTGCTTACTCGTTTAGGCAGCAAGTAGTGAGTTCTGGGCCCAGTACTCCAGATTCTAGTCTGTTGAAGCATGGTAAGGATAGTCTGTGATTCTTAAGATTTTGAGTACATTCTGGAAGCAGTGTTAGAGTTCCTGACTTCTTTGTTTATGAGGTACTGATAGGTAAGAATAGAGTTGTATCTTGATCAACTGAAATCCCCCTTCCCAAGTCCCTGCTGACTCTATGTCTCACCCTATGGCCCTAATTCCATCCGCTTTCATTCTCACTGACACAGTTCTCCTAAAAGCTTTCTTGAAGAGCCATGGCCCTTTGGGGCTTTTGATAGATTCCCAAACTAGTTCATCTTAGGGGAACCTTAGACAAAAGGGCTCTAAGCTATCAAATTCCCTATGATCTGCTTATTTTGCTTGCTATGAAGAAGCTGAAAAGTGACTCACTAATTCAAACCTCAATCATTCTATCAAAGTCCTTTAATAATGTATTCAATAGAATCCCTCAGATTCCAAAGACCCACTTGATCCTCCTTCATTTCCCCAAGTTCCTATGAGACCAGAACCACTCCACGATCTTCTCTGCTGACATCACCCCCTTTCTCTCCCTCTCCCTGAATGACCTTCTGCTTCCTAGTTCCCTTTGACCAATAAATTTACTGGACCCCATCAGCTCCTCTAGAGGAAACTTAAACTGGTTCAGCTATCCCTTCCCAATGCAGTCCAAATGAAGAAATAACTTTCAAGCCCTGGTCTCAACCTGAACTCCATGCCTTTATTAGAAATTTCCCAAATTCTCAAAAGGAGAGATTTAAAAAATTATTGAGAAATTTAAAATTGTTTTAATTTTTTTCCATGTTTTTTAATTGCCTTTTTTTTAAAGATACATAGATCACAAAAAACATTACATTAAAAAATATAAGAGGTTCCCATATACCCCACCCTACCCCACTCCTTCCACATCAACAACCTCTTTCATCATTGTGACACATTCACTGCATTTGGTGAATACATTTTGGAGCACTGCTGCACCACATATATTATAGTTTACATTGTATTTTACACTCTGCCCCAGTCCATTAAGTGGGTTATGGCAGGATGTATAATGTCCAGCATCTGTCCCTGCAATATCATTTAGGACAACTCCAAGTCCCGAAAATGCCCCCACATTATATCTCTTCTTCCCTCTCCCTGCCCTCAGCAACTGCTGTGGCCATTATCTCCACATCAGTGATATAATTTCTTCCATTGCTAGAGTCACAATAGTTCTATAGTAGAATAACACTAAGTCCACTCAAATCCATATTTTATTCCTCCATACTGTGGAACCTGGGATGGCAAAGTCCACTCTGCCTCTGAATCGAGAGAGAGCTTAGATCCCACATGGCTGATGGATGCAATTCTCCTGCTTGCAGTTGTATGTACTCTCAGTTCCCTGGTATGGTGGTTGGCCATCTTCACCACCCTGTTAGCTGACATGAATAATTCCAAAGAACCAAAGAGTAAGTGTTGCAACTCTGCTGAATCTCAGGGTCCAGAAATTCAAGTCTCCTGAGTATACACCAACCCCAGTGCCAGTCCAGAGATTCAAGTCTCCTGAGTATACACCAACCACAGGTTCAGTAAAAGTGACAGAAGAGGCATGTGTAGAAAGACCACATCTGAGTCCAACTCCATCACACTCAGGAGCACAAATTCCAAAGTAGGACCTACTGGCAAGGCACTGAACTCCAGAGCCATCTGCCATGACTGTAGAACCTGTGTGTCTCCATAGCCCTCACAAGCACCAATACTTGTGGTTGTATCTACTTTGGCTTTCTCTGGGATCCTGCTGAGATGTGCATAAGCACTACCCCTCTGATGACCTCCCGACTCATTTTGAAGTCTCTCAGCCATATTAATTCATTTGTCTTTACCATTTTCCCCTCTTATTCAAGGCCTTTTTCTAGCTGCATCACCAGCTGGTGGTTTTAGTAATCCCTCAGTGCAAGGGAGGCTCATCCCTGGGAGTCCTGCCCCACACCAGGGGGAAGGTAATGCATTTATATGCTGAATTTGGTTTAGAGATTGGCCACATTTGAGCAACATAGAGACTCTCAGGAGGTAACTCTTAGGCACCCTGCAGCTCTAGACCTAGTTCAAATTTCAGGCACACAGCCTCATAAGCATAGTCATCAGTATCAAGGGCTCATTATTGGAGGATCCTTCGTCACTGGTCTTTGCCCTTGCACTTGGGGGATTGTTGCTGTTCCACTGGGGAAAGTGGCAGAGTTCCCTGGCTAGGAACTCATCCCTCCCTCAGTTGTTGTTTGTAACATAGACACTGAGGAAGGAATAAAATTGCCTTGCCACTGTACATACAGGGCAACACCTATTACAGTGATGAAAGGCAAAATGTCAAAAACAAAGTTTTTTGATTTTTTCATTTTTAATACCCCAATTTATTTTTCACTCTATTTTAGTTTTTCTAAATTAGTATGTATTCTATTTCTAATCTGAAACCTATCATTATTATTTCATTTTCATATTAACTGAATTTGGCAATTTTTAGGCTTCATTTTTTAAGAAGTTTTGGATCACAAAGGAGTTCAGCTATGGCAGGAGAGGAACACTGGTGTGGGGTGTTATTAATGGGGGACACATGTTGGGAGGGAGTTCTCCAGGGCATTATATAGGGATATAAAAATGTTTGAATAGTCATTGGGTATTTTCATAAAATAGTTTTAGAAGCATATATGCCAGGATTCTCTGACGTATCACTTGTTCACTTAGTAGATCCCAGAGCAGGTACACTAAGGCTTGAAAAGGTCAAATAGATTGTCATCACAGAAGAACTTAAAGAGTTACAAAGCATTTCCAAATATTATTGGAGGGTGAGGGAGTTAAGTGAAATACTCTTAAAGGATATTCCACCAGTTTATCCTATTAAAATAGATGAGCTATGCATTCAAAACTCCAGAAAACAAAAAGATGAACCAGTGGCAATTATCTCCACCAACTAGAAACTACCTGAGAAATACTCACGGCTTGAATGAAATCATCAGACAGCCCAAACTTTGTAAATAATCTTTAACCAGACCTTCATGACACGCTACAAAAAAATACATAATGTTAACTGGCAAAAAGTGGAGATAATCTGAACTTCAAACTCTAGCCCAATATTATGAAGACTCATCTCCAAAATCTAAAAAATACAAAACTGGAACTCATGACCTTACAATTAAAACAGTTAGGAAAGCCTGACATTTTTAAACTCTGGACAAGTCTCTAATGGGCAGACCCCTACCAATTGGGACACAAGTCACCATTGCAAAGAAAAAGACCACTGGGCCCAAGACTGCCCAGCCCTCAAGACTCACATCTCCCTCTCTAAGGGGAATATTGACACCCCTCTGAGGAAGTAACTATAAAATGCCCTCATTACCATTCAACTCTTGAGGAAAAATTATTTTACAAGTCAAAGGTCATCCTACCACATTTCTCATTGACACAGGGGCAACTCATTCTACCCTCTCTACCAATTTATTCCCTGCCCTCTCTTCCATAGAGTCATCAAACTTTACCCATGGGCTTTGAAAATTTACCAAATTATTTACTTCATGATACTTCCTTGAACTTCCTTCTCAGCCCCACTACCCAGTAAATATACTGGGAAAAGACTGTCTCATGAATTGGGGTATCAAGCTCAATTGCGTCTCTGAAGGACTCATTTAATAGGTGCCCAACTTATCTCCATCGTATCTGTGCCCTTTAACCATATTTACATAGTTTACCTGAGTTTCTCTGTCCCCTTGGTCCTCAACAGCCTAAAACTCACCTGAGGACTTAGGTGAACTATTAAACAGAACCCCCGCTTCCTTCTGGACAAAAGCTCCACTGATATTAGACACATATGAGATGCAGAGCCTCATAAGGTAGATAGAGACCCATTCATGCCTCTTCCAAAAACCCCTCAATACCCTATTAAACTAAAAGGACCTAAGAGACTTCACCACATAATTATTAAATAAGGATTCCTGATTTCCTCTCATAGTCCCTATAATATTCCCATCCCGGCAACCCAAAAACTAAATTGAAAGAGGTTTTGATAGGTTCAAGACTTGAGATTTAACAAAATTGTTAGGCTTAGATTTCCTTTAGTCCTCAACTTAGACCTAATTATCCTGCCTGCCATTCTTTCCACTATGTGTTACTTCAAGTGACAGATTTGTATTCAGCTTTATCTTTCCTCTCCATCACTAGAATCAATATGTTTGCCTTCACATGGGAAGGCCAGCAATACACCTGGACAATTATACCCCAAGGATTCAATGAAGCCCCTACCTACTTCTCATTTACTCAGAATGTAAACCTAAGAGACTTAAAATCCCCACAATATTCTACCTTGATTCAAGGTGACTTACTCTTATGCTCCTCTGATTATGACAGTTTCTTCTAACCATAATCTCCTCAAGGCTACTACTCAAAAGGGTCATAAGGTAGCTAAGAGAAAAGTCCTACTCTGCTCTTTGCAGGTCTGATATTTGGGCCATGATATTTCAGCTTAAGGGAAGACTCTCCCCACACTCAGCTGCCAAGATCAGACACTTCCCCTACATGAAAGAAAAAGATAGCTAAATCGTTTCCAGGCCTCATGTGACACAGTAGAATGTGCCAACCTAATTTTTCTATAATCACTTCATGCCTTTATACTATGACTAAGGAATCAGTTCCTGAACCCTTTGAGACTCTCCATCTAAGCAGGCTTTTATCATAGCCTCCTATACCTGGGACTACTTAACTACACTCTACCTTAATCACTGTTCATATAATCACTGTACAAGAAGTACATGTCCTTGGCCTATTGTTCCCAAAACACAACATTCACCAGAAACCCCTAGGATATTACAGCTTAATTCTAGATAGAGTAGTTAACACGTGTGAGCAGTAGCCACAACTGACCAGGTGATTCACCTCCGACCTAAGTCTGTATCAGTCAGTGTTCACCAAAGAAACAAAACCAACAGACTCTCCATTCTGAAGCCTTTAAATCAGCTACACAGTTACTGAGGTCCTTAAATCAGTTAATTACACAAAAAATTGGCCTCAAATTTAAAACCATGCACTTCCGTGTTTTTACACAATACTACAATGACATCCATAAGAAAGAACATTTTTAAAAAACATCAAAGGAGTTAAACAAAAGTGAATGGAGTATGTGTTAAATAAGTAATGGAAACAGTTAACCAAATATATTTTTCATGTTTTTCTAAGTAGATCTATATTAAATAACTGTCTCACTAGCATGTTGATTTTTGGCAATACTGAGTTGGGAAGGTAAGCACTATTTTATTATATTTCAGTTAAGGAAGAGTCTCCTACTTTTCTGAATTCTGTTGACTAGAAGTCTCCTGTGGAGTCAGTTTTGTCAGTTAGTTTATTAGTTAATTGTCATTTTATACCTTAGAGTCTACATTCCAGCCACCCCAAAGAGCCCACTCTAAGATTCCTCTCTATCAGATATCTGCATAATTAGTCTCATTTTAGAACTCTTATTATTCAATGCACAATAGAACAGAACAATTAATTTGGACCACATGCAATTATGCTGAAAGGTCAGGTGCTATCCATAATAAAACTCTGTTCAAAAATGTGTTTGGGGAGAGCATTAATATGGTTATCCAGGAGAGTTTTTAGGGGCAGAAAATCTCCAAATGCTGCCAATTAAATGGGCTGTAAAGTAATCACTTGTAATTTTTCATTTTTAAAGCAGGAGCCTTTCTGAATGTTGTGCAAAATGAATACTTCTAAGACCAATCAAATTTGGGAGTTTTACATCAAGAGGTGACAAATTCATACCCTAAAGTAGAAAGCACATTATTTGGCCTGTGACTTCCCATGTGAGTTTCAAGTTATAAAGAGCTTTCATGGGCCAGTTGTTACAAACCTCTCAAATACTGTTAATAATGAAAGTTCTGACTTTATCTACCTTGGGTAATTTAAACTATACAGCCATAAAAATTACAGTTAAAAGTATGGATGTGTGGATTATAAAATATCCCCAGTACCCAAATGTCCATGAATTTATAATTCTGTGTTCTTCAACAATATTATGTTTTCCTGTTAAATGCAAATTTTTCTGAAGTAGATTTCACTCTAGAGGAAGATCCAGAAATACCCGTTACTATCAAAGGCATATGTACATTTTAACAACCCTAGGTAGGTTTATGAAATGCTCATTGTTTCCCCCATTTGAGGAATATTTTCCTGATAAAATAAAAAAAAAGGTAGAGGGACAAAAAAAGACAGAAAAGTAAGAATAAAAAATAAAAAGTAAAATTTTACAACAAAACACTTATCTCTACATTAACCAAATATTATATGCATCTAAACATATTTTGGTTTAAGAATAAGAAGGAAAATAGTTATGACACAAGTGGTGAAGGTATCTTTATATATTTATTTCATGAAAACAGCTAAAAAACTGTAAATTAGTTTTGTAGATCAGGAATTGCATATGCACTAAACAAGTACCTAACATGTGTATGTAGTGGCTATGGCGGATTTTTTTTTTAAAAACACACCAAAAAATGGCAGTCTTTTCTTGAAAGTAGAAATATTAAGATGCACTCCAGATAAGGGTGTGCCCTCCGGAATTAAATCTCATTTCAGTTCTGGTCTACTTATTACTAGCTGTGTGATCTTGGGCATGTTCATAAGTTCTCTCTGTGCCTTAGTTTCCACATCCACAAAACAGGAATTTAAATAATAAAAAGCGCCAGGTATTCTCAATTGCTGGAAACAGGATAATTAGTTCAAATTAGCTCAAACAAAAGGAAAAGTCATTTGCTCATAACCAAAGAGCAGGGAAGTTAAGGGTGGAATTGTCCTTGAGATGGTCTGGAAGCTAGGTCTCAAAATTCATCAGTATGTTCTTTTTGAATTCTTTCTCTACTTCTTCCTATGCTTTCATTTCACTTCCTCAAAGGAACTGACTCTGTACTGAGGGACATAGTCATAAGCTAAGGCTCACATCCTAAGTTTGGAAAGAGGAGAGAAAAGAACTCCTTCCCAACAATTTAAATTCAAACAACCCCGGAGACAAATCTGATTGGTCCAGCTCAGTTCACGTGCTCTTCCTTGAGCCAATCACTGTCTCTGGTTAGAAGGGTTTCTCTGATTAACCCAGCCTTTCACCTGGAGGTAAAACTACAGTGATGGCTATTACACGTATTCCTAGAAATGCTTCTGTGAAGATTAACGAGATAATCCATGGAAAACATTGGCAAGGGAATGATAATAGCAGGTACTCCTAATAAGCTTGATATTGTTGCTGGTGTTGTTGTTATAAATATTATCACTAATACTTTAATAAAGGACAGACTGTACACGTCTAGTAGCATTACTGCTCTTCATTGAATTTCTTGGAGAATTTAACAGAACGTAGTAGAAGGAGATCAGCAGTTGCACTCAGGGCAGCACATCATTTAGGAAGTCTTCCCGACTGTTGCCAGTCTGGTTTTAGGTGGCTTCTTTGTCCTCTATACATATCTCCCACCTGAACCTATTGTATGGTGTTAATACTGCAGTCACACAATTCAATTCACTTTTGACTCCAACTATCCAAAGATGGGCCAGACCCCACAGGTTAAGGGCAATCCTCAAGACTGCCCTTCAGGCACCAGTTGCAAGTTCTAGGGCCAAGCTCACCTGTACTTTTGGCCATTGGCTACAAATTTTGTGTTCCTACCACCCCCTTGGGTTTGATAATTACTGGAACAACTCACAGTACTCACTAAAAACAATAGTTAAGGACAAAGATCAGCCAAGTTTCTGTTATACTGTATATGGTCATAGAGAAAGCTATCCCACTAATCTGTGAGTTCTTCAAAGGAAAAGTTGGCTTTTGTTCATCATTTTATTTCAAACACTTGGGATATTGGAGATACCAAATACGCTTGTTCAGATAACTTATGAATGAACAGATCAGAGAATACTTTACGGTGGAGAATATATCTGAGCTAAGCCCCAAGGGATAGGGAGGACTTCTGAAATGCATAAAGGGGAAAAACCCTATCAAAGAGTAGGAAATGTTCAAATTAAGCTTGGAGACGGGGAAACGTCCAGCATGTTTGAAAATATCAGATAGTCAGTTGTGGTTAAAGTGAACAGTGAGTGAAGAAGGGTGTGGGAATGGGAAAGGAGACTGGAGGGAAAACCCCAGAAGACTGTGAACTTCATAATCTATGAAATGTAAAGACTTTGAGAGGTTTTCATCTGGGCATTGATTTAGCTGGGATTCTTTGTACAGGGCATTTATTTAGGAACCACTTAGCAAATAAAGGATAGGTTACATAAGTTAAAGAAGCAAAGTTCTCTGCTCTTAAATAATTTTTTATTTAGTAAAAGGTGAGTTTACCAAGAATCTAATAAAGAGTAACTTTCAGGTTATTTGCATGGGTACCTTCTAAATAAATATTCACATTGATACCTAATTCTGTATTTTTAAAAGATCCTCCCTTCTATACGGTGGAGCAGGAGCTCTGGAAACACTGAGACTGAGAAATAGAAAGGGGTAAATTGTGCTGATGAGAATGTAATGCATATAAATAAAGGAGGGGCAGTGGAATCCAGAGGTCTTCAAGCCTTTGCCCAGGCTATTTCATCTTCCTCTGCATCATCCCCCTGGTAAATTCCTACTCATTTTTTAAAAATATGATTCCCCCCCATGAATTTTTTCTCAGACCTTCCCAACCACTGCTATTTCTTAAACCCATCTCCACTGTAGCACTTCCCACGTCATCTTATTTGTACATATATCACAAACTGAAACA
Organism: Dasypus novemcinctus; assembly: GCF_030445035.2. Classification (NCBI taxonomy): domain Eukaryota; kingdom Metazoa; phylum Chordata; class Mammalia; order Cingulata; family Dasypodidae; genus Dasypus; species Dasypus novemcinctus. Next base: position 31,731,068 of record NC_080690.1, read on the forward strand.
TGATCTGCTTGAAGGTACAGCCCATGACTAATTTATCTTTATATTGACAGTATTAATTCCAGTGCCTAGCATATATTTATGGAATGAACAAATGAATGAAGTTATAAGGCTCAGTTGGATACAATTCCCTCATGACATTTATCAGCAACAAATAGGTTCCGAGTTAAATGCTACCTAATATTATTTTCTTAGGATGCCTTGGGTCTTTTCCTGGTGATTTCTATAGACTATCCAACACCCTCATTTTTCTGTTTTTCTCTCTTGCATTAAAAAAAATCATGGACTGTTAGGATGTTCCAGCTGAAGATTGCCACTAATTCTGGTCTGGCACCCAACCTGTGGAATAACTGCATTGCTACAAGAACAGTGGTCTCATCCTGAGTCCCTCCACTCAGAAAAATATTAGAGACTCTTTGTGGCAACCATCTCATTTAACAACAAATTCAGGGGATAAGATATCAATATCCTAGGCTTTTATCTGTGTCTCATTGTTAGTCTTCCTGAATGTGGAAGAGAATATTTGGTTTATTCTGAATGAAAGACAGTGAAGTAGATGACTCTGACACATGAATCTACCATATATCAGAGTTTCTTAGCAATGATAATCCTCTCACAGCTGCTAGAATTTATCCATGTGACATTTTAACAGGAGAAAAAACCAAGTTACTATAAACATATAAGCCATTCAGTCCAAACTGGCTCATATTAACCCTTCATCCAGCTGACAAGCCTTGTTTCAGAAATTTGTAAGCATCATTTTTGTGCATTTGATTTTTCTGCTCTGCAAATCTGAACCAGCTTCAGGCTTTCATCCTATAAACATAAAATTCCTAGTTTAAAATGTTATTTAATTACATCCTAAGATATGAGATATGGAAATACATAGCCATTTTTAACTAGATGGAGAAAAAGGTGGGTGGCAGTTACTTGTTTGATTTTAGTGTTCTTGCCTTACCAGTGGTCTTAGTATAAAACAGGAGAGGGAGCTGTGGAAATTGAAGAATGAACTGAATAGTTATTTGGGAAAGGTATTTCAGTGGGAGGACAATAAGATCTTTAAAGTGAATTACTATTACTGATAAATACATATATTCCCACATGACTATGAATCCTTTATTTGAACTGGCATGTACTGGATAAATATATTACTGTCTTTCTTGCCTAGTCCAAACAAGAAACAGACAAAGTTGTGAAATTTTAAACAGCATATGAAGACACATGTTGGGGGCAGACTGCAGCTCCTAGAACTATAATGCTGAAGCATCTATAGATACATATTCCTAGTCCTGCATAATACTTGCCAAGTAGTCTTGTTGATCTTCCCCTGGTGGGTAAGTGCTTGGCTAATGGAGCAATGATGCTTGCTGAGTGAATTACAAAAAGGATTTTTTTTCTCCTTTAGTCAGGCAGACTTGCTTCAAACCAAAAGTATACCATTAAAATCTATTATGAAGATAGAATTAAACAGCATGTAACAGACAGCATGAAGGTAGAAATATCCAATATTGTGGGGAGTTATTGGAGTATTTGTACCTGCCTACCATTTAGGCTTCCCAGGCAGGATTTGCATACAATGAAATGTAGTTACTTTTGCCTCTTTTTTGGGATTTTTTGATAAAACTGTACAGAAAGATGAACTGCAGTTAAGGCCAATGAGACAGGTGGCACCAGCTCAGCCAATCATCAATCTGCTTGTTTCCGGTTGTCCCTGAAAACATTAGTACCCACCGTTCCCTTGTCTTAGAACTTTTTTTTAAAAGATTTATTTATTTATTTCTCTCCCCTCCACCACCCCCACCTGTTCTCTGTGTCTATTTGCTGCGTCTTCTTTGTCCACTTCTGTTGTTGTCAGCGGCATGGGAATCTGTGTTTCTTTTGTTGCATCATCTTGTTGTGTCAGCTCTCCATGTGTGCAGCACCATTCCTGGGCAGGCTGCACTTTCTTTCGCGCTGGGCAGCTCTCCTCATGGGGCGCACTCCTTGCGCATGGGGCTCTCCTACGTGGGGGACACCCCTGCGTGGCAGGGCACTCCTTGTGCGCATCAGCACGGCGCATGGGCCAGCTCCACACGGGTCAAGGAGGCCCAGGGTTTGAACCACAGACCTCCCATGTGGTAGACAGACGCCCTAACCACTGGGCCAACTCCACCGCCCCATCTTAGAACTTTAATCATGTGTTTTCTGCCCAATCATGGACAGAGAGCAGCTGACCCAGTCTCAGAGGTCCACTGTCTCAGAGGTTTTTCTTTGGGTCCTTGTGCTGTCAAAGGCTCTGAGAAGTCAACTTTGAGCTAAGGCAGTAGTGTCCAAATTGATTAGTTGTGTCACAATTTGCTTAAATGTGATTTTAAATGTGAGTTGAGTACATTGAACATAAAAAGTGTGGTCATCAATCTGGTCAATGCTGAGATGAAGGATCAGTGGCTTACTCTTTCACCCCTCCTTCTCCTTTCAGGGAATCGTACAGCCTTTAGGCACATCTAAGTGTTCTAAATTATACCAGTCATGAAAAAATACACAATATGAAGGGACAACATTTGAACTGAAGGCTAATGTAATGGCAGGATAACTGGGCTTATATGAAAGATGTATGACTAAGTTCTGGGTCTAGCATGGATGTAATAATGAACAGAGAAGCACTGTAAACTCCTGGATAAATATAAGGCATCCTTGCTCACCTTTACTTACAAGTTTTCTTTTTCCCACCACACAATTGACTCACATTTCCTTAAATATTGATTGGCTTGGCCAAGGTTGTATGACTGGCAAGTAACCCAAATAAGACTACACCTAGCTCTTACTAGTTCAAGCCAGATGCTCATCAACTATGTCTGCTTGTATCGTAGGACTTGCAGTATTTATCTCAGGAAAAGGAAAATCTGGAATTAGAGCCCTTATTTTAAAAAGAGAGGAGGGAGGTACAGAAGGAAGAAGAGAGAGGGGGAGGAATAGGGAGGAAGGGGGGAAAGAAAAACTAAGGAAAAGGAAGGAAGGAAGGAAGGAGGGAAGGTTGAGGAAAGGAGTGGAAGGAGTGAGGGAGCGGGAGAGGAAAAAACTATACCATCTTGCCCTACATCTCTGGCTGTAATAATTCCTGTCCTACTTTTACACATTAGGACAGATTCGCACACTCAGTACTCTTTCCTTTTGCCTTTGAGATCTTGAAAATAAATGTAATGGTAAAAACAAAGTTAAAAAGAACCCCTTTCATATATGATTCTAGATGCAGATGCTCTATAATTATTCTCAATATGTTTAAAAGGAAGCCACATCCACTTTTCAATTGTGAGAACAGTGGTGAGATATAGTATTCAAGTGGTGCAGTAGACATCGTCGACACCCCATTGGCTAGTGCATCTGTAACCCATCTGCTTTGAGTCTTGACTGCTACTAACTCAAAATCACCCTTTGCTTGGAAAGTACCTTCAGTTGCTGGGAGCCATCTACCTGGAAAAGCCCTTCTTCCTGGCAATGCCTATGAAACCAGGCTTAAAAATAAAAGCAAGGAGAAAAAACTGGGCAGAGCCATCAGTGGCCATACATAATGGAAGAGACAGACATCCACAGATTTAGTTCAAGTGACAAATAAGCAAACAGCAACAACTCTTAAGGGGAAAAATGTCAGAATCAAGAGTTACTGCAATATATTATCTAAAATGTTCAATATTCAGCAAAAAAAATTTATGAGATATGCATAGAAACAAGACCCATCTTTAAGGGGGGAAAAGCAGTCAATTTGAACTGCCTCTGGGTGTTCTCAGATTATTTATCAGACAAAGACTCCAAAGAAGCTGCTAAATATATTTAAAGAACTAAATGAAACCATGTTTAAATAATTAAAGGAACATATAATGATAATCATTCAGTGAATAGAGGTCTCAATAAGGATATAAAAAAAGCAAAAATAATAATTAAATGTGAGTGGATTTGGAAAGCTCAATAACTGAAGGAAAATTTAACTGTAGAGAACTGTAGAGACTCCACAGCAATTTGAGGTGGCAGAGGAAAGAATCTGTGAACTTGAAGACATATCAATAGAAATTATCCAATCTTAAGAACAGAGAGAAAAAAGATTGAAGTAAAATGAATAGAGCCTTAGGAACGTGGAAAATAGCACTCACATCAGCATAAAAGTAATGGGATTCTCAGGAGAGGACAGAGAAATAGGCAGAAAAAGGTTTGAAAAAATCATAAAAACTTCTTAAATTTGATAAAAAATATTAATATATAGACCCAAGAATTTCAGAGTCCCAAGTAGGATAAATAAAGAGATCCATAAATAGGCAAATAATAGAGAAAATCTTGAGAGCATAGAAAAAAAATACTCATCACAGAGGAAAGTTTCAGCTTTAAATGTATATACAAGAAGAGAATAAAGATATCAAATCCCTTAAGAAACTAGAAAAACAAAAGCAGACTAAAACCAAAGCAAGGAAAAGAAAATAAATTATAAGATTAGAGTGGAAATCAGTGAAATAAAATATTAAGAAACAATAGAAAAGAATCAATGAAACCAAATATGGTTCTTTGAAAAGATCAGTTGGCATACTCCTAACTAAACTGACCAAGAAAATAAGGTAAGACACAAATGACCAAATTCAGGGATAAATGTGGCACTATCATTATGATTTCTGCCAATACTAAAAGGTTATAAGGGAATACTATAAACAACTTTATGCCAACACATTAGAAAAACTGAATGAAGTGGTCTTTCAGAGAAATTCAAATTACTGAAACTGTATCAAGAAGAAATACATTATGTGAATAGGACAATAACATAAAATAAATTGAATTAATAATTTAAAATGTTCCCACAAAGAAAAGCCCAGATGGCTTCAATGATGAATCTTAAAAAATATGTATAGAAGAAATTATACCAATCCTTGACAAATTCTTTCAGAAATTAGAGATGAGAACACTCCCCAACTCATTCTATGAAGCCATTATTTGCTTTCTTTTAAGCCAAAGAAGTTGAAAGAAAATCAATATTCCTTATGAACATAAACACAAAAATCCTTACCAAAATATTTACAAAATGAATTCAGCCATATGTAAAAATGATTATACTCTACAACTAAATGTTCAAAGTTGTTTTAACATCCAGACTTCAATTAATGGACAAAAGACACATGATCATATCAATAAATACAGAAAACGTATTGGAATAGTCAGGATTCTTTAAGGACACAGAATTGACAGAAGATATCTGTAAATAGTATGATATTTTATAAAATTCTCTCATGTGACCATGGGGATGCACAATTCCAAATTTTGCAAGCAGGCTGGGTTTCAGTGCAGGTCCTTGATGAACTGGCTGTCCAAAGTCAAGCTGGAAATTCTCTCTGAATTCTAAAATCATTTCCCTTGTTTAAGGTAGTCAACTGATTGGATAAAATGTCACTCGTTGCTGATGGTAATCTCCCTGGTTGATCGCAGATGTAACCAGTCATCTATGCAATGAACCCACTGATGACTGAAGTCCGTAAGTGTCCTTGTATTACAATTAGCCCAGTGCTTCCTTGGCCAAACAACTGGGCACAATACCTGGCCAAGCTGATCCATTAGCCTAATGATCACAATCCACCCTTTGTCAAATGGCAGTCATACACATTACCTTAAACCATACTTAGTTTCTAAATAAAAGCAATAAGAGACACACATATATAAATATATATATTTCTGCCTAACAATATTGAACTGTCCTGTATACAACTGGAAATACATTAATTCCCTACAGAATAGGGTGCAAGTCCTTGGGTAATATTCACTCTGAAAATTGACATCCTTAAAATTTTATGACATGAAACTAATACAATTTATGTCATATGACAAGGGGAAAAGTTAGGGAAGAAAACAAAGATATTTATTTTATGTACATATACACTCATACTCATAACAAAACAAGGAAAAAATATTCATGAATATTATAGTCCTCATTTCTGTAACTGGTCACATGGTCACAGTTCATATTTTTCACCTTCTTCAATGACCCATTCCATGTTACCGTAACCCTCAGCAAGCACCTCAACTAGCCATGATTTTTTGCCTGGTGGGGTGACCAAACTCTCATTCCTGAAGATTCTGGGCCATTGTTAGTCCTGCTTGGATTGAGTTGTAATTTTCCATTGGCATTAATCACAGGGCATGGTAGTACTAAGAGATGCCCTAAAGGATCTCCTGTATTCCAGGAAAATTCTTCTTTACTCCTATTATGTAGGTGCTGTCCTACTTTCCCTTGAGATTCAGGATCAATCACTCCAGCCAGTACAGTAATTCCTTTCTTTGCCTTTTGATTCAGAGGCACAAGGAGCCCAAAGTGGCCAGATGAAAGTTTTAACTTCCAGTTCAGTGGAATCATTGTTGCGTTCCCTGGTGGCAGCACTCCACCTTTTGAAATAAGGCCTGTAAACATGTAGAGCTTGAGGTTGCAGGGACAGGAAGCATAGTTTTCCTAGTGGATCATTAGGGATAATAGTAAGTGGTATCACTCCCATTTCCACCCTTTGATTCCTGGACTCATGAATCCTGGCTATGGGAGAAACAACACCATAGAGTGGATGCTGATTTAGAGCATACAGTCTCCTGGAGAATATTGTCCCAGTCCTGCAAGGTATTGCCACATAGCTGGCACTATAATTGAGTCTTCAAAAAGCCATTCCACCATTCAATCAATCAAACTGCTTCAGGATGACAGGGAACATGGTAAGACCAGTGAACTCCATGGAAATGGGCCCATTCCCATGCATCATTTGCTGTGAAAGCAATGCTTTGTAGAATGCTATGGAGGTAGAGAAGACATTCGGTAAATCCAAGGAAGGTAGTTTTAGAAGAAGCATTGCATGCAGGGAATGCAAGCCCATATCCAGAGTATGGTCCTATTCCAGTTATAACCATAATGGAAGTGGTCCGATATAATCAACCTCCCATCAATTAGCAGGTTGGTCTTCTTGGGGAATGGTACAACTGAGTGTGGGTCTCTGTTGCTGGCAGATTGGGCATTCAGCAGTGACTGTAGCCAAGTCAGCCTTGGTGAGGGGAAGTCCATGTTGCTGAGCCCATGCATAGTCTTCATCCTTCCCTCCAGGGCCACTTTGTTCATGAGCATATTGGGCAATAACAAGAGTAGCTGGGGAAAGAGGCTGAGCATTAGCCACAGAGCACACCCTCTTATTCACTTGATTATTAAAATCTTCCTCTGCTCAAGTCACCCTCTTATGAGCATTCACATGGGATAGAAATATTTGCATATTCTTTGCCCACTCTGAAAGGTCTATCCACAATCCACATACCTTTTACCCAGACCTCTTTGTCACCAATTTTCAAATGATGTTCCTTCCACATCCCTGACTATCCAGCCAAACTATTGGCAACAGCCCATGAATTAGTGTACAAATGTACCTCCAGCCATTTCTTCTTCCAAGCAAAATGAACAACCAAGTGCACTGCTTGAAGTTCTGTCTACTGGGGGGATTTGCCCTCACCACTGTCTTTCAGGAACATCCAAAAAAGGGGCTGCAGTGCTAAACCTGTCCACTTTCAGGTGATATCTGTATATCATGCAGAGCCTTCTGTAAACCAGGCCTGAGTTTTCTCCTCCTCAATCAACTGATTGTAAGGAACTCCCCAAGAGGCTAAAGCTGTGGTCTGGGAAAGAGAAGGTAACATGGCAGGGGTAGTGCCCATAGCCATTTGGGCTTCTTCCCCATGAAACTTACAGCACCCTCTCAAGCCCTATCTCACATATACCACTTCCACTTTATTATGGAGAGCTGCTGTGCATGCCCAATTTTATGGTTTGGTGGGTAAGACTATACCCAACTCATGATAGGCAACTCAGGTCTCATGGTAACTTGATTAAGCATTCAGTCTTTACCAAGGCCCAGAGCAGACCAAAAGCTGTTTCTTAAAAGGAGAGTGGTTATCTACAAAGGATGGCAGGGCTTTGTGCCAAAATCCTGAGAGTCTGCATTGTGATTCTCCTATGGGGACCTGACAAAGGCTCCAAATGGCATCTCTATTTGCTGCTAACACTTCTAGCACGATTGGATCTGCTGGCTTTTCTGGCCCAAGTGGTAATGCAGTTTGCACAGCAGCCTCGACCTGTTGCAGAGCCTTATCTTGTTCTGGTCCCCATTCAAACCCAGCAGCTTTTCTGGTCACTTGGTAAAAGGACCAGAGTAGCACACCCAAATGAGAAATGTGTTGTCTCCAAAATCTGAAAAGACCAACTAAGTATTGTGCCTCTTTTTTGGTCATAGGAGGGGACAGATGCAACAGCTTATCCTTCACTTTAGAAGGGATATCTCAACATGCCCCTCACAACTGGGCACCTAGAAATTTCACCAAGGTAGGTGACCCCTGTATTTTTGTTAGATTTATCTCCCGTCCTCTCTCATGCAAATTCTTTACCAATAAGTCTAAAGTCATTGCTACTTCTTGCTCACTAGGTCCTATCAATGTGATATCATCACTGTAATGGAACCAGTGTGATGTCTTATGGGAGAGACAATCAAGGTTCCTTCAGACAATATTATGACATAAGGATGGAGAGTTGATATAGCCCTGGGGCAGGACAATGAAGGTATACTGCTGGCCTTGCCAGCTGAAAGCAAACTGTTTCTGGTGGTCCTTACTGATGGCAATTGAGAAAAAAGCATTTGTCAGATCCATAGCTACATACAGGTACCAGGGGATGTGCTGATTTCCCCAAACAATGATACCACATCTGGGACAGCAGCTGCAATTGCAGTCATCACCTGGATAAGTTTATGATAATCTACTGTCATCCTCCAAGATTCATCTGTTTTCTGCACAGGCCAAATAGGAGAGTTGAATGGGGATGTGGTGGGAATCATTACCCCAGCATCCTTCAAATCCTTAATGGTAGCACTTATCTCTGCCATCCCTACAGGAATCTGGTATTACTTTTGATTTACTATTTTACTAGGTAGGGGCAGTTCTAGTGGCTTCCACTTGGCCTTTCTTACCATAATAACCCTCATTCCACAAGTCTGGGATCCAATGTTGGGATTCAGCCAGCTACTGAGTATGTCTATTCCAATTATACATTCTGAAACTGGGGAAATAGCCACAGAATGGGGCTGGGGACCCACTGAACCCACTGTGAGATGGATCTAAGCTAAAATTCCATTAATTACCTGACCTCCAAAAGCCCCGATTCTGACTGGTGGACCACAGTGACATTTTGGGTCTCCTAGAATTAATGTAACTTCTGAGCCAGTATCTAATAATTCCTGAAATATCTGATCATTTCCTTTTCCCCAATGCACAGTTATGCTGGTAAAAGGTCAAAGGTCTCCTTGGGGAAATCTGGGGGGAAGATTAGCAGTATAAATTTTTGGCAGTGTAGTAGGATCCTTCCCTGAGGGGACTTGGCCTTCTCCTCATTCAAGTGGCTCTGGGACTGTAAGCTGTCTCAAGTCCGGGAATTGATTGAGATGCCATGATTCTGTGTGTCTGTAATTCAAGTTAGGGTTTTGTTCACTTAATCTAGAACTCTTCTGATTATACAGATCAAGTAGGAATTTAGTAGACTGCCCATGTATTTCACTTCTAGGTACCCCATGATCTATTAGTCAATGCCATACCTCTGTGTGACTCAGACTCCTTTGATTGCTGCTTTGAGTCTGCCTTTCATTGTGGTAGCCAAGCCCACCTTGTCTTGGGAGATTAACTGCTGATACCTGACTTTTACCAGCCCAAGATACAATCATCCTTGTAATGTTTAAGGATTCTAGTTCGATTGCAGCCCTTCCTATAGTAATATCTGAACTACATAGAAGAGCAACCACAGAGCTCTTCAGGGAAGATGGAGTTAGTCTTACAAATTTATTCTTCACACTCCTGGTTAAAGGTGTGCCCTCTGGACATTCCTGGAGTGGGTAAGCATGTCTTAAGTTGTAAATCCATTTTAGCATTCCAATCTCTCTAAGCCTATGAATTCCCTCTTCTACTGTATACCAGGGTAAATCAGGCATCTCAACCTCAGACATTCCAGGCCATCTTTTGGTTCTTGTTTCAGTCAGCCACACAAACAAACTGTTAGAGCTCTTTCTAACCCTTCAAGCTACAGTGCTGAATCCAGATTTTCTGCTTAGTGGGTCCATATCAATAAATCCAGTCTGATCCAACTGTATATTCCTTCCACCATTATCCCATACCCTTAGTACTCATTCCCACACATATTCCCCTGATTTCTGTCTATATAAGTTGGAAAATTCATGCAGTTCTTTTAGAGTATAGTGTACTTCCTCATGGGTCACACTTTGTATCTTGCCTTTGGGGGCTTGTTGTGATTTTAGTCTAGTAATAGGTCTTAAAGAGAAGAGGGGTGGTGGGGGTGGGTAAGAAGAAGGACTAGAAATGTCTTGCAAGCTAATGACCTCAGGGTATTCCTTTGCATTTTCATCTGGTAAGACATGATTAATCTTTTCTGGCAGGGGTTAGAAGGCACATTCTTCAGGGCAGGGTGGAAGTTAGGTAGTGCATGCTGGAGTTTGGCTGATACCTGCCTCAGGGCCGGTAAAAGGTCCAGACCCCCAGGGGCAGGCTGGAGGCTGGGAGATACAAGCTTTGCATTGCATGATCTCCACAAGGCAGGCCATCACAGGTTTATCTGGAAAAGTACCAGCAGAATTTAGGGCTCCAGTGTCCCCACCAATATTATCATCAACCCATATGTCTCCATCCCAATCCTCAGGGGTCCACTCCTTTCCAATCAATGTCTTTACTTTAACAGCAGACATCCTGGGAAGTTAAGATTTTAGTTTCCTTTGTAACTCTGCTACTCATACAATGAGATTCTGAGTCTGGTTTTCAGAGATCTCAAGTCTGTGGCTGCTTGAAACAAGATTTTCTTTCAGAGCACACACAGAAACTTTCACATCATTCATAAGGCATTTAGGCGGCAAATTTGAAGATTTTAGTTTATCCCTTTCTTTTGTAACTGGATATAGAGTGTTTAGGACAGGGGTTCTTAACCAGGGGTCCATGGACCCCCAAGAAGTCCTTGGAAAGGTTTTAGAGGGTCCATGAGCTTGACTGGAAAAAAATAAATTCACTTAGATGTCCAACATGATATGCATGTTGCCTTGTCAAATACTCCATCACAGTTTAATGTTCTTATTCAAGATAAACAACAGTCTGCACATCAACATGTCTTTAAAAAATAAAATTTGACTTTAGCTTTCCTATATTTTTATTTCATATATTATTGGATTATTATTTAATGTGTTAAGAAAGAAGCACATATGTATAGTATTATATAAAATATTTTTCTTTTAGAAACAGCATTTTAATATATGTAAATGATTTCCTTTGTAATTTTATTTTGTGCATTTAAAACCATTATTCTTGTGGGGATGTATTGGTGTGGGTGTGATATATTTATTGAATTATACACAGTATAGTGTGGACTTAGTTTGATTTTTATTTTGATGTAGCATGTTCTGAGTGCAGTGGATAACTGCCTGCAAAAAGGTTGGGAAGGAATGGCAGAGATGGTTTTATGATGCCATGGGGAAATTCAAATTTCTAAATGTTTTCTGAAAATGACCATTTGAACAGATGTTGAACCATGTTAGGTTATCAGGTATTGAAATTATGAGAAAGTTATAAAACATAATTTTGAATAATCCTAAATTTTAATTTAAAGACATGCTGATGTTGACTGTCATAAAACACTGCCACTACATTCTGAGAAGGAATCCATGCTTTTCACCTGACTGGCAAAGGGAAAAGAGAAAAGGTTTAGATTTAGAAAGAACTGCCTGACATCACTGTACCTTTTGATTCCATAAAACTCTGTTAAGGTGTCTAAAACACTCTCACCCAGATCCTTGCCTCTTCTAAGCATGGAAGTAGGGGAATCCAGTGGTAGTATTTTGCATGTCTCCATTGCCAACTCATGCCATGGACTCATGGACTCATGCCAATGGCCTCTTAATTCTTGGAACAGGAATCATTAGTACCCTTGAGTCCAATTAGAGAGCCAATTGCAAAACTTCCAGAACCACTTTAGAAATCCTGTTTAAGATTCTGTTTCTCAAGAACCACTCCTGGTACCAAGCTGTATTAGTCAGAGTTCCTAGGGAAACAGAATCAACAGGAGATATCTGTAAATATTATGAGATTTTATAAAATTCTCTCACATTACTGTGGGATGCACAAGTACAAATTCCCCAGGCAGGCTGCAAACCAAGGGCTCCAATGAAGATCCTTGATGAGTTCCCAGGAGATGTTGGCTGTCCGAAGTCAAGCTGGAAATACTCTCTGAATGCTGAAATCACTTCCCCCTTTTAAGGCATTCAACTGGTTGGATACAACCTCACTCATTGCTGACAGCAGTCTCCTTTATTGATCGTAGATGTAATCAGCTATCTATGCAATTAACTCACTGATGACTAAAGTCCATAAATGCCCTTGTGTTATAATTAGCCCAGTACTTGCTAGACCAAACAACTGGGCACAATACCTGGCCAAGGTGACACATTAGCCTAGCCATCAAAGTATTTAACAAGTATTCTAGGAGTGTTACCTCTGAGTTTCTGAGATGACACTAGAGATGGGAGGTATTATTGTGACTGGAGAACTGATAAATTACATATAAAAGAGTAGAAGTGGCAAAACTTCCTTACATATAGTAACAGCAAAGGTCAAAGGCAAAGAGATGAGGTCTACTTCAGAATGGGAGATTTCCTGGCTGAGCTACTCCCATTTCTGGGTACCATGTGATGGGAATAGTCCTCTAACCCTGGTGATGGTAGTCTTTTCTCCTTCCACAGGACTTCACACTTCTCTAGTTACAAAACCATCCCAGAACTTGTTGCAAGGGAAGCTCAGCCATCTAGTCCTTCAGAATCCCAGAAACTCAAGTAATTATCCTGTTTTACCCATATACATCTCTGAAATAGCCAACAAACAGGCTCTTCTAGCTCCCTTTCTCCAGTAAGCACAGTTTATAGAATATCTTAATACAAATTCAAGTTTTATCATATACAATATAAATATATGTTGTTTATTATGTCTGACTCTATGAATTTGAATTATTACTTATGTGTGACCTTCAGCTCTCTAAGCCTTAGTTTCCATATTTATAAAATGGAGATGATAATAATAATACTTGTGTTTAGAACTATTAGAAAGATTAATTGGGATAATATATTTAAAGTGGAGAACACGTATCTGATACTTGTAAGAGTTAAAATTAATTTCAGTTATTTTGCTGTTAGGTACCATATTAGTCCCTGAATATTAATATTTTGTACATGGCCTTGAAGAATCTTTTATTCTGGGATGTGGATGTAACTCAGAGGTTGAGTGCCAGTTTCCTATATACAGGATCCTGGGTTTAAACCCCGGTATCCTCAAAAACATAAAATTTAAATTTAAATTTAAAAAATATATATAATCTTTTATTCTAAACTGAGTCTTTCTTTACAAATCCATCCCTTACCATATATTTCCAATATTCCACCCGAATTGTACTACTCAGTCTTTCTTGAATGGTAGATAACTGTATGGAAATTACTATGGCATAATAAAGTTAAACAGTTTCTTAAATATTATTTTGCACTCATCAAAATGTAATTAAATGATTTAAAAATACCATTTATTTTTGACAGTTGTCTTCTCGGGGGACTAGCTTGATGCAGTATTAAAATATGCTTCAATATATCTTTTAGAATTTTGAGAAGAATGCTATTTGCAATTCAAAAGGGACAAAAATATCAGAATAAAAAAATTCATTCTCAAAACTTGCAGAGTTCATTATGAACAATAGAGTGCCAAAAATTAAAACATTTGAATGTATTTAGTAAGGTTCTATAACGGAATGGCATTTGTGTTTAGATAAATTCTCTAGTCTCCCTTGGTTTCTCTTTATACTCTTCTAAATTCTTCGCTTAGGAAAAAAGTGAGCTGCTGATGTGATTTAATTGGTTAATTATTATTAGATTCACCAGCAAAGTGGAGAGTTGAGGCAATTATTTCAATTATTAAAGTTTAGGAACCTTTTCCCCCCAATATCTTGATATTCCAATCACAGATGGTATGTGATTGTTACATTAATTTAGAGCAAACTATTTGTAGTTGGGGGGATGTGCATGCTTGGAGAATAAAATTGGACTATTTAGGCCAGAATTAATTAAATCAGAAGAAGAAATTATGAAAGCTACTTAGGTTTTAACACCATCCCATCCCTCCCCATATACTGTACTTTAATTTATCTATATGTTACTGACAGAAAATACTTTTGCCTAATCATCCATAGAATTAGCCTTAGGCCACTCATTAATAGAATCTATAGTATTTGTTTTGAAATTTTTTAAAAAGTGGTGGTTGTGTTGAATTTTTTTAAGAGGTTACTATATGTTTGCTGTAACCATTAGGGCCAAATATATACTGACAGATGATCCTAAATATTGAGCTTGCACATTCCCACTGTCTTGGCAAAATGTAGAATGAATTCATTAGCCAATTTCGGACACAAAGTGTTCCTACGCCATAGTCTATCTTTAAATTATTTATCTTTGTGCAGCTGAAGAACTTTAGGCATAATTCTAATCCAGTGAATAAAATGTATGTATATTCCTGCCTACCTTCTGTGTTATACTACTTTGAAATATCAGAGAAAAATAAATTTGAATAATCAATAGTGATTATGATCGTCAAAATTTCCTATTATCTACACAAACTCTTTATTCTGTTTGCTTTCTTTTATAGTCCCATAAATTATGGTTTATTTAAGGCTGAACATAGTTGCTGTTTTTTTTTAAAGGATTTATTATCCATACCCCCATTAGTTATGGTTTGCCAGTAGGCACTTCATGTACCATTTTTATTACATACACATATGCAAACACATGCACAAACACTTCTGGTTTTATAAGTCAGGATTCTTAATTGTTGTGAAAAGCTCTAGGATCATTTTTAAGCCTGATGTTTGAACCATAGTCTCATTAGGAATTTGTCTTTCTCACCATCTCTTCACTCTTTTTGTGTTAGCTTCACACTCAGACAGACTGCTCCTTCATGATGGCTTCTGGAATCTCTAGGTTTATAAAACATCCTTTCAGTAACTCCTGAGTTAAAATGAGTGTCTATTTTAAATAGTACCAACAGGAGCAACCAGAGTTCCAATATTAAATCCTGTTGACTTCATTTAGGCTCTAATTTCCATTCCCCAACTGTTTTAGTTTCCTAGAAAACTCAAAGCAAATATCATGAATGGTTCAACTTAAACAATGGGAATTTATTTGCTTACAGTTATCCAAGAAAATGTCCAAATCAAGGCATCATCAAGGTGATGCATTCTTCCCAAAGACCAGCTGCTGGCAATCCTTGGCTCCTTTGCCACATGACAAGGCACATGGTAGCGTCTGCTGGTGTCTCCCTTCTCTTCTGGATTTCATTGATTGCAGCTTCTTGCTTCTGTGGTGTGTTCATGCCTCTCTCCCTCTTCCCCCACCCCCACTCTCTCTCTGTATCCATTCCATTTATAAGGGACTTCAGTAATAGGATTAAATCCCTTTCTGAATGAGGTGGGTCACATCTTAACTGAAGTAGCCTGATAAAAGACCATACTTAACAATGGGTTTATACCCACCAGAATGGATTAGACTTAAGAACATGTTTTTTGGGGTACATGTTCAAACCACCAGAGAACCAATCACTTATGGCCAGAAAGATATATACTTGAGTGACATAGATTGGGTTGTGTGTTCCCTCCTCAACCTGGCATTGAGGTAAGCATCACTCAAACCCACTGTGTTAGTTGGCTTTTGCTTCATGCTATAGTACCAAAGATTTAAAAATCATGGCTTACATTAGCAAAAGTTTATTCCTCATTCACTTTTCCTATCAGCTGTGGATAAACTGTGGCTTTCTTTCTGCCCCATGCCTTCTCCATTCTAGGATCTAGGCTGAAGAAGCAGCTATTTGGGACATGCCTCTGACAGAAGATAAAGAGCAAGAAATATTCTAGGTCTTGTAAATGATTTCTAAGTTTCTGCTTGGTACTAGCAAGTGTTATTTCTGCTCACATTTTATTGACCAAAGCAAGTCACATGACAGAGTCTAAGATGGAAGCTGGAAAGTAGACCTCTCCCACAGAAAGAAACTACTATAGCAATTTGAGAATGTGTAGTCCTATTTCAAGGAGAGGAGTAAAGTAGGGATTCGCAATATACTCTAGCATACACATATTTAAAGAGGCAAAGTTGATTCTCCAAGGAGATTTCCAACAGAATTACAGCAGGCTTTCACTACAATCATCTACTCTCACACTTCAAAACTCTAACTGAATTTTCAATAGAGTGCCTCTTTATCATAACAGACCCAATAGTAAGGTTACAGACATGAAAGATAAGTCAAATTGATGGGCATGCCTTCCAGGCTGGATAGGTGATGTGTAGCAGAATAAAATATGAGAGGGGAAAAAAAAGTATATTTTGGAGTTGCTTACAAGCAAAATGGAGAAGACCCAGAGTGGATAATTGGACAGCAAAACTTAAAGGCTCGGCAGAAAGGTAGGCCTGCATGGGTTGATTTAACAATGAGGAAATTTTAAGTGGAAAATGCAAGGCGAAAAACAGGAAGAAAACATCTGAATTGTTTGGGGTAGTTTACCCAGTGCTTTTCAACGTTTAATGTACATGTGAGTCACCTGAGGATCATGGTAAAATTCAGTTTGGGACTAAATTTAAACATGCTCACTAAGTTTTGAAGGATCTTGGCCCACTTTGGACATCTTAAGGGTATAAATCAAACACTTTAAAGGCACACTTTCTTCCAGATTCACAGAACTTTTTTCTCCTTGGATCCAGGAAATATTATCCTTCTTTTTCCATGTATTAGATCTCTAATTTTTTCTATTTCTATACTTTTTATCCTTGTAGTGATGCCACACCTTGATTCTATAACTAGAAATTTTTTATTAAAAATGGCACCTCAGATTGATTTGAGCATTGTTCCAATTAGTTATCCCACAATGGGAAATTGATCAGAATAAGAAAACTAAACAGAAGTAGGCACACAATCCATGGATTGCCAACAACACACTTAGGCCTAACAGTGAAGTGTTTAGGAGAGCAGGAATTTGATGAGACAACTCTCCAGTTAAAGGCATAACATATGACCTCTAGGTTCCAGGGTTACTAGACTAATTTGGTTGTTGAGGAACCATGGCAATGAGGAAAATCACTTAAGGAGTAAAATGATTTTTCTGTTCTTTCAACTAATGGCTGATACCTTGTACATAAAAAAATAAATAAGGCTGGCCAACCCAAAAAAGAAAATTAAACATAAACAAATAAAAAGCTGCTCTTTTCTCAATGAGACTGATAATTACAGAACCATGCAATTTATTCTGCTACCTGTGTTATCCATATTGCATAGTCAACATTTTTGAAGGCCTTTAGCACTCTGAACTCCTTTGCAATAATCTGATTCTTCTAAGGAGCAATGCATTTCTACGATGAGTTTTTTATTTGGCTTTGATTGCCAACAAGCTGCAAATAATACTTTAAAATGCCTAAATTAACTGATGCAGTTTACCCAGTGCTTCTCAAATTTTAATAGACATATGACAGGCGCAAGGATCACATTAAAATTCAGATTCTGACTCAGCAGGTCTGGCACTGGATCTAAGATTCTGCATTGTTAACAAGGTGGTCTGATGAACTTGTTAGTGTGTTAGCTCAGTGTTCTTGGTCTGCAGACTACTCTTTGAATAACAAGGGTTTACACAGATATTTGGCAATGTTAAGTCAGCATCAGCCTTGGAAATGTAATATAAGCATTGTTATGGATTGAATTGTGTCCCCAAAACAATGTGCTGAAGCCCTAACCCCTGGACTAATGAATGTGATCCTATTTGTCAATAGGATCTTTGAAGGTGTTATTAGTTAAGATGAAGCCAAACTGGATTAAGGTGGACATAATCCACCATAAGAAGAAGAAACTGAATACGTGGAGACAGACAATACAGCCACATGATGAGGCAGAAATTAAGCTATGCCCCAAGCCAAAGAGCACCATGGATTTCCAGCACGCCTCAGTCAAAACCCCAGACTTCAGAGGAAGCATGGCCCTGCCAACACCTTTACTCTGACCGGTAGCTTCCAGAACTATGAAACAATAAATTTCTGCTGTTTGCAGTACTTTGTTGTAGAAGCCCCAGTGAACTAAGACAAGCATCATTGGGTATTGAAATCGCCACTGTGAAGAGTTGGCAACTCATTGACTTAACAGGGAATTTTACATACTTCCAAATAAGAGACACATTGCTGTTTGTCTCCTCATCTTAGCCCCTTTTCTAGTTGGGGTCCTAATCACCTCTGTCCTAAATTACCTCTCACAGAAATAATACAGTAGCCAACTAAGCAGTTGTAGCAGTTTGATATAATTGATGAATTCCAAAAAGAAATATTGGATTATGCTTGTAATCTGATCTGCACCTGGGCATAATTGAGTTATGATTAGGGTGTTGAGTCCCCACCCCTTGGTGGGTGGGGACTCAAAAATAAAAGGCATGACGAAGAACAGAGTTGAGGGTTTTTAATGTTGGAGTTTTGATTTTGGAGTTTGATGCTGAATACCTACACTGGAGCCCTGGGAAGTCACCACACAAAGGAAAGAGAAGCCATCCCCAGGAAGGAAGGAACCTTGAAGCCAGAGTAAAGCAAGCCCCAAGAATGTAAGAACCCAGGAAGCATGAACCCTCACAGATGTTGGCAGCCATCTTGCTCCAAATAGACTTTGGTGAGGGAAGTAACTTAAGCTTTATAGCCTGGGATCTGTAAACTCCTACCCCAAATAAATATCCTTTTTGAAAACCAACCAATTTCTGGTATTTTGCATCAGCACCTCTTTGGCTGACTAATACAGCAGTGGTTGGCTTCCTCTGGAGCCTTTTTAAAGTTCCTTCTCTACCTTGTGACCTAGAGCAATCATTTGAGATATAAAATGGTACACATCATTAGACACAATTTTAAAAAGCAGCACAATGCCCAAACAATTCAGTATTATAATGGTCCACAAAAATCTTCAGTATCTGGTTGCTACATGCCTCTTCTCAACTTCTTCTCCCACTACATCCTGGTTTGCAAGTTACTCTCACCACCTAAACATATGACAAAACTCTGCTGTTTCTCACTTCAGTTTGAAAAATGACTTTCCCAAAATACTCTTCCTCATCTGGCTAATTAGTCTTCATCTCTGAAGATTCATCCCAGGAGTAACCTCAAACAGAAAGCCTTCCCTGTCCTTCCACAGCACCCACCCCCTGCCCCAGGCTGAGTCAATCACCTGTCTTTGCTCACCCTTCTGTCACTACACATACACTGCTTCTCATCATCATCATTTGTCATAAGTGTCTTCACCCATAAATGTGGATCTCCTTGAAAACAGGTGTCATATATTAATTAACTTTCTATACCTTTTGTCTCTACATCATAGGACTCAAATGTTTTTAAAGAGTGAATTGAAAATTAAATTCATATAAGTTGTATCACACAATTTTACAAAAATGAGATGGGACATGCAAATAATTCAAGACTTTCCCTTCTTGACATACTATTATTTAGAAGAAAGTTGGAATGCATTTTATTTAGAGATAGTAAAAAGTAAACGAATTATTTTATTTTGTTGCAAAATAAGATAAAGATAAGAGTGCCAAATACACAGTAATCACTCACAGTGCTATACTTAATTTTTTTGTTGTTTTTTTATTATCCACAGATAGAATATACCTAATATCTGGGTGTCTTAATAACTTGAAATCTTTTGCTTCTGCTGCATTTTGATTTCCCTTGGACCCTTCATTTTTTTAAATCTTTGCGTTACCATTTCCTTCCACTGTTCGACAGGTGACAGTCCGTCTTTGAGCAGATGCTTCAAAGAATGGCTCCCTAGTTCATTTGGAAAGGCGTACTAAATCTTTGATAAGCCCTTGAAAAGGGACAGAATCTTTTAATGTCTGATCAAACTTTGGTAGCTGACCTATTTAATTGGGTGACCAAAGGGAATTGGGGGGAATGTCAAAGCCATGGACTTAAATGTACCAAGGTGAGGTCTGGATTACAGGATCCTTGTGTCTCAAATCTCCAAACTCATTGAAAATAATACAATGCATGAAGGCTTTTAAAAATAGCAGGTGTTCAATACATGTTTGCAAAATACATTAAATACATGTTTGGCTTGGTAAAAGAATATAAAAACCTTGCTTCCAAAGGCCACTCCCAATTGAGGGTCAAAAGTGAATATTAATAGTTTAAAAACAAATAATAGTTTTGATTCTGAGCCCCCCTGAGTGTCATCATTGGGAACCAGGTTCATTCCCCTTTCCAAGAAGACAAGTGGAGACTTCATTGTCTCTGGGGGCCAGTGGTCATGCTTGTGTTTCCAAGTGTAAGTCAATTAAAATAAAGTGAACTGCAAACACCCTGGGTAATTTTGCTCTCCTATACATCCTCTCCTACTAAACATACCCAAGTCCCAAGTTAAGCTGAGCCATGATGAAAAGAAGGAAAAAGAAGTTTCACTAATGTGAGAGCAGATCTTGGTGTACCATTAGATTTAGTCTGCCTTCTACCTGACATGTCTTTCTCACCAAACCTGGCTCACCCCTATATAATAGTGGTTAAAGCAAATTATTTGGAGTCAGGGATACCAATGATTGTGTCATTACAGCTTGATCTTGGACAAGTATCTTATCTTTCTTGAGCCTCATTTTTCTCATCTGTAAATTGGGGATAAATATGTCGCTTTGGAGGATGATTCATAGGATTAAATAAGATTAAATGTATAAAACACTTTGAACAGTACCTGGAATATCCTAGGATGAATAAATAAGGACTATTTTTAAGATCTTGAATTCAGGTTTTAGGTCTCCCAGAAAACCTGCTGTACTCCCCCCTGGTTAAAAAAGCCAGCTTCCCCCAGTTCTCCTGTCCGTATCCCTATTATAATGCTAAAATGTTCAGAAAATAGGGTCCATTCTAAAGCAGACTGTTTAAAGCACAGGGAAGTTAATACAGAGAGCTGCATGGGTGTTGGAAGAGCTGGGAGGCCAAGCAGGGAGTGGTGGTGCAACCCAGAGATCAGTAAGAAGGGGAAGCTGCTCCACTCCTGGGCTGGAGGGCCCTGGGGAGTAGGCAGGGACCTGTGCACACTGGAGCAAAATAACCTTCTGGGAGTAGCTGGAGGCAGGGGACATGGGCTGAGGTTGGGGAAGGGAGGGGAGATGGAGACCTTCCTGGCTTCCCCTCCTGCCACCATGGCCAAATTTCTGACCAGTGCCTCCCACTGAATGAGCCCAGCCAGAAGTCAGCTCACCCAGGACCGGGAGAGGGGTGGGGCAGGTAGCACTTGCCGTGTTCTGTCTCTAAACGCCACACATCAGGACAGCGGTGAGCCAAGGAATGAATCTGAGGCAAACAAGAGCAGAACTCACACAAGCACTGGCCACGTTCTCTCTAATGCTAGTCTTTCTCTTGATTATCCCTCTAGACTGTAAACTGCTTTGGGGCAGAGGCTCTGTAAACTGAGCACTGAGTAGAAAACCTTCCACAAAGGATGTTTCCTAAATGTACACGGATTTGGCTCAAATTCTGAGGTATCTATGAATATTTGTCTTTTTCCCCTTCTGCCTGCATAGGGTGGGATTGCCAGATAACCTACAGGAGGCCCAATTAAATTTGAATTTCAAATAAACAACAATTTTTTGGTATAAGTAGGCTGCAAATATTGATGTACTGATGGAACTTACACCAAAAAAATTATTTGTCGTTTATCTGAATTTCAAATTTAAGTGTATTTATTTGTTAATCTGGCAATGCCAGCTTAAGGAGACACAGAAAGAATAGATCTCTGGCTAACTGTGATGTCCCTGCTTCACCGTGTGCTGTGCTGATCCGCTTTTGCTGGTGATTTATCATAGCTGAGAATAGGAGGGACACCACCTGTTGTGATGAAGGTGCAAAAGGATGCTGCTCATGAGGAGAGGCAGCCCTTGATATCTTTTGCACAGTCTTTGAGAGGGCCCAACTGTTACAGGAAAGAGCTGCAGCAACTCTTTCTGGACTCTTCACCCTGTCTGCCAGGTAGAGAAAAGGCCTGCTCCAATAGCCCCACCCCAGAGACCTCCCCCCTGCACCAAAGTTCCAAACTCCGACACATGGGTCATTAATGCCGGAAAGAACTGGGCTTGGTTTCTGTAGTAACAGTTAGAAACTACGGACCAGTTATGTAATCACAGTCTTTTATGTTGCTCAAGTAGTCACAAGTAGACTCTGCTTAAAACCGTGACCCTACTACTCAGTAGCCATGAGCCCTTAGGCAAGAGGTTTGCTTTTTCTGTGCCTCAGTTTCCATATCTATAAAAGAATAATTGTAGCAAATAATTCATAGGGCTGATGAAGATCAAATGATGATATACATGTCAAGTTATGGCCGTTATACCTGGCATATAAAAGGGAAGGACATTTATGTGCTTGTTCACGATTAATTAAGGCTGATATGTATCAACTGAAGGCAGTTCAGGGCCCCCACAGATGGCCTCCAGGTCTTTTTTCCTGCTGTCCCCTTCACCAGCACATTACATGCTACCTAACCTGGCTTTCCGGCTCATATCTGTTCATACAGTTGAGCTGATTCAATGGATCTCCTGCAGGAGGCCTCCTTGATACCCTTTCTGATACTAGCTCTGTCATTAGACAATGCCATGTGGTATGTGCATAATACCCATGTATGTGCATAGGTATGCACATGCCTCCCTCTTTAACTGCAAACTCCTCGAGGACAGATTGTTTCATTGTCTCTCTAATTTCAATGCCTAGAAAATTTCATGGAACGTCATAGCATGGTAACAAATGTTTGGTGAATGCTAGGGCAAGTGGAAGTCATAAATAATAAAAGCTACTAATAATATTAACACTAATAACTACAATTGATTCACATCCACCAGACACTGCTTAAAATCACAGGTACCAGCTCATTTAATCCCCATAAACCACTCCAAAATATCAGCACTATTATCATTGCCATTTTACAGATGAAGAAAATGGAGCATCAAGCAGGTAAGTGATTTGTTCACGTTCCCACAGCTAGGATAATGAAGATATAATATTAGAATAATCTGAAAAGTCACCACATGTAAATCCCAAGTGGATGAATTTTCATTACTGGAATTTCAGGTCTAACAAGCAAGGGGAAGGTCAAAAGGGAAGTTGGTCTAAAATGACACTGAAATCCAAACAGCATAAAAGAGAGTCTTTCTTGGTCAAAAGGGGTAAAAGTTGTTTTCGCCTTTCTAGGCTGGCCAGAACACTTCTCAGTCTCTCATCACTTTTCTTGAGGTTTTCTTTGGCACTAACTTTGGCTTAGAAGTAAACACAGTATGTTCATTACCACTAGCTTTATGTGATTAAAGTGAAAGTGAATACAGCACTCAGAATTTAAACTTTCACGGCTTTGAATGCTTTTGGTCTCCAAGGTGTTGTTTTTTTGCCTCTACTTGTTCTGATGGACTGCAGAAATAGCTAAATATGGCGGTGGTTCACAGACAGTGCTTCCTTACTATGCCACGGAGCAGCAGCGACAGCTGAGTCTAAAACTAAACCCCGTGCTCCCTTCTGTAGCCTCTGACACTCAAAGGATTTGCCTGATGTCATATGCCTATCACCATTGCTGCCCAGCAACTTAGTGAATCTGAACCCATTTTTCCTGCCAGGACAAACTTGATAAGAGATATCCATATAATCATCAATAAATGTTGCCGTAATTCACCCCTTTCTCTCTTGGTCAAGAGGGTAGCTACGACTTTAAATATTGTATTACATTTAAACCTATGACTATAATAGCATATAATAGCATCAATTTTAAATACATACATTAAATTAATCCTAAACTATATTTTAATGAATTTTAGTTCAGTGAGGGTGTGTGCCCCATCTTAATCTTCTTTTCTAGAGTTCTTGCTAATGATGTACATATTTGAACCAAAAGAACCAAATGGAGATGAATGCAGGATTTTATCATTGAAAGAAGTTTTCCTAGTATACTCCCTTGAAGGATATTGTGAAACTCTCAGGCAATGTTTCTACTCATCACAAAGAGAAGACTTTTTTAATCAATCAAGCAATTAACAAATTATGATCAACAAAACCGTATCTCCATGGGACGTCAGTCAACAATTCTTTAAAAAAAAAAAATAAAGTGTTTTGGGGCAATGTTGAAAACAGCAATGATAAATACAGTTCTCCATTTGAAGTATATGAACATTTGAGAGTAATATTTACTCTATTATGTGTCCCAGACATACCTGACCCTGGGTTCCCCCCACCAATACTCTAAAGGAATTGGTTCTTTGAAGAATACATTTTGATAAAAGATTGCATTATATTTTCTCTTCCAATAAGATCATGTTTTGTTCTGTTTGGAATCCTCTAAAGCTCTCTGGCTTTTTTCAGCTATTTTTATGGCAATATCCTGTGCTTATTCTGTTTCATTGAATGTTTTAAATTTTAGAACATAAAGCAGTTTGACCTAACCATAATCGTGGAAACTTTGCAACAACAGATCCTTCTGGATTTGTTATAAAGCATAATTTATCCTTTTCAGACAAACAGGATACAATATTTAAACTCCAGCACCAAGCAGGAAGGAATACCGTAATCTTTCCCATTTTCAATTGACAGTTTCTCCAGCAGAAACCCCACTCCACATGCCTACAATATGTAGAGAAAATTAGTATCAGTTAAAGCTCATCTTTGGTCAGAGAAGATAAGCTATAAAACACATACTGCCTAGTGTAAATGTGAGATTTATACAAATGTTTTAATATCCATTGCCACTTATATTCCATCTCCCCAATATGAATATGAGCTTATTAAGTCATGTACATAGAAGTCAGAGCTCAACACAGACAATTCTATTAGGAAAAAGTGCTGTTGTGTAACATTTATGTAATCTAAGTTTCTTTAAAAAATAAAGAAAGTATATTTTAAAAAATAAAGACAGTGAGAAAGAAAAGAAAAGAAAAAAGAAAAGAAAAGGTGCTAAGATAATAACCACATTTTAGCTGCCCAAGTCATTAGTATTAGCCAATCTGAAGGCTATGGGTTGAATTGTGTTCTCCAAAAATATACACTGAAGACCTAACTCTGTTAACCCAAAATGTGACCTTATTTGGAAATAGGGTCATGTCAGATAGAATTAGTTAAGATGAGGTCATAATGGTGTAGAGTAAGCCCTAATCCAATATGACTGTTTTCTTTACAAGGGGTAATTATAAGGGAGAAGCCCATGTGAAAATGAAGGAGACAGAGATTAAGTGATACATCTACAAGCCAAGAATTGAACCATCAAGAATTGCCATCAAACACCAGAAACTAGAAGAGGAAAAGAAGGATTCTTCCCTACTGACATCTATATTTTGGACTTCTAGCCTCCAGAACTGTGAAATAATAAATTTCTATGGTTTTAAGCCATTCAGTTTGTAGTACTTTGTTACACTAAAAAAAAGACACACAAAGTCAGCAAAACAGACTCCCTGTGACCACAGCTCTTCCTATTGAGAGAGGGAAGCACTTTCTGGTGAGCTTTGGATCACTCACATTAATAGGTCAAGGGATTCTTCCTCCCTGGTTGAGATAGGGTGCCGACAGTGATAAATATCATTATTACTCAATCCCAGCGGAAGACTCTTCTCATATGGCTGGTTGGATGCCCATCTAATTTAGAAGGGATTATCTGACCTAGAATATGAACTATGTGGCATATCAGGAGGTTATTTACTTAATGAGAGTGAATTATTTTATTGAGCAATACTTAAGGTACTGTTGGTACCACTACAGAAAACAGTGGTGAACATTAATTGATTTTCTTTTTTTTTAACTCTATGGCAGCCATTGCACTGTGTTCATTACCTACATTTGCTCTAATCTTCCCAAGGTTGTAAGAATTTAATATGTTGATCCTGCATTTCTGATGGTGACACTGAGGCACAGATCAGTTAAATACGGTCCAAAGTTCTGCAGCCATTAAGTGCCTGAGGCAGACCTTGAACCCATGCAGCCTAACACTAGAAGACCATACTCCAAGCTACTGCTAGATCGCAGTAATAAGCAATTAGGTATTGTTCATTAATTTAGTGGCCAAGGTAGAATGCCTTCATATTTCCAATGGGCAAATTTTTGGAAAGTAAAAGAAATAAAGAAGCCTACTTGTAAGAAAAGTGAAGAACATACACTAATCCCAAAGACACATTGAGAGAGAGAGAGAGAGAGAGGTGTTTTGTTAAAGTAAAGCCTAAATTGATTTTGAAATAAAGATGGGTGGGAATTACGGTGGGCACATATAGGAATGGTGACCTTCAGTTCTAGATCCTTTTCTGTCACTGACTATCTTAGACAAATCCCTTCCACACTCTGGCTGCCTAATAACAATAATAAAATTAATCTATAAATATGCCTCTGATTGCTTCCTGCAATATTTTTAGACTTAAACTCTTTTTTTTTTTTAAAGATTTATTTATTTACTTAATTTCCCCCCCTCCCCTGGTTGTCTGTTCTTGGTGTCTATTTGCTGCGTCTTGTTTCTTTGTCCGCTTCTGTTGTAGTCAGCGGCACGGGAAGTGTGGGCGGCACCATTCCTGGGCAGGCTGCTCTTTCTTTTCACGCTGGGCGGCTTTCCTTACAGGCGCACTCCTTGTGCGTGGGGCTCCCCCACGCGGGGGTCACCCTTGTGTGGCACGGCACTCCTTGCGCGCATCAGCAGTGCGCATGGCCAGCTCCACACGGGTCAAGAAGGCCCGGGGTTTGAACCACGGACCTCCCATATGGTAGAAGAACGCCCTAACCACTGGGCCAAAGTCCGTTTCCTAGACTTAAACTCTTAAAGTTAGAATATGGAAACAATTTCATAACTCAGGCATGATCCATATTATGATACCACATTCAATTAACAAAAACACAACTCATCCTTAACATGGAAATCTCTACTTTAAGTGTGATTTTAAATTACTTGGAACTTTGATAAGCCAACTCAGTTATTCAATGTCTTCATTTATTCATCTTTCTCTGTCCTGTTGCTTCAACTCTGCTTTCCATTTCTGTTCCTTCTTGCAAGTGATGAAGGTCTCACTCTCATCAATTAACCCACATCCTTGATACTGATCCTTCCTTTACCATCGCATTTTTTCGCTGCCTTCTCCCCCTTGCCCAAACTTCTGAGGAGAATTGACTATGCACTCTGTCTCCACGTCTGTACCTCCCATTCATTCCTCAAAACAACATTATTATAATTTCATCACTCTAGTGGAGGCACTTTTTCCAAAGGTGACCAATGGCTTTCTAATCAACATGCCCAATGGAATTTTTACATTCCTCACCCTCTGCATCCTTCTTATACTGAGGGAGTATTTTTTCTTTCTGTTTTTTCTCATGGGTTCTTACACTGTACCAGTTCTGAATTACTGGCAGTCCTAGGAAGTGCACATTGCACATTGATGTTAGGTGAGACTCCGAAATCCATATCCTAACCCAAATCTCTACCAACATGTCATACTTGCTATACTTGAGTTTCAATCATCTGCTGCACATATACAAATGGGTGTTTGTAAATTCTCTTCTCCTTCCGTTTTCACTAAGTTTTTGAAAAATCTGTCCCTCTAGTGGATAAAATCAGAAATCTGGTAGTCTCCCTGGTCTCCTGGCTATTCCTTTTCCCTACTTCAATCAGTAAATCTTAGTGATTTTTATTTACAACACATTTCTAAAAGCTGAACATTCATGTCATTTAACGTCCAATGCCTTAGACATTCGTTTAATGTCCAATGCCCAAGAAGCCATCATTTTTATCCTAGACCACAGATTGTTTTGTTAACCCCCTAGCAAACTTTTTTTCCTTCCATCAGGGTTTCTTGAATCATCTGGAAGTCTGCAGAAGTAGAGAGGGAGTTACACCCTAGAGGGTTTCTATGATATGTGGCAAGTTTTATTCTGTAGGTGATGAAAAATTATGGAAGGATTTCAAGCATGAGCCATAATCACTGTTGTTTTTTATTCTTGCAAATTCCTTCCTCATATCTTATACTTCAGACACAGGAAGTGCACAATGATGTTTTTCATCTCCCTGTCTGTGCTGCTTATTCTATTATGCCCCTCCAGTTTCACACTCCACTCTTCTCTTACTTCAGAAGAAACGGGTCTTCATACCCTTTGTTTTTGTGATGGGTTTGGCATATGGGAAACTCTAGAATAAAGGGAGCTGGAGGAGAAAGAGATCAAAATAGTAATTTCTCTGTCTTCCTCCCTACTGGGCCATGGTTTGACAGTGGCTGTGTTTCTCTTATGAAGGCATATTCCTCTTTGGAGTCATGGCCACAAGTCTTGCTCAATTTAGGTAATTGCTCCTACCTCTTGTTCCTTCAAGCTTAAGGATGATAATAGCTTCCAGCAATTGTTTGATCTGTGGGTGCTTTATCATCCCTAGCTGATTTTTCTTGACCCCACATTTAGGTTCATAAATAGTCCCTTCATGAAATTCCCTATTGAGTGTACTACCTGCTGAGACCTTAGCCTATACAGTGTCTTTGAGTAAAACATGTTTCCCACCACTCTCTTCCCCACTATCTTTATATGACTAGTTTGTATTCATCCCTTTGAGACTCACCTTAACCTATGAAGCCAGAAAAGGTTATCTGGAAAGAAGAACCTTTGAAATACATACCAAATGTGTCCTTAATTCTCTATAATTGCACTTACTACCCATTATTTTAATGATCTGTCTCCTCTACTGGAGAGTGAAATTTTTTAAGCCAAAGTTATAAATAGGTCATATTATTTTTGTGTACTCTGCTTCTAACTCACTGTCTCATACCTAACAAATTCTGGTTGAATAAAATAAATGGATTATTGAAAAAGGTTTCATCAGATTCCTAGGTTGCAATGGCCTCAATTGATATTGGCCTCCTATCATTTAATACCTTCTGCAGTTTTGTCTCAGGTCTCATTATTTAGACATCTCTTGGAATATCCTCTGTGATAATGGGCATTTGACGTTAAAAGTGAAATCATCACTAGAACATTAAGGAGATATTAATCACCTCTATATTGGTATGAATTAATTTAATAAAAATCTCCATTAAATATTAACTGATGTCTGATTTAGTAATAGAATAATAAATTTGATTGGGATTAGGAAATAATTATTTGGTAACATTGAGCACTTTGAAGTTTAGGTAGGGCACAGTAGGGTATTTTAGTGATGGCCCAAAGGCCAACAATGAATCCATACTTCTAAGTATTTCAATAAGGATCACAAGAATTGGCAAGGAGACTGAACTTAGTGTTCTGACAACTAATTTAATCTTCAAATATTGCCCAGATTTTATCTAGGAAAAAATAGACCACTTACTTTTTTCTCCTCCTCAACTTGGACTTTTTTGTTTTGTTTTGTATTTTGCCTTCTTTCTAGTAGTTAATAAAGCATGAATTCTCTGTTCTTTCTGTTGCAAAGACAGTTTTTAAAACCCTATTCATTTGTAAATTGGACTGCCAGTAGTTTTCCATATTAGAGGAGGAACAGGTGGGAACCACAAAATTCTCCTGTCCACCACCTGTGGGATACATATAGCATCTCCTACCTGAGAAATGCCCTCACCCCAGCCCTCCTCCTAATATATCCCTTCCTATAACACCCTGAAAGCATGCCGACTTTGCCCAGAGCACATCTTGTTTTGAGAGAAGAGTACATACCAGAATGTTTTCCCACTATTGGCAAACAAGCCCCTGGCCCTTAGCCACCTTTGTTTCTCAATGATATATAACCTGTAGAGCAGTTTCCATAGGTGCTTACATATTGGAATGAACTTCTGGCCATCTCACTGTCCTTTAAGAGGTAACTGCAGCTGTCTGTAACTAAGTTCCCCTGATAAATGCTTTTGGACTGTTCACCCTGGCAATTTGTACCTTTCTTTGGAATTTCAACCTCATTGTAGGGCGATAGGGGGCTGTCCTGGCTGGGTTGCCCTATCTTTCTTTTTCTGGGATTAGTACTGATGTTGGTTTAGCAAGATACAAAAATCGGCATGATTGACAGGATTCTGGAGAAGTGGACTGGGGAAAAAGAGGAACCAACTGGGAAAACCCAGGGCTGGCAGCAAGGGTCTATGTGCGGCTCCAAAGCACATGTCTTAGACATCTTCAGGTCACCCCAGGAGTACAGTGAAGCTACAAAAACCTTGACACGTCTTGCTTCCCTACTGGAAGGACTGAAGTAGCCTAAGGGCTAGTGGCTGGTGTAAAGTGGCCCCATTTATTGGCAGTAAGAGTAGCTGCTGAAGCACAGCTAACAGCTGAGGCTAGAGAACTAAACTAGAAGAGGTACAATTGAATGAGACATGGGGTCACCTGCAATTTTGCTGGTAATTGATATGGTAGAGAAGATAAAAGAATGGGAGTCTAGCCTGAACACCTTGGCCTGCCAGTATGCAAAAATGTGTGGGAAAGCCTCCCTAAAATGAAGATATTGGCTATAGTGAACGCTCCCAGTCATGATGCAAAGACATGAAATCATTTAGAAAGTGAGAGTGAGTCCAATGAGTAGGCTGAAGTAATCAGCTTGGAGGATAAGGGAGGGAAAGCATCTCTGCATGCCGGTCCCCTTATACAGAATAAAGTAAAGCAGGGCAAGGCAGGAGCAGGGGCTATGGTGGGAGCTCTACTCAGTGCTTTCTCCCCCTCTCAGACCACAGTGCTTTCAGCTGGCAGTGGTAGAGAAGACATCCTGGATGTGGTGCAGGGAACACAGTGCCCCACCCCCTGCCATGTCATGGCAACCACAACAGCTGTGGGGACCAGGTCAGGGCTGGGGATGAAAGCCCTAGCCATGCATGGGAGGGGCAGCCTGAGAGAAGGGGGGGCCTGGGGCAGGGTCTCCGTGCTGCTCCCCATGTTGTCTTGACCCTGTTGCCATGAGCAGTGGCAGCAGTGGAGAGGCTCAGAGCCCAGTTGCTTTGCCAACTACTTTGTCATCTGCAGGCTGGTCACTGAGACCAGCCTGGAAACAGATGAGCTGTCGGCATTATGCCACTACTTGCAGGCTTCTACAGCCAGGGATGATGCCAGCCCTTTCATTTCAAGTGTGACCCAAATCTCTGCCTGGGGTGTCTGGCCACATAACAAGAGACACTAAAGCTTTAGATACCTGGCAGTTAGTTACACAGGGCCTCTTCCAAGGTGCCCAGATTATTGCTATGCACTTACCTGTGTAGACACCATTAATTCTCTCAAGCAAGCATTCCCCAGCAAACATGCCAACTAAACATCCACTATTAAAGTACTACAGTGACTACAATGTATGGCAAGCCCAGGGTCACTTTCAGTGGCCAAAGGTCCTGCTTTGCCAGCACCCTGATACAAAACTGAAGACAAAAGGAGGGGATAACATGCAATTTCATTTGGGGCCAGCTTAATCAGAAAGGAAAAATGGCCTACCAAAGGAATAGATCAAACTCCTCACTGGATGAGCATAACTACAAGGATGGACATTAGTCTACCAGGGGCCCTCAGAAACCTTAATGAAGCACCCACCAAGGGAGGTAGCCAGCCTTTGATAGGATCCTAAAAGCCCACCTGAGATAGGCTAAAATATGAACCCCCCTCCTTATCACCAGTTACCAGAATAAAACCTTGGGGTCTGGGGTAGACAGTGTCCAAGGGATGGATATCAGGATCTTCTTGCTGATAAGCAAGAGGTCCCCCAGTACCCTAGAGCCATCCCCAACATTCCTGGAAGAGAGAGAACCTGGAGAGAAACCATGGCAATGGCACATGAACACACAATCTAGAAGAGGCAGCAGCCCCTCCCATGGTGGGATAAAAGGTGTGGTATAGTCAGCCAGGGCGAGCATCTGCTGCGGCAGAGGTCATTGCCAGTGGAGGAACCAACACTAGTGTCATATTAATAGAAGGGCGAGATAGCTCAATCCAGGTTCCTAACAAGCACTTATCTTTTCACTGCTAGTTTATGCTTTCTTTAATGTCTAACTGTTTATGCTAATGCTTGGAGCACCACTGAAAATATGTTTTTAGCCTGGGCCCACCACACCATGGACACACAATCTCATGCCTCCGAGCAGCTCTGGAGGCACCCTCGGGTGGTTCAATATGCTTCAAGATTGCAGTTGGGAGGCCATCCAATCTCTGGATTCAAGAACAACAAAAAGAAACATCAACCTTGAACACCATGGACATCACAGGTGGTACTATCAATTCATGAGGGGTGGAGCTAAATTCCTGGGTCTTAACTTAACCTTTTTCAGCAAAGCCTTAGAAAGAAAAGCCATTGGAAGGGTGTGTAATGCCCCAAAGGATATCAATTTCTACCAGTGGGCATCCTATGCCCAATTATGGGCTCCAGGCCCAATTTGGCTAACTCCTGCCATGGGGATAGTATCACAACCTGCCTCCATGTTTTGGGGAAAAAAACAAAACAACAACACAAAAACGATGAACCAATTAATACTAAATATCTGGGCTGCATATCTGCTGAGAAATATTCTCATACTATTGTCTTAACCAATAGTGACTGTTTTGCTACTGGCTGGGGCCAATGCCCCAGTAACTATTAGATTTTCACTAATGGCATGCAGTGTATTTATGTGGCATAAACATGAGGCCATGGCTACCATGGCTACTCCCCCAAGTCTGTATTCTCGAGATGAGACTATTTTTTCTTTTTTTCTTTTTTTTTTTTTTTTTTTTGAGGTACCAGGACCTCATATGTGGGAAGCTGGTGCTCAACCATGGAGCTACACCATTTCCTCCAAGTTGATTTTTTCATTTGTTTGCTTTTTTGTTTTGTTTTTTGTTTTTAGGAGGTACTGGGGATCAAATCTGGGACCTTGTTCATGGGAAGAAGGAGCTCAATCATTTGAGCTACATCCATTTCCCCCTTAGTGTCATTATTTGGTTTCTGTTTTTATTCCCCAAGGAAGTCATACTGACATAATTCTCAAGAGAGAAATCTTTCAAAAGTTTGTAACCATAGCCCTCAGTGATACTGAGCACATCCTCTCTACACTAAATCAAGAAACTGCAACTCTATTCAAGGTGGTGCTATGAAACTGCATGGCCCTGGATATTCTCATTGCAGCACAAGAGAGAAGAGGCACTTTATTCAAAACTGAGGGCTATGTCTACATTCCAGACAAAAATGCCAAAGTGAGAAAGTGCTTTGTTCACTTGCAAAAGCAATTGCAACTCAGAGATCAAATGGGTGATAACTCAGGGTCATTTCAAATAGAGGCTTGGTTCTCAGGGTAGCTGGTAGAAAGCACTATGGATGAGCCTTCCAGGTATTGTGGCAGTTGGAGTTATTCTATGCAGATGTATATTTGGTATGGGTCCTTTTTCATATGCTCCTTAAAAATGGGAAAAACAGTTTTGTAAGCTATACCCCAACTCCACTCATGGCCAGGGACTCCTGTGGAAGAACCAGTCAAGGAGTGGACTGTGTGATACATACAGCATCTCCCACCTGACCAGGGATCACCCTCACTTCTGCCCTCCTCCTCAGACATCCATGCCTATAACACCCTGGGAGCACGCTAAGCTTTATAACCTTGAACTCAGCCCTCCCCAAGCACATCTTGTTTTGAGAAAAGAGCACAAGTAGTCTTTTCCCACTACTTGCTCACAAACCCCTGGCATTTAGCCACCTTTGTTGCTCAACCATACATAATTTGTGGAGCCATTTCCACAGTTGCACACCCGAGTGAACATCTTGCCATCTCACTGCTCTTTGCAAGTAGCTACAACAGTCTGTAAGTTCCCTTAATAACTACTTTTGGACTGATCATCCTGGAAGTAGTACCTCTTTCTTTGGAAGCACAGCCAGCACAGTTGTAGAGTGGTTTGGGGGCAGTTTTGCTGGGATTTCCCCTATTTCTCCTTTGGCATCAGTCCTGCTGCTGGCTCACCAGGAGGCAACACTTCCCCAAATAGTCAGTTTTCTTGTCTTAAACTAAATGTACCTTTTACCTTTACAAAGTGTATGGTTTTTCTTCTGATATGGGTCATTGAGATGTAGCCTACCAACTCAACTTAATAAATATTAATTGAACTTAAAAATGGTTAAAATGATAAATTTTGTTTTTTTTTATTTTAATATTAGTTGAGTACATACTATGACTACAGAGAGGGACTGCCCACATCTCTATCCCCGGCTTGTTCATCTTCTTTTTTTAAAAAAAAAAAAGACTTATTTTATTTATTTATTCCCCACTCTTCTTGCCGCTTGTGCTTGCTGTCTGCCCTCTGTGTCCATTTGCTGTACATTCTTCTGTATTTGCTTGTCTTCTCTTCTCATCTTCTCTTTAGGAGGCATTGGGAACTGATCCTGAGTCCTTCTGATGTGGGAGAGAGGCACTCAACTGCTTAAGCCACCTCAGCTCTCAGGTTTGTTGTGTCTCTCATTGTCTTTCCTCCATGTCTTTTTTGTTGCGTCATCTTGTTGCATCAGATCTCCATGCAGGCCAGCTCACCTTCACTAGGAGGCCCTGGGAACCAAACCCAGAACTGCCCATATGTAGACAGGAGCCCAGTCACTTGAGCCACATCTGCTTCCCAATCATCTTCTTTTGATGCTTAATACCTGGACCATAGTAAATACGTGATAAAGATTCATTATCTTTTGTTGACTACACCAGAGGAAGAAGTAAAGTAGAAAGAGAAAATGGCTAAAGTATCCAGAATTCACCTTAAGTATCTTCATGAGAGGTATCACACTTGTTAGAGAAACAAATATGCCCTCCGTCCTTATTAAAAGCACCTGGAAATTTTGTGGCAAGTTGGGGGATGCAAACCAGTGCTGATGATTTCCCAGCCTTTAGGTAAGAGAACTGTACTATATGTGTCATTTTGTGGGACTTCACAGAAAATTTTCTATTTTGTCATAAAATAGATTGTGTGCATTTTACAAGATGGATTTTTTTTTTTTTACTCTAAGCTTTGGAATCCTTGGTTAGCCATTTATTATAAAAGAATATAATAATTCAAGTCTTCTGGACCCTGTGTGACTGTGATATTTGAGTCTAGTCATGGAAAATTCTGAGATTCTCCATCAATTAAAAGTCTTTTTTAGGGGGGTGTAAGATTACTGCTTACTGAAGTATAAAGGAGAAAGAGCTGTGTCTTCTAACAGAACCACCAAAACAGCTTTTAGAAAAGATAGCATATTTTTCCCTGCTGTGCAGATATTTTGAACTTGCTGAGGAGCCCAACTGTTCAGGCTGTGTGGAGGCTGAAATATCAGCAGCTCCAAATAACAATGAAGGCACAATTGGAAAGAGCATTAAAATGGGAACCACTTGAAGCAAGTGGCAAAGGGAAATCAATCAGTTTTGTTATTTTTTGCTTCTCCTGGAGAGCTAGCAAGGCCATGTGCGAAGACAGTGGCAAAAATTTGCCTTTGCAAAATCTCACTATAATTATCTGTCTAATGTCATAGGGTAACTCCATTCAAGGAAAGGGCAACACTACCTCTGGGTGTCAGTCCTACATTTCATGATGACTATTAATCACTAGAATGGCTATAATACTACTGTGCATCTGTCTAGTGCTTTGGCTTTAACACAGCATCTTCACAGACACTGCATCATGGAGAGGCAGTCTGGTGGAGCAGAAAAAGCAAGAGCCAATGTGTGGTAGTTTTTTATCTTGATTCCAGTCCTGCCTCATGAGCCTAAGCAAGACACCTACTGTCCCTATCGCTCCTTGGCTGGAAAACGAGGGTGACCATCCTAATCTTAAAGGATGGTTGCAAAAAAAGAAAAAGGGTTGTTGCAAAAGTTATAGATAATGAGCATCTGATCCATATCAAGCACTCGCTGTATAACCATTATGATGGCTAGTCTCATCAGATCTTTGAAGTTAATGCCAAAGTTAGATAGGGCACATAAAAAATATTCACAAATATGAAGAAACTGTGCTCATTGATCAAAATATCAGGATTCCAATATAAGACTTCCATGTCTTACTCCTGAGTCCCTTAAGAAACCACTATCTTAAATGCCTCCTCTCATTGGCAGTGTATTGACGATAAGAGTGGTTACAAGAGAGTGAGGATATAGAAAGCCTTTTGTCTACCTTTCCTTTCGTGTATATATATATGTTGTATATAATTAAAGTAAATAAGCATACTTCTTATTCCAAATCAGTTCTAATTTTCCATATACTAGCACACCATGAATCCTTAGAAAAAGAAGTTTCCTATATTTGTAAACCACTCTGGCACAAAACAAAATTAGATGATGTGGTGTATTAAGTTTAAACCCTTTGATTCATCTGGGAGAATCTTCATTTGTTTAAAAAATTATATCAAATTACACTCTTTGCTAGCCAGAGTATTGTGTCAAATTAAGCCATATATTATGCCCTAGAAATGCACAATATCTTGAGAAGGCAAGGCCATTTCTCTTTCAGTTAAATAACATATTTTGGTCTCTAATGGCATCAATAAATTGCATAATCAAAATTGCAAGCATTGGCAATAGGGTGGGGGTGAAGGTTTGGGAGAAAGCTACTGAGCATCTTGTTAAATTATTGATTTAGGTAGTGCGTGGATAGCAAATCATTATTTTGTTACCTGATGGATCTGCATGTCTTGTACAACAAAAGATCTTTTAAGCAGCAGGATTGATGCTTAAAGTTGGGAAACAGTATATCAATAAAGGTCAGTGTGACATATGATTTATTCAAATACAATGCTGCTGCAAGCAGTACACTTTTACATTCCAGAATAAATGGCAGGTAGTTTTTATTTGTGTTGGGTTCCCCACAGAAATCTTGTTTGAAATGTTTCATTATTTATTGTTGCTTTTTAGAGATGAAAGGAACCAATTTATTTGCCTTTCATGATCATTGCTAACTAGTAAAAGAAGGTAAGGACCTACAGCAAAAATCAATTAGTTAATAAAATAGTTAATTGACTAAGTGCTTGTTCTGATGGGCCAAAAGCACAGACAATGCACAACCAAAGTAAGGGTGCTTAATTAAAATGGGGCTGGCTATACTTAATGAAATTCTGCCGGGTGGATAGAAATTAAAGCTGGAAAGACACCTGCATTTATTATTATATTGCAGAGTGAAAGCAAATTAAAAGTAGCCCAATTAGCCTTTGTCTTAATGTACTCTATATAGAGACACTTGTGGTTAGCACAGCAGTTAGAAGAAATTCTAAAAATCTTGGTTTCTCAAATACAAGAACATTGTACAACATTGGTTGTACATTTCACATTCTAATATGGCATATGAAATATAAAATGGAGCCCAATTAGCTAAGAATACACTAATTCTTTATAAATCATGTTTATATTACAGAGAGATGATGATAAGGTGTTAGTCATGGTTTGGCGAAAACTTGTGTGAAAGAAAGATTTTGCAAATTGACTTTTTTCAATAAAACGGAACATCTACAAAAGACAACTGACCCTGCCTAGCTATTCATTATTAGCCATGTCATGGCAAGATGAGTGACTTTCCATGAGAATGTGAAAATTGTAAATTATGCTCAGAGAAAACAGGAGTTCCTTCAGGTTTTCTTTTTAACCAGGTCTGTGATTTTTTTTTCAATTTTTAATCAGTTTTATTGTGGTAAGATTTACATGTGATAACAGTCATCAGTTTTGGAGTACAATTCAATGAGTTTTTTGGCAGCGTTATTAAGGTGTTACAGACATACAATTAGCTGCACATATTTAAAGTATACAGTTGGGTAAGTATACACCTGAAAAACCAACTCCGCAGTCAAAACAATACATATGTCAATGGCCACCAAAAGTTTCCACATCTTTTTTATAATTACACCCTCCCACTCCTTAGCACCACCACAACCCCATTCCTAGACAACCAATCATCTGCTTTCTTTCATTATAGATGAGTTTTTATTTTTAGAATTTGAAATGAATGAAACCATACTGCATATAATCTTTTTTTTTCCCCTGGATTCTTTCACAGCATAATTATTAATACTTCAAGGTCCATCCATGCTGCTGTATGTATCAATAGTCCATTTCTTTTCATTACTGCGTAGTATCTCATTTACTGGATATAACATTTGCTCATCCCTTTTGGATGGACATTTGGGTTGTTTTGAGGTTTTGATTATTATGAGAAAAGCTGCTATGAACATTCATAGGCTAGTCTTTGTGCAGACACATGCTTTCATTTCTCCTGGATAAATATCTAGTCCTGGTAATATGGAAGGTGGATGTTTAATTATTTTAGAGACCCTCAAACCATTTTCCCACATGATTGTAGCAT
The DNA here is from genome assembly GCF_030445035.2 of Dasypus novemcinctus. Taxonomy (NCBI): domain Eukaryota; kingdom Metazoa; phylum Chordata; class Mammalia; order Cingulata; family Dasypodidae; genus Dasypus; species Dasypus novemcinctus. Next base: position 31,769,413 of record NC_080690.1, read on the forward strand.
TTTACAAACCCATCAGCAGTGTAGGGAGTTCAGGTTGCTCCATATCCTTGTGGTTTATAAAGAATTAGAGTATTCATATCTAATTTGTCCCAGACTCTGTAGACTCTGCTGTGATGTCACTTCTCTTATTCTTGATGTTGGTAATTTGTGTTTTCTCTATTTTTCCCTCATTGGTTCCTAAGCAGTTTATCAATATTTTATTTTAAAGTACCAGCTACTGATTTTGTCTCTTGTTTTTCAGCTTTCTTACTTTATTGATGTCTATTCTGGCTTTTATTAGTTCCTTTCTGCTGCTTACTTTGAATTTCATTTGCACTCCTTTTAATTTGAGATCATTCTTCTTTTCTAATATAGGCATTTAGGCCTATAAATTCCCTTTTTTTAATTGAAGTATATCATTCAAATATGAACACACATAAATAAAAAGTGTATAGTAAAGATTGTGAACTTACAAAATATACATATATACCATCACACAGGGGTCTCATATAAATTCCCTTTTACACGTTATTTTAGCTTCTCACAAATATTGATTTGTGTTTGTATACCTTCAGTTCAAAATAATTTCCAATGTATTTTTTATTTCTCCTTTGACTCATGAGTTATTTAGAAGGGTGATTTTAATTTTCAATTATTTGGAGATGTTTTAGGTACCTTTCTGTTATTGATTTCAAATTGTTCTCATTGTGATCAGAGAACAGACTTTCTATGGCAAAATCTATTTAAACTTTTTGAGCCTTGTTTAATAGACTAAAATAGAGTCCATCTTGGTCAGGGTTCCATGTGCACATAAAAAGAATGTGTATTCTGCTGTTGTTGGGTGGAGTGGTCTATGTTTGTGGATCAGGTTAAGTTACTGGGTAGTGTTGTTCAAGACTTCTATGTCGTTATTGATTTTCTGTCTACTTGTTCTATCAGGCATTGAAAAAGAGATATTGAAATCTCCTACCATAAATGTGAACATGGTATTTCTCCTTGCAGTTCTATCAGTTTTTGCCTCATGTATTTTGAAGCTCTATTATTAGGTGTATAAATTTTAAGGTACATAAATTTTTTTAAGATTTATTTTATCTACTATTCCCCCCGTCCCCCCTTGTAGTCTCATTGTGCTCGCTGTCTGCTTGTTCTCTTTTTACGAGGCACCAGGAACTGAACCTGGTACTTCCCCTGTGGGAGAGAGGCACTCAACCACCTGAGCCACCTCGGTTCCCTGGTTTGTTGTGTCTCTCATTGTCTTTCCTCTTTGTGTCTCTTTGCTGAGCCATCTTGTTGCATTAGCTCTCTGTGCCTGCCCATCATACCAACTCACCCTCTCCAGGAGTTCCTGGGATTCAAACCTGGGACTTCCCATATGGTAGGCAGGCGTTAAATAACTTGACCTACATCCGCTTCCCCAGCATAAACTTTTAAGATTGCTATTTTCTCTAGATTAATTGATCCCTTTATCATTATAAAATTATCCTCTCTATCCCTGAATAGACTCTTTGCTCTAAAATCTACTTTTTTGATATTAATATAGCCATTCCAGCTTTCTATTGATTAGAGTTGGCATGGTTAATTTTCTGTATTTTTACTTTTAATCTACCTGTATTTCCATATTTAAAGTGGGTTTCTTATAGGCAGCATATATTTGCTGCTATATTTTTCCTTTTTAAAAATCAAATTTGATAATCACCACCTTTTAATATGGGGATATGCAGAAGGGGGTTGGGGATTCATATCATTTACATTTAGTGATTTTAAATATAGTTTTGTTTAAATATATAACCTTGCTATGTGTTTTCTGTTTGTCTCATTTGTTTTTTGTTGCTTTTTTTCTCCTTTCCTGCCTTAGTTTGGATTGATCATTTTTTATCATTCCACTTTCTCTTCTTTGTTGATTTGTTAGCTATTTGTTGATTTGTTTTGCTATTTTAGTGTTTGCTTTAGGGTTTTCAGTATGAATATTTAACATATCCCAGGCTATCCTTCAAGTAATATCATGGCACTTCATATATAATATTAAAATATGACAAAAGTATATTTCCATTTATCCATTGCCAGCTTTTGTTATCATACATTTTACTTCTATATGCTATAAAAACTCACAATACATTATTATTTTCTCTTTAAAGATAAGTTGATTAGATTATATTTTAAAGAGATGGTGGCAATAATCAAGATTCTAATAATAATTCTTTATATATACCCACACAGTCACCATTTCTGCTTGAAAGACTTACTGCAATATTTCTTGTAAGGCAGATCTGCTGGTGATGAATTCATTCAGCTTTTATATGTCTGAAAAGGTTTTTTTATTTCACCTTTGTTTTGGGGAGATATGTTAGCTAGGTAAGAATTCTAGGTTAACAGTTTGGTATTATGTCTTTAGAATTTTTACCAATTTTTTAAAAATGGTGGCCATTATTCTTTCACATATTTTTATATCCCTCCTCATTTTCTGAGATTCCAACGATTTCTGCCTGAAATTTTCCCATTGTTCACTGAACAGTACCAGACTGTTCTTTTTTAAATTTTATTCTTTTTTCTCTACATTTCTTTTTGCATAGTTTATATTGCTATGTCTTCAAGTTCACTAATATGTTCTAACACTATCCATGGGGCCAGAACTTTCTATCATGTTCTGGAGTCTGTTAGACCCACAAAGGCTTAACATAACAGAGGATGAGTAATAATACATTATGACATGGAAGAGGTAGCTCCAAGATTGAATACAAGCTCAATGAATGGACACAAACAAGCTATTCATTCAGTATCCCACAGCCCCTGGGATTTTACCAGTGCCTCTGTTCCCACCAATGGCCATATAGGGTATCCCTTAACATTAGCTGTATTTTGTAATCCATGAGGTCTTAAGTGAGATAAATTAGAGTAGCTGTTAATGGCAATCAAGTTGTAAAAAGTTTTTTTTAATGTACAATAAATGTGATTTTGACAATTTGCAATGAAAATTCTCACATAAAATTATGGTTTTTTTAATAAAGATTTCAATGGAAAGGAAGACATTCCAGACAGATGATAAAGCACCGATTATGTGCCAGAACCTATACTTGGTCCTTAGAATCTATTGTTTCACTGAATCCATATAACGAACTCTAAATTGCTTTAGTTTCCTAGGCTGCTTAAAGCAGATACCATGAAATGGGTTGGCTTAAACAATAGGAATGTCTTAGCTTACAATTTGAGACTGAGAAAATGTCTAAATCAAGGTATCATCAAGGAATGCTTTCTTCCCAAAAACTATGTACCAGCAATCCTTGGCTCCTCTGTCACATGGTAAGATATATGGCAGTGTCCACTGGTCTCTCCCTTCTCTTCTGGGTTTTGTTGATTTCAGCTTCTTGCTGCCATGGTCTTTCTCTCTCTCTCTCTCTCTCTCTCTCTCTCTCTCTCTCTCTCTCTCTCTCTCTCTCTCTCTCCCCTCCCCCGCCCTCTTTCTCTCTCTCCCTCTCTCCCCCCTCCCCCCTCCCCCCCCCCCACATATTCATTTCATTTTATAAAGGACTCCAGTAATAAGATTAAGCTCCAGCCTAATTAAGGTGGGTCATATTTTAACTGAAGTAGCCATATCAAAAGATCCTACTTACGATGGGTTTACACCCACAGGAGTGGTTTAAATTTAAGAACATGTTTTTCTAGGGTGCATACAACTTCAAACCACCACAGAAATTATTACTACTTCATTTGAAAATGAAGAGGTTGATGCTTAAAGAAAATAATCAGCACACAGTCATACACACACAATTTAACTGGGTAATGGAATGTTTTGTCGCATTCTGAGGTTTTCCCATTGTTAAACCTGGCGCCTATTTTTCTCCTCCAATCATCCTAACAACTGCTCTAGATTAATCTTCAAGAGATTATCAATTCATTTTAGGATAAGCTTCAAGACCTCTTTATTTGTGTGTTTCCCATAGAACTCAGAGCTCTGTCATGTGTAGGATGCAATGCATGGTTCTAAAGAAAAATGAAATATCCTAGAAAACAAAGTCATCATATCTACATTATTATGGGATGTTAAAATTGTGTATTTCCTTATAGACTATTTAATGCACTTTTCATATTTTATGATGGTAGAGAACTTAAAGTTAATTGATTTACACAGGGTCACAGAGCAATATTTGTTAATTCTGTAAACAAATATTTAGCAAGTACCTACTAGTGACAAGGACTAGGATTGTAATCAAAGTCTTCTATTACTCTATTCAGTATTTTTTTCCAAAATACCAAGAAATTAGTTTTAAGTTATTCTTACTGGAATATAAACTCTTTGAGAGAAGGGATTTTATTTTATTCACTTCTGTATCACCAGTAAATTGAATAATACTCAGCATCTGAATATTTTAAGAATAACTTAATGAAATATCAATTTTCATACTATGCAAACATCTTTTGATAATTTACAAGTGACTTAAGAATCTTGTCAGATTGTCTTTGGGATTGTCAATAATTGCTGAACAACTCCAAAGTTTGTAAAATTCCGATCAGGCATGTTTCTTTCTCACAAAAGTATAGGTGTGGGAAGAAGGATTTCAGCTATACGTGATTTACACCTGTATTCAATATGAGAAAGAGTTTATTCCTTCTTTTCCAGAAAATGTTCATGCTCGGGGTGAATTTTTTATATTTCCTTCCCTTGTTTGGGTACCTTGCAGACACAGCCAGAATCCCTAATTGGCCATGCCATCACTGAGCTCTTACTTACCCATTCGAATATCAGCTTCATGAAAGCAAGTTGGCTTTTCATGTTCACAGTAGTATGTTGAGTTTTCTAAAATGAGGCTCTTGCAAGCCATTATCAATGAGAAATAATAAAAGGCTGGTGGGGACCAGGTTTGCATTGCTTCTTTTTGAGGCTTTTTACAAAGGCATACTTGGGAATACTGTTTTTCAAAATCCTGTCCTGACAAGTTAAGTACTAGCAATTCTTTGTTGAAAGGAAGATCTTTCATCTTTTTTTTCCTTCTTTTTCTATTTAGGAAGGTTTTCTTCCTCTGAGATAGCCTCCTCTAGTTTGCAATACACCTATTGTATGGCAGGCAGAAAATCACAGATTCACTCCCTACCACCTTTATTTTGAGCACAGGAAAATTGTTAGCTATACAAGCTGCTTGAGTCTGAAGACAAGCCACATTCTTCATTTTTCAGTAATATTTATTCATCATTCACAAACATTTCTTGATTCCTAACATGTGCAAAGGGACAATAATGGGGACTATGAAGATGAATAGTCCCTTACAATTAAAGTATGTGTATGGTGGAAAAGACTTTCATTGCCTGCTTTCTGTCTTCCAAACACTGGATAGACCCCATTCTAAAATTATATCACTTAATATTCAGAACATTTCTATACATTAGGCATTAAAATTCTTATTTTTAAAAAGAGATAAATCAGGTAATGAGATTAAATAGTTTTCCAAATATCACATAGATAGAGGAAAGCAGACTGATTTCAAACTGGTCTTTTGCACACAAACCTCATATTCTTTCTACTATAACAAATTATTCAAATATGAGAACTACGAAAATGTGTCTACAGATGCCAAGCATGTATAGCCTCCAGTCTGAGAATTACCGCTTTATATACCACAGGAAAAAAAATGTGATGGAAATTATCAAGTTTATTAAAGAAATTAAATATATAAATAAAATAAATCATAAATTAATTTAATCTATAAATAAATTATATGTGTATAAATCATTAATTAGTATGAGGAAAATTATTGATGCTGCTAATAAAACCTCATGACTTTTGGGGTTTATGAAGCTACATTTAAAGGTTTGACGGGGCAAGTTTTTAGATGCACGGACATGAAAGAGAATCGTGCCTGGGAATTACATCCAAGGAACCTCCAGGGCCCAGTCCTCTGATCTGTAAAACGAAGAAGCATCCTCCATCAGTGGTTTTCCAACTGAGCACCTCAGAGCTCTACTTTCTATAGAGGTGCCTCAGGGGCCCAGGAGGAAGCCAAACGATGCAGTACACCTTGCCAGTTCTTCCTCATCCCCTCAACCTCACAACTCACCTTCAAACAGAACTTCTTAAAATCAGTTTTATATATTTGCTTTCTGCTCAAGCTTATCTTTAAAGACAATATGACAACTGCTAACAATAAATTTTAAAAATCAAGTTTGAGACCCTAAATTTTAGAACATAAAGCCTCTTCAGATACAATGATCTAAGGCTGATATAAGTAGGAAAATGTATCCAGAGCAGGAATCACAGATTCAGGTTACTTTAGGGGCCAAGCATGAACAATAAGCTTATAAAACAAATAAACAAACAAACCTGGTTTGAGAACACATGGGTAGTGCTGGGGACTGTGGCAACTTGAGAATTAAGCCCTACTAAGGGATTTAAACTCTACCTACTGTATTTAACACTGTGCTGACAAACAAAAATGTCTGCATCTCTCTATGTGTGACACCCAGACCAGAAATGACTAGAATGAGAAACTGTCCAACAAGTCTGAGTTACAGAATCTGTGAAGGAAAGGATTATATCCATATCAGCCATCTGCTTTTGAATGGGCATCATTATTACTTCATTCAAGAAAAACAAAATGAAGACTTTAAATGTAACTCCCGTGTATGAAACCTGTACCCAACTATCCACATTGGGGGATAAACTAAGAAAACAGAACAAACACAACACGCGGGCAACTTAATAACCTTCATTTGCTCTCAATTTCCTCCTTGGTAAAGTAGATCCCTAGCCCCACCATCACCACTGACCAACTGGTGGGCTTCCTCTCCCGAGTTGTAATTCTGCATGGGTTGTTTTCAAATAATGGGTCACAGACTCCCCACACTGTTTTTTTGCTAAGGATGAAATGTGTGTGCAAGCACACAGGCATGAGGGAATGGTGAGACTTAAATCCTGCAGTTCATTGTTCGCTGCATCAAAGGGAATCTGCCAGCCACTTCTTTGTGGATGCACTAGTTTCAGAGCAGGGTCAAGAAAAGCCTCCTTCCTCTGGCTCTCCACATTAGTTGTCTTATGTTTGACACCTCGTGCTGAGATGCCTTGCTTGGCTGGAAGCTCTGCACTACTCAGCTCAGTCTGATGAGGCACTTGGAAGAACCAAGTTGAGGCTGTCTTGAAACTGCAAAAGGAGCCAGAGGGTCAGTGTAGAGAGTTTGTAAAGAATCAACCTGGCTAATGAAGGGGCCAGGAAAGAACACCTCCTAGTGTAAAGCTGTCTTTTGATCCTGCAGAGAAAAAGAATGAACACTTTTATTTTACAGTAAATGTGCTCAGTATCACTGAACTAAAAATTTGTGTCCATTCCATCTTAATCCAGAAACTTTTATAGATCGCCTAAACCACACAATACCTTGTGCTAGAAATACTGGGGATTACAAAATTGAAAGAAAGAAAAAAAGCATGAGAGAGAGGGAAGGAGGAGAAGAAGAAAGATAAGAAACTTCCTTGCCCTCTGGAAATCACAGTCTTATAAAATCACAGGTTTATAAGATAGACTAGGGAAAGTGATGATATGGAGAAATAAATGAAAGCATGATTGTAAGGTAGAAAGGAGGGTTTTTTCCTAGTCATTACAAGACTCACTGCATAGAACACCAAAGGATGGGTGGGATTCTCCTGGGGTAATAAAGCAGAAAGTCCTTAGAGGAAGTAGGGAAATTGTGAGGAAGGTATGGATGCAGGAGAGTCAAAGAATGTTTATGCAAAAGTATATGCAAAAGAGTCAAAATATTTTTCTTCCTAGAGCAAAATAACCTGACACAGGGTTATCACTGATTAAATTAAATACTGCTAGCAAAATGTGTCTCCGACTGGTATATAGTAAGTGCTTAATGAATGTTAAGCACTGCTGTCAATACTATTATTATTAAAAAGAAAGACTTTGACAACATACCAAAAACAAAATTTGTTTTTACAAAGCTTATAAGTGACTATACAGGTACTTTATGTATATTAACTAACTTAATCAGCATACAATCCAAAAAAGTTAGGTACTGTTATTATGTCAGATGAGGAAAGCACAGTAGAAAGATGTTAAATAATATGCCAAAGATTGCACACTTGGTAGTACATGAGCCAGAATTCAAATGAAAGCGATATCGTCCTGAAGACTTGTTTTGATGACCAGACTCTACTGTCTGTCCAGATTGTGAATGGGCTGGAACACCAGATTAAAGAATCTCAATTTCAAGATGGAAGGACATTCCGTGTTCATGGATTGGAAGTCTAAATATTGATAAAATATCAATTCTACCAAAGCAATTTACAGAGTCAATACAATCCCAGTTAAAATTTCAACAACGTTCTTTGCAGAAATGGAAATGTCAATCATCAAATTTATATGTAAGAGTAAGGGGACCTAAACAACAAAAGCCATCTTGAAAAAGAAGAATGTAGTTGGAGGACTCATATTTCCTAATCTAAAACTTATTACAGTCATAGTAATCAAAACAGCATGGTACTGACACAAGAACAGACATATAGAACAGTGGACTTAAATTGAGAGTTCAGAAATCAACCCTCACATTTATGGCTGACTGATTTTTGACAAGTGTGCCTAGTCTGTTCAATTGGTAAAGAACAGTCTCTTCGACAAGTGTGCTGGGAAAACTGTATGTCCCTATGCAAAAGAATGAAGGTGGAAACTTACCTCACACCATATACAAAAATTAACTCAAAATGGACTTAAGACCTAAGTATAAGACCAGGAATATAAAACTCCTAGAAGAAAATGTAAGGAAGGATCTTCAGGATCTTGTGTTAGGCTATGGTTTCTTAGACTTTACACCAAAGTACAAGCACACAGAAGAAGAATTAGATAAATGGAACCCTCCTCTAGGTATATAGCAAAAGAATGGAAAGCAAGGGACTCAAACAGGTATTTACATACTGATGTTCATGGCAGCATTATTCACAATTGCCAAGAGATTGAAGCAACCAAGTTTGAATGGGCATACAAAATGTAGTATATACACATAATGAAATATTTTTCAGCTGTAAAAAGGAAGGAAATTCTGACACATGGGACAACATAGATAAGCCTTGAAGACGTCATGTTAAGCAAAATAAACCAGACACAAAAGGACAGTGTATGATCTCACTGATAAAAAATAATTCCAGTGAGAAAATTCATAGAGTAAGAAACCAGAATACAGGTTACCAGGGGCCAGTGTGAGGTAGGGAATGGGAATTTAATGCTTAAATTGTACAGTTTCTATTTGGGATGATGGAAAAGTTTTGGTAATGAATGGTGGTGATAATAATACAACATTGTGAATGTAATTAATAGCACTGACATATATATTTGAATGTGGTTAAAAGGGGAAATTTTAGTTTGTATATATGTTACTACAATAAATTTTTTTTAAACTCATAGAACTGTGCAACACAGTGAACTAAAGTAAACCATGGACTATAGTTAATGTGCAATTAAAATGTTCTTTCATCAATTGCAACAAATGTACCACACTTATGCAAGGTGTTAATAATTGGGTGGCATATGGGAGGTCTGGATTTTATGTGTGATTTTTCTATAAACCCACAACTTCTCTAATAAAAAAATTTTTAAAGAGAAAAAAAGAGGGGCAAAAACAAGCAAAGTGACAGAAAACCAGTGTTGTAATTCTTTCAGGCACTCTACTGGTCATATTTAATAGACACATGTGGAGGTGATTGATTGCTTGTTACCCAAAAGTTGTTACGGGTATTTTACAATAATTCAGTCATACCAGAGGGTCTTATTCTTCCTTACCTTTATCTGTTAGACATGTTACATCTGGATCCCAGAGCATTTTTAAAACATCACACTTCTACTCTGAAGCATTTCATTGCATGTCTGTGGACTATTTAAATCTTTTCCAGGTTTGTCATAAATTGCAGTGACCCAAGGGTCCTGAATGGAGAGATAAAGCCTAGCCCAGTGTGGGAGGCATTAAACCTCCTTGCAAGGCAGCAAAAGCAAAAGTGACAGTCTGGTAGCAATTTAAAATTACTCTGAGACCGTAACTGCCAATTAAAAAAGACTTTCATGGTAACAGATGAACATCTGGTATCTTCCATTTGGAAAGAAAAATTTTAAAGGGTTTACATTTCTTAGTAATGGAAAAGTTAGATATAAGCTAAAATATTTTAGTTCAAGTCTTTGCTTAGATTATATATGCTTTCACAATGCCTTCCAACAGTACAATGTTTCTTTTTCTATTTTTTAAATAGCCACAAAATGTTCATAACAAAACAAACTAAGCAAAAGTCAGAATCCATGATTCATTCACAGTCATTCTAAAAGCTGCACATTATCAACCTCTCATCTTCTGCAAAAATAGATTTGTGGGAGATTATCCTAAAGATGATATTTTGATGAAATGAATGTGATCTGAATTCTGCAAAGGCATTCTTGAAAAAGCACTCTCAGATGATGAAAGAAAGAAGGCAGGAAGCAAGGAAAGGAAGGCAGGAGTGAGAGAGGAAGGGAGGAAGGAAGGAAGACACACACAATATGTGTGTACATAAATAAGTGTATATTTATGCGTATATGCGTATATATACACACACACAATCTAGGCTCCTAAAGATTGAAGCTTAGATACTTTATGTTAAACTCATATCCCTTTACATATGATCAAGGTTTTTAACATGTGGATTCTTTAATAAATTTCACTTGATTAGAGGAAACCACACCAAGCTTATCCTACACTTTTTTCTTGTTTTATTTTATTTTTTATTTTTATTTATTTTTATTGTCTTTTTTAAAAAGATACATAGAACACACAAAATGTTACATTAAAAAACATAAGAGGTTCCCATATACCCCACTCCCCACCCCCACACACACTCCTCCTACATCAACAACCTCTTTCAACAGAGTGGCACATTCAGTGCATTTGATGAATACATTTTGGAGCACTGCTACAAAGCATGGATTATAGTTTACATTGTAGTTTGCACTCTCTTTCAGTCTATTAAGGGGGTTATGGCAGGATATATAATGTTCTGCATCCATCCCTGCAATATCATTCAGGACAACTCCAAGTCCTCAAAATGCCCCCATGTCGCTCCTCTTCTTCCCTCTCCCTGCACTCAGCAATTCCCGTGGCCACTGTCTCCACATCAGTGATATAATTTCTTCCATTGCTAGAGTCACAATAGTTCTGTAGTAGAATACCACTAAGTTCACTCTAATCCATATTTTTTTCCTCTATCCTGCAGACCCTGGGATGGCGATGTCCACTCCATCTCTAAATCGAGAGGGGGCTTAGATCCCACATGGCAGAGGGATATGATTCTCCTGCTTGCAGTTGTAGACTCTATCGTTTCCCTGGTGTGGTAGTTGACCATTCTCACCTCCCTGTTAGCTGACCTGGGTAAGTCCAACGAACTGGAGAGTAGGTATGAAAAATCACCCCCCCTCCTCTCTACTCATCCCTCACCCAGTAACCTCTAATCTATTTTCCTTCTCTGCAAATTTGCTATTTCTAGTCATTCATTATAAGTGATACCACACTATTTTGCCCTTATGTGCCTTGCTTATTTCACTAGGCATAACCTTTTCAATGTTTTTCCACATTGCAACATGTTTCATGACTTCATTTTTTCTTGTGGCCAAATAATATTCCATTTTGTGTATATACCACATTTTATTTAGCCATTCATTTGTTGATGGTAATTTGGATTGTTTCCAGCTTTGGGCTATTGTGAATAATTTTGCTATAGACATTAGTGTGCAATCATCTCTTTGCAACCCTATTTTCATTCTCTTTCGGTATATACCCTGAAGAGGGATTGTCGGGTCAAAAGGTAATTCTAATGTAACTTTTTGAGGAATCGACAAACTGTCTTCACAGGGGCTGCTCCGTTTTACATTCCTACCAACAATGCACTAGAGTTCCAATTTCTTCACAAGCTCTCTACACTTGTTATTTTCCTTTAAAAAAAAAAAAGCGGTCATTCTTTTAGGTGTGAAGTGATATTTCATTGTGGTTTTAATTTGCATTTTCCTCATGTCTAATGATCTTGAGCATCTTTTCATGTGTTTATTGACCATTTCTATATCTTCTTTGGAGTAATGTCTATTCAAGTTCTTTGCCCATTTTTTAATTGGCTCATTTGTATTTTGTTATTGCATTGTAAATATTCTTTAATTAGTCTGGATATTAAACTACCCAAGATATAGTTTGAAACTATTTTCTCCCCTTTTTGTAAGTTGCCTTTTTACTTTCTTGATAATTTTCTTGGAAGCACAGAAGTTTTTAATTTTGATGAAATCAAATTTTTCTGTTGTTTCTTTTGTTGCTCTTGCTTTTAGTGTCATATCGAAGAATCCATTGCTTAGTCCCAGGTTATGAAGATTTGCTCCTATGCTATCTTCTGAGAGTGTTATAGTTTTATCTCTTACGTTTAGGCCTTTGATCCATTTTGAGTTGTCTTTTTTCATATGTGGTATGAGGTAAGAGTCCAACTTCATTTTTCTGCATGTAGATACCCAGTTTTCCCAACACCATTTGTTGAAGAGACTATTCTTTCCCCACTGCATGTACTCAGCACCCTTGTCAAAACTCAGTTGGCCATACAGTATGGTCGATTTCCGGACTTATATACCACAAAGAAGTCTCTATCATGGCCTGTCTCCCAGGGAAGCAGGAAACTGCTCCAGGTCAACAGATGGACGTTCTGCATGCCCAAGTAGAGAGACCAATTTATACAACTTGAGTTTCATTTTCATCCACCTCTACTGGAGGGGGCCCGGCCACTGAGAAGTCCTGTACTGATAACCACCTGGGCCTGCTTGTGCCCATTTCTGGACCTAATGTCTGGCCGGGTCATTTCATTAGCCTTAACATCTTCCCCAGTTTGTAAATAGAAAAGGAGGCAAGGGTAGCAGAAGGCTGGAGGATGGCAGCTTAGTGTGTATTTGTGACTTCCCCAGTGAAGGAGGTAGAGGTAGATGAAGTCTAGGCAACATCCATTTAACAGGTATCTGTAACTTCCCTCACAACTTTCAAGGAGCTATGGAAAATACGTTTTCACGCTTATTTTCTCTGAAGAATTGAAAGACAGCTCTTAGAAGCCTTCGCATGTAGAAAAATTACCTACTTCCTCCACATTTTAATATCACATTCAAAAGTAGAGTAATACAAAATTTACCTCATAGATTGGACACATAAACCAGCCACAAGGAATTTCACATCACACACTGTTTTGCTTCCCCCTCCACTGCCTTTTCTTCCTTTGATTCACAGACCTTGTCTTCTCATCTCACCACAGGCTTTGCAAAGATGGAAGAAACCAGCCTGAAAGTCCTGGGCAAACTAAAGAGAGGTGGATTATGTATCTGGAGCAAAAATGACAACAGAAAAAATTTTTGACTGTGTGATGAGCGAACAATGTGGGTAGGATGGATACTATCTAACTAAGATGGGTAAGTCCAGTTTTTTAGGGGTGAACTTTATGCATGTATGTGTGGAAGTGTGGAAAATGCTTCCCATTAATACTGTTGATAAACTCTATATTCTGTATAAGAAAGGAATCATTTGCTGAACGTTTCTGTTGTTCCCATGATGCACTGTGGTAGCAACTCACTCCATAAACTCTATTTATTTCTGCATCAAATCACATCATCTGATCCATTCATGTTTGTTAAATGAATGACCCAAATGTGCCTGGCCTAGGACTTCATTAAGCTGTCCCCTCTAATGCCTTTATCCACCCATCCCTTCCTTCCAGGGGGTAACAGTAAAAGAAAATGAAGACTTATGATGTTTAAAGTTATAACAAAATATCCATTTCTCCATTTTGTAGACATAATTGCTAAAATCAGAGAAGTTAAGCAACTTATATAGAGTTGCATAGACAAGACAAGGTTCGAACATCTTTCCATCTAAAATCCATATTCCATGCTCTAACCATTAGGGTTTTTCTGTTTATTGTCTAAATAACTTACCTAAGACATTTTTGTGATTAAATCGCATACCCAAACACAGAGCAACCTTAGCCTTATTGATTAATACACAACACATACACAGTCAAAAGTTTACCCACTCCATCCTACCCATGGCATGTCCCCAACAGAACACTGCATTGTACTTGTGCTATAAATATTTACATAGAACACAGAATTATCAGAAAGGGGAACAATTAATACAATATTTTGTTTGTTTTACCCAGAGAGAAATTAGGTTCCCAAAAGATTAAGTTATTTCCTCAAGTCTCAGCAGCAAGTGACACCAGAAATAGAAACAGAACCTGGCATCTGTCCCCAAGTCCTGTCCTCATTCTGCCACTCTACTCTGCCTCTCTTAACTAATTGCAGAGCCTATTATGATTAAGTTAATGTCAAAACAGCTTGGATGTAATAATTCAACAGACTTTTATAGCACCCCATGTTCCAGGTCTTGGGGTTTCTACTAGGGGATGTAGAGAAAAGACATGTTCACAATTCATATTTAAGGTGCCCCCATAAATGGGGAAAAAGTCAGCACCTATGAATGGGAGAAAATACATACATTCACTTGCTCATCCCCTCGGTCTTCAAAGAAAACTTTCCATGGATCCTTTGTCTCTTGCCTCTTGCCTACTGCCCTTCTCTTTATTCTCTGTGGCCAGAGTGATTAGGTTACAAAGCTGAGCTAATCCTGTTAGGGCTGGGCTGACTTTACTCACACGCGTGTGTCCCACAGCTCTTAGAAAGTCAGAAGGAATTATTGGGCATTGAATTCACCTTGCCAGAATGATGACAAACAGGGAGGGTGGAAAAGGGAGCGTGGATGCCCAGCCAACCTGTTCTTTAACCTTTCCCTCTGGAAGCAATTCTCCCTTCCATGGGTGTCTGTGTGGGCCAGAGGCATGGCTAATTCTGCCCTTGAGACACAAAGAGAGCAAAGTTGACGTCAGCTGTTTCTTCCTGAGCAAACATTCCACTAATTCCACAGCTAGACAGCTTGCAAAATTGCCTTTGTAGGACTGCTGAGGTCTCCTTTCCTGTCAACTTCACTTTGTATTTATTCAGCAAAGATGCACCTACCACAGGGTGCACCAGGAGACACGGTATCAGAGTCATGGTTAGCCCACTTCATGGATGATTAGCATTCTCTGACCCAGCCACCATTTTCAATCACCTGCAACTGTGGACCTCTGGCTGCAGCAATTACCCCTGTCCTTCAAAACCCTTTCCTCCTCAACAATGTCAGAATATGTTTGTTAAAGTGCTTTTCCTCACATGGTGCCTTGCTTAGAGCAGCTCCCAAAATACACCTATTCTAAACATGCTGCCCAGAGATTTGAATTCTGTAGATCCATGCACATCCCCCATTAAGAATCATTGAATGCACAGTGGATGTAGCTCAGTAGTTGAGCACCTGCTTCCCATACAGTGAGTTCTAGGCATTGTGCTAGACCAGAGCTCCTCAAGGTGTGATCTGTGAATCTGTGGATCTGCAGATCAACTTAGAACTTGCTTGAAATGCTAATTTTTGGGCTCCATCCCAGATCTACTGTGTTTAAATAAGCTCTCCAGGTAATTTGGGGGCACGATAGAGTTTACACAGCACTGTAGTAATGTCAGTTGGAAGGCTTTCTGGCCCTGGGAACCTAGATATAACTGTTGAAATTTGTGTTCCATGGTTGGGGAATTTCCTAAGTCTATGTACAATTTTATAAAAGTCCAGCATTGGGCTAACACTGTGGTTCACACTCTGCTTCGCATCACCCTGGGTATAATGCTAATCTCTCTCTTTGATTTCCCTGTTAACTTCAGATTGTAAAATTTTGGTAAGACCTCAGAGTTGGTGTCAAGAGGATTGACAGAGTTGATAATGGGTTCGTATCTGCCCCCTTATTCTTTCTTCTCCCCTCTCTTCCCACATTCTTTAAGCACAAACTCTGCCAGAACCTGTGCTGCCTACTGAAGACTCAAAGATGGACAAACACCACCATGATTCCGTTCATGTACATTGAGAGGCTGCTTTAATGTTATCATTCCTGATTTAGGATAATCTGGTTATAATCAATGACTAAGTAACATTTGCTTCTGATTTGCTTTAAAGTTCTCAGACATTTTTAATTTTGCCACTCATTTCAAATTTATTAAAAGGAAAAACACATTGTTCTCGTGCAAATGGTTTGTGGCCTTCTAACTTTCAGATACTTAAACATTGTGAATGATCATGTATTTCTTTAGGAGTAGCTGAAATGTAAATCACACATTCCATCACAGCTCCATTAATCCTTATGGTCAATATGCTTGCTCGCTTCCTCCTTCTGTGGACATTAATCTTTCATTATTAGTACATTTTTGGTGTTAATGTCAATGTAAACCTCCTCAACATATTTTTGGGAAAAAAACTAAGGTAAAAATAAATCCCATAAGGCTTATTAATTCGTTATTCATTAGTCAAATAATACCTCATATCAAATATAGCAACTCATCCTTAAAATGCCAAAATAGAAATCATGATTTCATGCCCTTCAGACCTCCCCTCATTGTCTTTCCCAGTAAATGGCACCATCATCCTTGAGGCATTAGCATTGACTTCTCATCTTTCTTCACTTCTCACATCCAATCCATCCACAAGTTTATTTGTTGTTATCTCAAAACCAGATTCTGTACTGCTCACTTTTCTCAACCTCCATTTCTGCCATAGTCCGGGCCATCATATTTATTAGCTGTATGTCTGAAAAAGCCTCCTAGCTGGTCCATTTCACCTCTTGGCCCTGACCCTTCAGTTAAATCATTGTAGCCAAAGTGATCTTTTTTAAAACTCAAAATACATCACATTACTTCTCTAGTTAAAACCCCCCAATGCTTTCCTATTCACTCAGAATAAAATCCAAACTCTTTACCCTTATAAAACCATGCATGATATTACTCTTTCTAAGTTCTTCTCACACAGTGCTCATTAGGCCAATACAGTGCTAAATAACCAACTGTACCCTTTAATCGTCACAATAATCTTTTAGCAGATGGGCTTTCAGGGAAAATACTAGTGGTGGGGATTTAATAAGGGTAAATAACTTGTCCAAGTGCTCATAGCTAGTAAGTTCTGGAACTATTAACAAGATCCAAACCCAGTTTTTAACAACAAATAACACTTACGTAGCCCCCGTAGCACCTACTGCTTAACCAGACAATGGGTTAAGTCCCTTATACATATTACTCATTTTGATTGATATCATCTCTGTAAAGTAAGTATTATTGTCCCCCTCATTTTATAGACCAGGAAACTGAGATTCAAAGACATTAAATAACTAGGTTATGGTCAAACAACCAGTGTCTTAGTTTGTCAGGCTGCTATGACAAATATCACACAATGGGTTGGCTTAATCAATAGAAACTTATTGGCTCAATTTAAGAGGCTGGAAGGCTTGCTTCCTCCAAGGTAGGTAGTTTTCTCACTGGCTGGCAACCCTTGGGCTCCTTAGCTTTCCCATCACATGGCAATATCCTCTATCTCCCCTTCCAGGTTCCCACTGACTTCCAGCTTACAGCTCTTCCCTGTGGCTTTCTCAATGTCTGAATTTCTTCTGCTTACAAAGGGCTCAAGTAATTCAGGTTAAGACCCAACTTCATTCAGCTGAACCACACCCTAAGTCAAAATAACTCATCTACCATGGGTTCACACCCACCAGAATGTGCACCAAGACCAACAATTTGTCTAACTTGGAGTACAGAGTTCAATCCACCATAGCCAAGAAATGGGAAAGGTGGGATTTGAACCCAGAAGATCTGGCTCCTGATTCTGCCATTCTCTTATTATCACTTAACCCCTTTACACTTCAGCTTCCTTATCTTTAAAGTACAGTAAAGATACCACACTGCAACGTTGTTTAAGGATTAAATGGGACAAGGTATACTTAAGAATCAAAAAACAAGATAAGTGCCATTTAATCAGTACAATGGAGATGGTCTGTCCCAGGGCTTAAGATAAATAAGGAAGATAAACCTCATACTCTACAGATTAAGACAGAACAAAGGGAATAAAATAACATCATCAAGCTGATAAATATGGATTCATGGAAACACATTTTTCATAAGAAAGGCCCAGAGGATAGAGGTGATCAAACTGAAGATATAGGTGGCCTAAAGTTTAATTCCCAAACTAAATATATGCAAGTCCAAAGCAATTCAGTTGGCATGGGATCATATTTCCACAATGTTTAAATACCCAGCCTTCTCAATGAAGACCTAGCAGCCAGCAGCAGTAGCACGATCCCTGAAGGGGAGGCACTTGGCATCTCACTCTGACATGGTGTGAAGTCCATGTCCTGCTGTCTTTGACAGTTTTATTTGGAAATGATTCACAGGATGGCTTTTGTGGCTCCCAGTTGAGCCAAGGGATACACAAATGGCAATTAGACTTGCAAGAAAAAATTTTCTAAGTTGGCAACTACCGTGACCAGTTGTGGACCGCCTGTCCCTTGCTGCACTCCATGGGCCCACAGAGAGGAAAAGACAAAAACTACCTTAGCAATCTCTTTCAGTATATCTCCCAAAAGACACTGTAGCATTGTGAGTAGAAAAAAGAAATGAATCATTCAAATCAATGTCTCTACAATCGCCAAAGAGATTTCTTTCTTGGTCACTTCCTGCCACTCTTCTGCCTTGTTCATTCTATTCAGACCTACCAACCTTCTGTTCCTCCCACTCCCCCAGCTCCTTTACAGCTCAGGGACTTTCTTCTGCCTGGAACACTATTCTTCAGCTCATTTTATAGCTGTCTCCATTTTATCCTTCAGCCTCAGCATGGCTTTCTCTGACCATTCCATCTAAAGCAGGGGTTCTAAACCTTTTTTGTTCCATGGTCCCCTTTGCCAACAGGTGAAAAACATGGACCCCTTACTAAGTCCACACTATACTGTGTATTATTTAATAAGTGTGTCACCCCCAAACCAACACATCCCCAAAAGAATAACATTTTTTTGAATTTCAATTCAAGCTCTCTGACCCCTTGTTAAGAACACTTGATCTAAAATATCTTAGGATATTCTTATCTCTGCACCTTTTTGTTTCCTTAAAGTACTGAGTAGAACGGTATATATTCAGTCTCTCTTGATTTCTCCTTATCTGTGTCTGTGTCTCTGCGTGTGTAATAGAAGCTTCATTGGAGAAAGTACTATGATTTTACATTTGTATTCCAAGCATCTGGCATAGTTCCTGGCACATAGTAGTTGCTAAAGAAATAAATACTCTTGTTTAATGAAAGAAAAAGAAACTAAAACAAGAACTGAATAAATTTAAAAAGAAAAGCAGTAATTGGATGAGTGCAAATAACACCTTCTGAGACAATCCCTGGAAGTTTGGGGATTTGTGCCACTAGAATGTAATTCAGAAACATGGCTCCAGTGCAAAGCTGATGAGATCCTTCCTTTTCTCTTGCCATCAAGCATTCCAGAACTTTTTGACCCATGTTACATTACACAAGACTTGTGAGTTTGTAATGAAGCTTTCAGTTTTCTTTTGGAGCTTGTGGGAGGTCTTACTGAGGCAGGCTCTGTAGGCTTCTTCCTTCTCAGGAGAGAAAGAATTGATCAAAAAGAGCATGTTTCGTGAAATGTCTGGAACAGTGAAGAGAATGAGAGCAAAGCTTGGTTCTGTTATTTACGAGTCCCTGCTGGGAAATCAGTATTTGGGAAGGAAACTCATAAAAGCTGCCTCTCATTGCCAAAAGCTCAAAGGTCAGAATCGAGTAAATGCTAATATTGCACAGAAAATTGCCTCTGAAAGGTTCCTCTCTCCTTAAATCAATCTCCAACATGCAAGTGTAATGGTGTTTTATTTTTCCTTCTTAACTCCTGAGGTTTGTAGATGTCTCACTTCCACACCTACGATGGTGGGAATTTTGAGCTTGGGCTGGCATTATGGATGTCACAATATAAAAGGCAAATGACCAAAAAGGACACCAGAGGAAAGACATAGAAAAGGAAAGAGAAGGGGAGTGTAAAACCATGGGACACTATGATGACTGAAGGAGTCAGAGATATTTATCTTATAAAATAAAGCATGTTATGATCATTGGGGTTTGGAAGGGAAGACCTAGGGCCAGCGAATGTGATGCTAAATTGGACAAGACTTTGGCTCAATCTGTAAAACTTTTTAAATTCTAGAAAGATCTTGCTTTAAGATGCAGTCTCTTAGAAGCAGCTGAAATGTTTGTGTAAAAAGAGGCTACTACCTGGACTGTTTCATAAGTGGAGTCTTGTAAGTGAGTTGAACTCAGCAGACTCGAGCACTTCACCTCAAAGAGTGAATGATTTCATAAAACTTACCCGAGGTCCAGCTTGTCTCTCTTGAAACAAGGACTGCTCAAATTTATAGACCTTATTATTCTTAGAATCTCAAAGTTATCTGAACTGGTGAGAGAAATTCAAGGGATGGTCATTTCTGTTCTTCTCATGTTGGTTCCCTTGCCCCAGAGTTCGCCATTCAGCATAAAGATGAAGTAGCTGCTCTGCCATATTTCTCTTTGTCTCCCTGCGGCGGCTTGCTCGGTCGGTAGAGGTTGGGATCTGGCTGCGGACGAGGGGTCGGTCCAGCTTAGGACGAGGGGTTGGTCCCACTTGGGACGAGGGGTCGGTCCCACTTGGGACAAGCAGTCAGTCCGGCAGCAGACGAGGGGTCGGTCTCACAGGGGTTGCGCGGTTCGGCTGACGGGGTCGCCCGGCAAAGCCGGCGACGAAGGGGTCGCCCGGAGAAGCAGGCGACGAACTGGGGACAAGGGAGGCCAGGCCCTTGTCGGGGACTCTCAGGACTGGAGGGTGCACGGCAGAAGAACTACCGCGGAGACAAGGTAAACACGCAAGTCCACTTTATTGAGGGAGAGGCAACAGTTTTATAGGGGCTGGGGAAGGCTGATTGGTCGAAGCCACGCCCTATTCTGATTGGTTGCCGGCGAAAGGTCAGTGGGCGGTACTGGATGGGGGGAGGGGTGGTGGTTAGGGATTGGCTGTCGCTGTTGCTGGGGGAAGTGGCAGGGTTTAGGGATTGGTGGCTGCTCTTGCTGGGGTAGAGGGCAGACTTGAGTTTCCCGCCCACGCCTGGCTGTTGCTGCTGTCGGGGGAGGGGAAAAGGGCAGACTGGAATTTTCCGCCCTGCGCCTGCGCAGGGAGAAAGAAGAAGAAGGGTGCCGCCCTACAGGCATCGTGTGGCGCCATCCGAGAGGAGGGGTGGCCGCGGAAGCATGGCTGCCGAGAAGGGGAGACCCGAGGGCACTCTGCGCCCATGCCGAGCTCCCTTCAGGGGTGGCGGTGAGTCCGACCAGCCACCCTATTATGGGGGCAGCGGCTTGGCCTGCCGCGGCTGCTCCCCCGCCAGGCCAGCAAACCACACTTCAGCCCGAGGGGTGACCGCATCTCCCCTTCAAGGCAACAATCTCTAGTCATCCTTTTAGGCTTGAAGTAGATTCAAGTTTCTATTCACGGACTCCTCATCATCTGCAGGGTAAAGTCCTAGCTTGGCATGCAAAGCCTTCTGTCATTTGGCATCTGCATCCATCTTTGGGTTCATCTGCTTTTCACTCTCTCCTCTCCATATATCCCTATCACTGCCAAGATGTCACCTACCCCCCCACCCCGAGCTTCTGGAACAATCTCAAAGAAGTCACTCTTCTGAGATTCTTGCACAGTATAGAGCTTTGCATAATCAACATGTTTCCATATTTGTACTTATCACATCATACTCTGAATGTCTCAGTCCACTGTGAGTTCCTTGGGAGCAGGGCTTGCATTATTTACATCAGAATATCCATCACCTAATAAAGAGTCATGAGAGTATACCCTCAATAAAAACTTTAAGTGAATCAAGTATAACCACATACTATGAAATTGAATATAAAGCTTTTCAAGCAAGACACAATATTCTTTCTATAGATTCTAATAAAATATACAGAGTAGATATTTTTAAGTACTGTTTGTAATTGAGCAAGTGGATTTATGACTCCTGGCATTAATATTTCATTCTTTTCAAATTATATTAATGCATTTAACAAGAACATATTGTTGGTTTGACAATGTCAATATTTTCAGTCTCGTGTTTTGTCTTCCAGCTTTCCTTCTCTCTGCTCCATGAATTTTGTTCTTTTATCTTTCAACTCCAACCCATTGCCTCTCTCTGAGAATTAACTTGCTATTCACCACCCTTTGAGGTCTTCCTCACCCTTCTAAAATATTTGTGAAGTACAAAGGATTCCAGAAATAATGTTTTATGATGGAAACTCAGAAATTAAGGAAACATGCTCTTTTTATTTAATGGCCTTGTCTTCTAGCAGAAAAGACAAAAAGGTGAATCAATAACTGATATAGAGAATAACAAGTTTGGGGAGAAGGGTAACAATGGATCGTTACAATGGAAAAGTGATGGGGCCCCTACCCTGAACTCAGAGTGACCTGAAATGCTTTCCATTGGAGATGATTCTCAGCTCAGCTTTAATATCCCACCATAAATTGACTTATCCCAACCCTGCAAGTGGTATCATTATATTCTATAAATGGAAGATTGAGGAAAAGTCTACTTCTAGGCCCCATATGAACACCCTGAAAATATTGGTTATGGAAGTCATAAGTAGTTTCTATTCCTGTAGGAGCCTATAATAGTTGTGTCCTTTCAATCTAGTCATCTTCACAATTGGTACTGATTGCTGAAGGGCCATATTGGTATTCTGGTAATCCACATCAGCTGTTAGGAATGGCTGGAGGGAGAGTGAGGATAGAAATGACCACATAATGATCCATAGCTTAAAAATGAAGAAAGATTTAAAATATCCAATATTGAAAAACTGCCTGACAAAATAGCAAAGTATCAATCCACAAGATGAAATAATAGAAATATAATAAAATAATAGCATGAATCTCTATCTATGTATTTGAAAATATGTCCATGACATATTTTTTAGTAAAAGGCAGTTTGTAGAACAGAATATACACTACCGTTTTACTTGGTGTGCATAAAGAACACAGAGAGGTATCCAAGCAGGCTATTAACGAAAATACATCATTATTTGCATGCTTGGTTGGGAGTGTTTCTTGCCTTTATCTTTCTTTTTTGTGAAGTTCTGGGTTTATTTGATTTTTTTTTCACGTAATGTGTCATTAGGGGAGAGCAGACCTCCAGAATCTGTTAAATCCAACCTCTTTCATTACTAATGGAGAGACAATGGACACATTGATGATCCTCTTTGTGCTTTAATTCCTCATCTGTGAAATGGGAAGAGCAACAGGATCTAACACAGTGAGATCCACTGCTGACTGAGAAATAGATCCCAAATGCTCAGAATAGTGCCTGGCACGCAGAAAGAATTTAAGAAATTTTAATAATTATTTTAATGACTATGTTACAAAAAGTATAAAGATATCATTTAAATTACATGGCCTACTTCCTTATCTTCTTTAAGTCTTAGGTCCAATTTTATTTCATAGCCTTTCCTAGCCACCCTAAAATTGCAAACAACCCACCACCCTGACCTCCAGCCAAAGTATGCTCCCACTTTCTTTTAATCGCATTATTTTCTTTAACTAGTTTTTCTTCTTCACACTCACCACCATTTAAAACACTCTAAAATGTATCTATTTATTCTGTTCACTGTTGGTGTCTGACCCATATAATATTAGCTTCAAGAAGAGAGGAATTTTTGTCTGCTTTGTTCACTGCTGTATTTCTACCACATGGAACAGTGCTGGCCCATAGTAGACACTCAATAAATATTGTCTGCTGAATAAGTGAATGCTAATAAAGGGTTTGTAATGTCATGATAAATGGCATGTCTGGACATGTCCATTCAACTTCTCTTTTTAATAGAAAGTGTCTTGACCAGAAACGCCTACTTAGTGAAGCCATATCAGGCTATTGTACATGCATGGCCACTGACCAGGCAGGGGAGGGCCCAAGGGGGGCCCATGAACCAGCCAGGCGTGCCACTCAGTGGTCTCCTCCCTTGCTCAATGGCAAAGCAAGAGTAAATAATTATGCCAGGCAAACTCGGTTCTTCTGGAGCTTGTTCTAGAGACAATGGCAAGATTGAGCCAGGTGATGAAGGGAACGGAGTAGATTTACAGAAAAAAGGAGAAAGAGAAATCTTGAGACAAAGTCAAGAAGAAGAGAGAGAGAGAGAATTAGAAAGTCAAACCCTGGCAGCTTCCAGGCCGGAGCTGCAATTCAAGAATACATGCCCTACTTGGTTTATTTTTTCCTTTAAGCGAACTAGTTTTTGGGTCCTCAAAATCCAAAATGCTGGGTTAGCAACTGAAAACTGGTTAACTAAAAGAAGCAGTATACAAAGTCTTACACCGAGTACAATCACAATAATTATTATTGTTATTAGGATTACTTTTAATATGCATAGGAAAAGACTAGAAGGAAATGATCCATCATGTCATGTCACAAATGGTTTCTTCTGGATAATGGGGTTGGGTTATGATTGCTCTTCTTTTGTAGTATATATTAATATTTGTCTGTATATTAAATTGAATATAAAATGTAATCTCTTTGTTACAAAGAGTATGTAAAGAGCATTTTTGGCATTTAAATAACATTGTATAATATAATAAGCACTCAATATTTCTATCACTGCTTGTTCTTTTATTCACCAAGAAAAATAAAATGAAATGTCTTCCATTTGCCATCTACCTTTATGGAATAGTAAGTAAAATAATGCCATTAATAAGTTTCAAGAATATTTTGAATCATTGGCAAGAATATCCTTGCACATTAATATTATGCTGTAAAACTACTGAAAATTCTTGTGTGAAATTAATTGCTTTTGAGAAGGGCAAGGTATAGAAAGTGTTTTTCAGCTATACCTTCGGGATGATGCTCAAATTTTGATGTTTTACCTGTGGAAGAAGATGAAGGTCAAAATGTTAATTCCACTATCATTAATATTATGATTCTAATTATTATCATTATGCATTTTTATTGCACTTTTCATCTTAGAGACTTGCAGTAACTAACTGCTTTGTCTACAAGCTGATTAACTCTGCAATGAGTCTTATGAAAATTTTCTAGGTGAAAAATAAAGTAGATTGTTATAATGGGGTTCACATATCTCCCCATGAAGTGGAATGAAACTAAGGTTGTTGGTTTCTTCTTCTTTCAAATGTCATATAGTCTAGGCTGAATAGAAACTGGCTGAAAAGTCCTGAAATTATCTCCCGTAGAATGTGAAGAGTGACAGTATCTGATGCAGCAGTTCCAGCAAGTGTGTTCAATTTTGAAAGGCCAGTTAGATAAGGGAATATTGGCACAACTCTCTATATATCCATTCCCCAATTAGAAATGTCATTTTCTGCTTTTCTAAGTGGAGACTGGGAAACTTGTCTTGGCATTACCAGTCTCTGCTTGGAGCTTATTCTTTCCACAGATGGTGACGCTCCAATTCTACAGCTTAGGAAGGATGTGGGTATAGGTGATTGTAGGTGATGGAGGGGATGAAGATAATAACAACAAATAGGTTAATACTGAGACCATACAACTATTCCTAAGGGTCCATGATGTCCAAGTTTCTTCTTTACAGGAGTCCATAATTTAGAGAGAAGACAGACTCATATCTAGACACACTCATAAAAGTCAACTATATGGGTTTTCTTGGGGGATTTTCTTTGATTTTTCACAGGATAATGAAGAGACAACAGAGGAAATAAAGAAAGAAATTAATGATGAAAAATAAATTTATGGCATATTCAAAGAATGGAACATTATGCAGCCATAAAAAGGAAAGAAGTATGGATGCATGCCACAACATGGATGAACCTTGAAAATACTATGCTAAAAGAGAAGAAGCCAGACACCAGAGGCCACATATTTTATGACTCCACTTATATGAATTGTCCAAAATAGGCAAATACATAGAGACAGAGTAGATTAGTGGTTGCCAGAGGCTGGGGGTGAGGTGGTAGGGGATGGGGAATGACTGGTAATTGATACAGGCTTTCTTTTAGATAAGATGATAACATTCTGGAACTGCACAACATTGTGATTGCACTTAATGCCACTAAATTGTACAGTTTAAATTGGGTAGGATGGCAATTGTTGTTATCTTGGTTATATTATGTATATTTTGCTATAATAAAAAGAGCAAGATACACAAGTATAAAAAATAGACTAAACTCTCTTTTCAGGAATTTTAGACTTGGAACAGACTTCAGTAGTCCTATCGTTCACTCAATTGTGGTAGATAACAGACATGTTGCAAACACTTAGAAAATGTTAACCTTGTATCTGTGTATCTATGTGTGAGTGTGGGAGGGTTTACAGATATATGTGCTAAAAACGTTTAGGATAACACATCCTCCCTGCCTTTTGTCCCAAAAAAATGTTCTTTGCAACCAAAAGTGTGAGTCACTAGTATGGAAGATTTTGGAAAATTACCTCAAGAAAAAAATCAAGAACAAGGGAGTATTATTAACTAAGAATGCTCCTTCTAGTCTGTGTATGATACCCTAATCTTAAGCCCAATTATCTGCCCTCTTGTTATACCAGTAAACATTTCAGACTGCAGCTTGCCCCAAAACTTGCCATGTCAATTCTCAGCAGTAGTCAACTTTTTCTCTCTTTTCTTGTTAGCTATTGGAGGAGTAAATGCATTTCATACATGGACAAGTCCATTAGTATGTGGCTAGGAGCCATTCTCTGTGATGAACTTTTTCTATTCTGCAGTAAGACCCTATCAAAAAACAATTGGCATTTCCCGTGTCAGAAACTTTGATATCTATTTGCATGTCACCCTGACATGCCAGTCACTGAGCCTACTTTTGGCCCTACCAAAAAGGTGGGATGATGGACTATCAATAACTGGTAACAATGACAAGAAGATAGAGCTATCCGGTGAGGGCTCAATGGAACTTGCCACTAAAAAAGAGCTTATCTTTGCTGAACATATACAGTGTTCCTCTTGTAAAGTATGTCGTGAGTGAAATGTAGTAACTTCCACTTGTTTAATTGATGAGAGTTCATGTATGTAAATTTTATCTGGACAAATCTAAAAAGAAGAATAGACATTGAAGAAGAACAGACATTGTCATGGTATATGCATGGCAATGGGTGTGGGGCAGCTGTTAATATGTCTAGTACTCAAACAGACCTATTTTTTAGGAGCCAGGCAAAAGTAAGTTCAGGATGCACTGGAGGACATGTGCAAAAATATTAAGAACAGCTTTATTCACAGTACAAACAACTGGAAGCCACTCAGATGTTCATCAATGGAAGAATAGTATTTTCATAAGTTTTGATATAATGCAGCTTATTAATGCAATGGAATACTATTTGGCAATTAAAAATAACAAACTATTGATACATGAAGCCGCACAGATGAATCTCCAAAGCTTTAGTGAGAAGAAAGAAACAAAAGAGAACATACTATATGATTCCAAAAACAGGCAAAACAGTGCAAAAAAAAAAAAAAAAACTTTTGAATAGTGATCCCACTTGGGGCACGAATAGTTGTACCCCTCATTCTGCACATAATGAAAACTGGAGCCACTCAAACACATTGTCAAGACTTTGAGAATAATTGGCAATAAAACCAAGATGTGGATTTCCAGACCTAGGCAGCCTTCCCTGGGCTCATATTTATTTAGTCAGCACATGTTTATAGAAACTTCCCTCTGTTCCAGATGCTGTGCTAGGCAAGGAAATCAAAGGATAAATGAAAATATACTCGGCCTATGCCCTACTTGGCAATAAATTATAAAAGGTAAGAACATATTTATTGCAAGCTAAAGCTATTAAATTGATTAATGTGCTAAATAAAACTTCATAAGATTGTTCACCCCACACCTTTAAGTCCTCAAAGGACTTTCCTAGGCAACTACTTCAGTCCTTGGATCCTAATTCTCTAAGGAGAATCCAGAAGTTGGAAGCCTACCCTGAAATGCAGCCAGGTGAATAGAGCCTGCCATTTTCTGCCATATCTCCAAATCCCACCAATATTATACAAAGTCAATCTCCCATCTTTGGGAAATCTAAAAACTTATTTCTCTCTTGATTAAAGCACTTATTCTGAGCTATAGTTGTCTGAGCATCCACTTGTCTCTCTCTTAATAATATGAACTCCTTGAGGGCAGAGCATTACTTCATTCATCTTGATGTCCACAGAGTCTAGTATGGTGCTAACAACCCCATACGCCTAGTACCTGAACACTGCCTGGCCATCTAGACCTTTCCATCATCTACCGCTCTATTCTTACTCCAGCACGTGCTGTCTAATAGGTAAGTTCTATAGCACTATGGGTCCTCTTCTCTGGAGGGACAGTAGCTTTGATGAAGCCTTATATTTAATATAGGACATGCATGTGTTGGTCATGAATTAGTCAAGAGCCCCCAAACTTCAGATGTTCTCCCATGACCTCAGAATCATCCTTTCTGGTTTATCATCGTCCCTACCTGGACCAGTCCAGAGATCAGGTTCTTGAAAAGACAGAGGTAATATGGAAACGGCAAAACTTTAAATGACTCAGCACTTTGCCCTCAGTCTCCAGGAAGAAGTTTCCTGAAAAAGAAGGAAGAGACTATCCAAAGTTCTCGTGTGAAATTACAAAATACAGCAAAGTGTAAGTGATTTTTCTTGGAAAATAATTCTAAGACCCTGAATCGTGACCACACTATAACAAAATGGTCAATGAGAAAAACAAACTGATTATTGTCAGAAAGACAAAGAAAAGCCTGGTAGTTAGACTGAAATTTTTTTCCCTTTTCTTTCCTGTTCTTCAGTGTTGCATGTATAGATACTAGATAAGATGGAAAGGACAGAAATGGTCCAATTTACTCAATTGTTAGGAGAAATTATCTGCCAAGTTACTCATGGCTGAAGTACTATCTGGTTTGAAATCTCACTTCCTATCCCACCGTCTACCCTCTACAATTATTTAGCAAAATATTCAGGTGATGTGTAGACAGCCCACATTAGATCCTTGGGCATAGTGAAAGAGAGAAGGTCTTAATATTTTCTTGCTATTATTGTTTGTTTTCTGTTTATAATTTCTTCAAAAGCACAACACAACATCCAGAGCATATTTGGTTTCATTATAAGCACATTTGAAACAAACTTTTCAATCCAGATGTATCTATCCCCCTTTGCCATTCATATTCATTCAGCTTAAGAGTATTTATTAAAGACCCAAAATATAGCTCCAGGCTTTTCTTTTTTTCAAGTTAAATCACAAGTTACAAAGGGCCTTCATTATGAAAATTTAATTGAGCCATGTGGTTTTGTGTCAATAAGCACTGTGAAATATTATTCTTCTGCCAATTGGAAAGATATTATTTTTAGTTAGGTTTATAACACCCTCTACTTTCATTCTTCTCTACTACAAATTGAGTGAGTAAGTAGAATTTATTTTTTTCCTGATAATTGTTTTATTTTCCTAAAAAAATATGTGCAACATGGAAAATGAAGTAGGACTGGAATAAACGGCTGTCAACTCAACAAACCTTAAGTAAATTTTATGCCTGGTGTTGCCATTGGTATTCAATATCACTAGATATTTTACCTTGAATAATCACTGATGGACATTGATTTTGTCTTTGCTCTTCACAGCACAGCAAAATTAATGTGAAAGTCAGACTCAAATGAGTCCCAACGGTGCCCTCCGATCTCTGCTGAGAAGCACATTTTAAATACAGAAGAAATGGCAACCAGCTGAGACCCAGTGTATCTTGTATTGTAACAATTAATGGATATGAATAGCCCTCATAGGAGAGCTCAGGTTACCTTTATATCAACTTTGGAGGTGAGAGTCTGGAACAGTTCATGGAGGTTAATATGTAGTGGTTTTATGATTTGATTAATCCTCCTCAATTAAAACGATGATGTTTCTCTTTTTTTTGCATTGTATTTTCATAAGTATTCATTTGGGTATGTGAATGTAACCATGAAATGTCAACAAGGGAGCAATAACCAAATAGGAGTTTAGAGTCAGGGAAAAAACATTTCCTGAATGTAGTTAAAACACAGAAAGTAAAGCTAGGATGTGCTGTAGGTTTAAAGGTAGCAGTGAAACGGAAGGAATGGATGGCTCTTGATCCTTAGCATTTCCTGCTTCAGGTATGCTCAGGATCCATCAGGTTAAGGCCTAAAACTTCAGGGTGCCTTTTATTTGGTTCAGAATAATTCAGACCACGTGATAAAAGACAGGATGAAACATGAGCCACCATTCTTTGTGAGTCTGGGACCATCGAAGATGCTACATCGAGGGGGGCGGGATGGCAGCGGCCTGGTCGCTCTGCGCCCGCGGCTCGGTGGCCGTGAAGCTGCCGCGGTCGCCGCCGCTCCAGGTGCTGGCGGAGCAGCGGCGGCGCGACGTGGAGCGCGGCCCGGGCGCGTGGCGGCGGGCGCGGGCGGGCCGCGGGCCGCGGGAGCTGGCGGCCGGGGGGATGCAGGGCACGGTGCTGGCGGAGCAGCGGCGGCGCGACGTGGAGCGCGGCCCGGGCGCGTGGCGGCGGGCGCGGGCGGGCCGCGGGCCGCGGGAGCTGGCGGCCGGGGGGATGCAGGGCACGGTGCTGGCGGAGCAGCGGCGGCGCGACGTGGAGCGCGGCCCGGGCGCGTGGCGGCGGGCGCGGGCGGGCCGCGGGCCGCGGGAGCTGGCGGCCGGGGGGATGCAGGGCACGGTGCTGGCGGCGGGCGGCGACGGGGCGAGGCTGCGGGACCCGAGCGCGCCCTTCTCGGTGCGCGGCCTGGAGCGGGTGCCGCGCGGGCGGCCCTGCCTCGAGCCAGGAAAGTATGTGACGGTCCTGGGTGTGATTCGGGCGTGCAACCCCGAGCCGTGCCTTCAGGCTGTGAAGATGACACACCTGTCCGAGAATCCCACCCATGAACGCACGTGGGAACTGGAAGTGGAAGACTTACACAGGAATATTCCTTAGATGACGCTGGAACATCAAAACAACTGAGATTCTGAAGCTGTCGAGGTTCTAATACCGTGTGGGTTTCATGCACATCGTGCAATGAATAATATTTCGTAAAAGTTCCTCAGAGCTGTGGTTCATCAAAGTGTCTGGATGTAGGATTTTTTTTAATGCTTAGGAAACTTCACCTACCTCAGCCTCCACTGCTGCCCCTTGCTTTGAATATGTTTGCTGATAAAAAGCAAATGTTTTATTTTTTCTTTTGGGATTGTGTGTGTTAATATTCCCTCTTTCTCTCTCTCTCTAACACACAAATTTCATGTTGCATTTTCCATATTTTACAAGTGTAGATACTTTCTTCCCTTACTGCTGTGACCTTGCTTTATGGTGCAAAATTTGACTCTCAGTCATTGCCCACAGTGATTAAAGTGTGGTCACGGGCAGGAAAATAGACTGCGTGAAAAAGGAATGACATCACGGCGGCACCGTTTCTTCTCCTTCAGCGACTTCCACGTCCAGTTTGCAAGTCAAATGGCATTTTCTAAGCGCAGACACAGCGGCCGTCTGGAAGATACAGCTCTTTCCGTTCCCACTCAGCCATCTAGGATCATTTCCCGCTAGATATGGAAGGTGACACCTGCCATGCTGCCTTCACCGTGAGATGTTGAAACACGTTCAGACTTTCTTTGACGACAGATGCCTTAGAGTGGCATTAAAATCAAGACTGGGAAGGACTTTCAGGCCTTAACCAAACTTCTGCCTCCCAGTTTTGGGTGAGACACCGTGAGGGAGCAACCTCCTGGTTTAGAATTCTTACGTCTTTTTGTGGGGAGTGACTCTTGTGTTGTGGTTGGGCTGAATGTTCGCCTTCCGCTCTCTGCCTATTACCCAGGCCTCAATTTTCTTGAGCTTGTGAATGTCAAGGGAGTTGAATTTTGTTCCAATGTTGCTATATCTTTGTCCAGGTTACTGAAGTTCTACTACCAATAAATGGTTTTACATGTCGTTAAAAAAAAAAAAAAAAAAAAAAACATGCTAAATCTTCAGAAAGAGAGAATGTCTCTGAGTTTTTGCATCTCCCAGCAATGAACCCAATGAAGCATGGCAGAATAGGTAAGTAGGTGTTTAGTAAATTTTGAAATTCAGCAAGTAAAAGACTTGCCTTGTGTGGCAAAAGTAATTGAAGCCTCCTCGGTATGCCCTTGGCTCTCACATCTGAGCTCTGTACTCACCAGTAGCATTTTGGAGCAAACCCATGAAACTCACCACTTCAAGATATGTCTGGTCACCCAGCCATTCTTGCCCTACACAGGACAAGTCATAAATGCCAGGTATTTAAAAGCCCACAATGAGTGCACAGGAGTTGATAAAGAAATACCTCAGCATCCTCATCTCTTGGATGAGACAACTCCGAGGTTGTTCTGCAGTATCCCCAGAATTCCTCAGTGGGACTGACCCCAGTGCTTACTGCAGAAACCATCTGACTCATGCCTTATTTTCTTCCTTCCCTTCCCTGTTTCAATTTTGTACTCCCCTACTGGTGTCTCCTGGGATCACCTTCCAAATATACAAATTGTGCTTCTTGGCACAGATCTGCTTCTAGGGAAATTCAAATGAAGATATATTGGTAAAATTCCTAACAATGCTAAAAATTTTAATTTTAATTTTAATTTTTAAAAAGAGGATGGTGGTGGGACATGGCAGCCTATTGCCATACCATGTTTTAAAAGGCAGTGCAATCAGACAGCTGTAATGCTCAGTTCCAATATCTGCAGCTTAACACTTTTGCATTAAGCCAACAGGTTTCAAGCATATATGTTAACTGTGCACTTTCTGTAAGTGTTTATTTTGTATTTGCAGCACCTGCTCTGACACTGAAACGGTGTTTACAAAAGCAAAACTGCTCTACATGATTAATCAGATTGCTTCGTGGAAAGGGGGAAAATACCCAAATCCAATCATTTATCTTCAATGCTTTTCCAGTCCAATCTTATCCCTTGAGCTGGCTGTGCAGAACAGACTGACGAGGAGATTAGGCAATTATTTGGTATAATTTAATTAAAATAGGAGGCAAATCATATAATGCCTTCATAAAGTTATGTGGGGACTGGATTTCATCTGTGTTGATTATACAACTGCCAAATCACCACTTTAATCTCTCCTGAATCTTTACCTCCCTTAATGAAACCAGTCGTATTATCATTGGATTTTCTTTTTACCATTTTGACAATCAACAGAGTTTTAATCAATTGGATTGATTTTCTCATTCTTAGTCCATCTCAGCATTTTGAAATATATTATATCAAACATTAAGACCAGATTACTTCTATGTTTAAAGGGGATTTACCCACTAATAACCAAAAAGATATGAAAAGGTGAGGGAGGCAAGCGAGAGAGAAAGTACAGGATCCTTGAAGCTACATGCTGCCAAATAAATTTATTACCATTCATGTGACCTTGAACAAAGTTCTTGATCCCTCCAGGCCATTTTTTTTAATCTATGTAATGGAAATAACAATACCTAATTTTCAGGGGTTTTATGAAAATTATAAATAATATACTTAATGTTGCAAGCACATTGCAAGTGTCCAGCGCTGGTTGTTTTGTTTTGTTTTTTAAGTTGGGGTGGTTGTTTTTGGTGGTTTTGTTTTTTGTTTTTTGTTTTCCGTTTTTTGGTATTGCTCAATCTTTGCAGGCTAATTGCTAGTCCAATTGCATTAATTGCCTCTGAAATTGATTATGCTCCTTTGGAAAGCTTTGCATTCCATGTTTCTCTCAATTCACATAGGACCAGTTTTAGCCAAGGCTTTCATATATTTGCAATTTCTATCAAGTCAAAATTCAAAACTTTGCATGGGTAGCTCAGAAGCAGAAATGGAGATGAATGTCCACCTGTAACAAATAGCTATTTTAGAATTGCAAAGACTAAATGAGATAACATAACACACCTAGCTCAGTAGCTGACATTAAAAAATATGGCAATGTTTTAACAAAGGAAAATCATGAAAATGCATTACCATTCCTGTTATGTCATATACATGTAATTTGGACTCACAAATATTATTTTATCCAGATGTTGTACATCAGAGATATTAAATATGAAATATATCCTTATGCATTTAATATCCAGAGAAACCACTCATAATGTAGCTGAATTTTAAATGCTTCCTTTGTTTCTTTTCCCCATAAACTGCATTTGCTTTCTGTCTTAAAACTAAACAGCTGGGAAATATTTCCAACCATTCATTCTCAGTGATTCAAATTTAGGAAATTTGTTTTTAGGGAGAATAAAATATGCCAGTCTTAGGACTTGCTTCCTCTTCTGGACTCAGACTATAAGGATAAAATTCATCCCATGGCACACAGCCCAGTGTGTGAAAATGATCCAGGTTAACAAAAAAAAAAAAAAAACCTTATGTCTAGAAAGCATTCCTAAGATTTCTATCTGGGATTTGTATTCCCAAAACACATATACTCTAACTAAGATAAGGGATCTCTTCTACCCTATTAATATCCAAAAGATCATGACATTTTAGAATAATGCCACAATAAAACACTGCACACACACACATAAACACACACTTTATTTAATATGCCATTTATTCATTTTAATTTTCAACATTTCCACCAAGAAAAGGATTGGAAATTTAGTGATATGCACAAAGAACATTTTATTTTCCATTAGCCATGCCCATAAAATAAACAAATGTGAGGGTTTCAGTCCCCCTTCCCACCTTCAAACTAGCAGGTATAGTAACTAAATTTGGATGATAAATCATTTAATAATTCATAAGAAATAAGTATGACATAAAAGATAATTTCAAATTTATACTGTTTGCTTTCCTCTTAATTGTAACTGTAGAAGAGAGTGACCCTGTGGGCTGCTGACCAGGCTGGAAGTGGGAGTGGGGTACTCATTTTAAGGAAGCACAATTCCTGGGCTTGGGCAGCTTAGACCTCACCACCGAAAATGAATCCAGCAATCATGATCCTAAGTTATAACTGCTCCATCCTCAAACCAGCATGGAAGTCAGGACTCCTTTCCTATTTCAATAATAGCTTATTGCCTGGCACATACAAGTGGATACCAAAGCCAAATTCTTTACAAGAAAATGAATATTAGGTCCCACTGCTTGAATAATAATTAAACTTGGCAGGTTAACTACACTAGATATGACAGTCTGTTAGGGAATGTTCCATTATAGAACCAAAGTATTTGGATATATTATAGACACAATGGATTTGAAGGTCCTTTCTGTATGAAAATGCAGGTATAGTCTCAGAATTATCTTTGCAGAATGGTGCATTCACAGAACAGGTCTGAAGGTCCAAAGTATCTGCAAATAAACTGGATATTGTGATCCTAAATAATTGTCCAACTTTTAAGAGAAAAAGTTAAGCAAACATCCACCTATTGTCATGAAATTCCCTGCAAGTTAAACATTGCTATCACCATTTTAGGGATGAGGAAACTGAGGCTCAAAGTGAGTCAGTAACTTAAAAGTCACATGATGTGGCAGATTGTATTTTCCATAAATAGCCATAATGATATATCCTATTTCACATGCTCTTCTACAATGAAACTTTGAGGTAATGTCTATGCCCCCTCCCTTTTATTCTGGGTAGGCTTGTGACCATGCTAATAAACAGAGTATGGCAGAGGTGATGCTATCTGACTTATAAGGCTAGGACGCAAAGTTCATATAGCCTAGTTATCTTGGGATATTCATTTTGGGGGAAACCAGAGCCTATGCAACCAGTCAAACTACCCTAAGGTCACCATGTTGGAGAAGCCACTAGATGGTCCAGCACCAGTCAAACTACCCTAAGGTCACCATGTTGGAGAAGTCACTAGATGGTCCAGCCTATATCCCCAGCCAACATGACCTCATCCATTTCCTGCCACATGAGCAAGTCATCTTGGACATTCAACTCAGTTGAGCCTTCAGATGACCACAGCCCCAGCCAACATTTAACTGCAACTGCATAAACCACTAAGTTTAGGAGCAAGAATAACTGAGACATGTGGCTAGAAAGTCATCAAACTAGGATTTGGGACTAAGTATGTCCAATCCAGGATTATCATTTTTCCCATTGTGCAGGATATGGGTTTTTCAGTGTAAAAAACATGTATCTTTCAAATTACCTTTCCTCAAGTGAATGATGAGGCCTGATGAATAGGTCCAATCTAGACCAAGGTGCAGCAAAGGTAAAAGAAAATATGAGGCAGGATCCTGAGGCATGACATTCATTAAAGCATTAAAACTAATCAAAGGCATAAAAGAAATCTTTGAGGCACTGGAATCTAGCACAGTTCTTTTGGTATGGTGATTAGTTAGGAGAAAAAATATATATATTCTCTACTCCCCACCCCCCAGAAACATCCTTTGTTATAGTTCTCAGAAATCAAATAAGGCAAGTAGGTAAAAATGGACAGCTATTTTGATTCTAGGTTTAACA
Organism: Dasypus novemcinctus; assembly: GCF_030445035.2. NCBI lineage: Eukaryota > Metazoa > Chordata > Mammalia > Cingulata > Dasypodidae > Dasypus > Dasypus novemcinctus. The sequence goes on from NC_080690.1 coordinate 31,805,679, forward strand.
TAACTCACAAAAGAGAAGGGATAATTCATGGATGCAGAAAATCTACTGGAAGCAAGCATTTTTCATAAGGTTGAAGCAGAGCAATTGAATTTGTTCTTGTCAATCATCATTAAACAAGATATATTGAGTATCCAGGGTGTACAAAGAATCTTGAGATAGTAAAGAAAAAAATGAACAGGACATAATTCCTACTCCCCTAAGCTTTGACAAGCTCTCTAGGGATAAGACACGCATATGTGAAATATGTGAAATGATGGCACAAACAATTGACTTATGTTTTACTTCAACACATGCACTTCCACAAAAGACCTGAGGCATCATGAAAACAAAGATAGCAGAATCAGGGTATCAGAGAAGTAATCTAACATTTGAGGGCCCAGAGTAGACACTGCTTTTACATCAAAACTGTGAGATAATTCATTTTCTTCTCATTTGCAAAAAAATATAGAATTACAGGGGTTAGGTGATTTCCTCAAAGTCTCACAATGAAGTCAAGTTTGATTCTGGACCCTGAAAATTTAGAATCACTCTTTCTACTCTACTCATTATGCAGTAACATTGCAGATGGGCAAAGAGGTACAGTAGAAACTGAAGACTAGATTCAGGACAGTTGCCAAATTTCAGAATTAATAGCATACAAGTAAACAAAAATAGCAATATATCTGGGCTAATTTTTCTATAGTTCTCCACATCACATGATTTTCTGCATCCTTTAGTTGTTTTCCTATCTTTGACTTCGATTGAAGCCAAAATCCTGACAAGCTACCCTGCTTAATTGCTGACCACATCTTTATACCTGCTACCTTTTTTGGCCACTCTATAACTTGCCTCTAAGCCAAATGTGTGTAGCCAAATCAAGTACATTATTTTTCTTTAATCTTATTTAATCTTAATTCCTTGATGAGCACGAAGTCTGAGCAGCCTACTTCATATTTGTTAGAGGTTTGCAATGATTACCAGGTCTTAAGGCTGTGGCTTCATTCTGATCAGTTGAGCAAGCTGCCTAAATGTAGAAGACAGTGTATCACCCCCCAAGAATGAGCCATCTGGGAATGGAGCAGATAAGGACACTCATCCCTTCTGGGCCATCAAACCCTCCTGCATTCCAAGAAAATCCTACCTCCTAGGCCACCACCTCCAAGACATACACAAGAAGAATTCACTTTTACAGCCCTTTATTGACCCAAGGCTGTACTCTGGACCCTAACACCCTCCCCGTGAAATAACATTTCCCGCATATTGATGTACTGTATAAATTCACATCTGCACCTTCCATGAGTGGGCTGAAGTCTCTCTTCAGACCCCTTCACCATGCTGGTGGAGGGACTGAAGTCTGTTCTTCACACCCCCTCCCTTGGGAGAGCTTCCAAATAAATTTTCTGCCTCTGATCATATCAGTCTCCATGTACCAGTGAGCACCATTTTTCTCCAATATATGGTGCCGAAAACCATGTTGAGACTGATCGACTAGTGAGAAATTTCCCTTCTGCAACAGCCGAATGACCATCCAACACCGGACATCGAGTCTCAGCGGGGTGAGTTAAGGATTTCTCCATGGGAGTATCCTGCTGTCTCTCTCTCTCTCCTTTTCTGTTGTCCAGGACAACCCACTGGGAAAACCTAGCACTAGGTCAGGATCCTCACCATTCCCAGAGGGTCACGGCAGGTGGAATACCTGTGTTCCCATGGGAAGAAACCCCTTGGCTCCAGAGACATCTAGCTCCAAGCATGATTTCCTGTTTCCTTGGAGATATCTGGCTGATTGGGGGATGCCTATCTCACTCAGAATCTACCCTATCCTAGAGATCCTTAGTCTCACCCCAGCCAGCTAAAATGGGGAATTCAAGTTTGCCCCTCCCCCCCAAAACCACACCTCCTGACTATCTCCTTCACAACTTTACCTGAAAGGAGACATCAGACCCAAAAAACTCATTTTCTATTCAAACTCTGTGTGGCCACAATACCAATTGGACAATGAAAGTCAACGGTGAAAATACGCACTTTTAATTCCGAAGTTCTCCAAGACTTAAAGAACTTTATCCAGAGAAGTAGCAGACATACGAGATTCCTTATGCTTAGGCCTTCTCTCATCTTTGCATCCACTCCTCCCCCACCAGTCCTGTTCTTCTTTTACACACACATACACACAAAAAAAACCACTTCAAAAGCTTACTTATTCCTCCTTTCTGCCACCCAAATTCCCCAAAAACCTCGGCTTTGATCCAGCTGATCAGACTCCCCCTGCACTGCCTCCATGTATTCCTCGGACATCACATCTACCCTCCTCATTCTCTCACTCCCCTTCTTCCCTCTCTGGTCCTTACCACCTTCCGCCCCTACTTTCTCCCCTCCTCATACAGGTGCCAAAGCTGGAGCTCCTCTCCCCTCCGTGCCCCTCCTTGCCCTCTATACACAGAAAACCCTTCTTCCAACTCAGATATCTCCAATCATGCTCCTCCTCCACTGCTGTAAGCCTCATTAGCACCCCAACTTACTCCATCTTCCTCCAGTGTCCCCACATCTCCCTGGAAACCCACTCCCTTCTCCCCACTCACCACCCATTCTCATGCCCAACTCCCCACTCTCCAGGCTCCTTCCCCAGCTCCTGTCTTCCCTCTCCAGGAAGTGGTTCAGGCAGAAAGCACATCCCCTTCTCAACCTCATCTCTCCCAAATCAAACACCTTCTCAGATCCTATTCCTCTGATCCCTCGCAACTTACCAATACCCAGCTGTACCTAATAAGCTACCTTAACCTACAGTTGTTCACCTCTTACAAGTAAGCTTTCACCTGACTTCTAAATCTAAGTATATTCCTAAAAGGTAATAATCCAAAATATATGTGCTAAATATCTGTCTATCTAAACTGTTAAAGTTTAACTGTGGGAAGCAGGTGTGGCTCAACAGATAGCATGTCTACCTACCATATAAGAGGTCCAAGGGTTCGATACCCAGGGCCTCATGGCTGGTGTGATGAGCTGGCCCACAAGCAGTGCTGCTGCACGCAAGGAGTGCTGGCCCATGCAGGCATGCTCCCAGTAAGGGTGGCCCCTGCAAAAAGAGTGGCCCCTGCACAAGGAGAGCCGCCCCACACAGAACTGCAGCCTGGCCAGGAGTGGTGTCACACACAGAGAGCTAATGTAGCAAGATGACGCAACAAAAAGAGACACAGATCCCCAGTGCCACCTGATGAGAATACAAGTGGACACAGAAGAACACACAGAAGAATGGACAGAGAGAGCAGACGACTGGGGGGGGGGGAATAAAAATAAGTTTTTAAAAATAAATAAATATATAAAGTTTAACTGTATTTATCATGCTCAAATATTCCTAACTGTTGCTGATTAGTAGTAAACATGTTTCCAAAAACAAGATTGCATGTTACAAGCAACACTGATTCCAAAAAATGAAATTTTGAAGGCAGTAAAAATAGCCATACCAAAGAAGTCTGAATTATGAGGCAAAATAATGAACTTTATGTTTTCTGTGTATAGTAACTCTTTTTGTGTTTGTCTGTTAAGTGCCATCGTATATTTTAATACCTCCAGATAGTAATATTAATTCCTAAAAGAGCTCCCCATTCAAATGGCCAAAAATTAAACAAGTGCTTATATTAATAAATAGGTATGAATGCTAATAAAATCTTTAAAGTGATGAAAATTATAAGTCTTGACTGATAAAATTACTACAAATCTCTTCATAAAAGATGGTTCTTGACTAAATTAAAATGAAGTTTATTTTTCTTCACAGAATGAAATGTAAGATATTGAAAGAAGTAAAAAGTTTGTAGGAGTGCTCACTGAAATTTGATAAGTTTGTGCAAGAAAAATGTTTTGTCCTAAGATAAGATGGCTGGTTTTTGTAAAATCAGAATGGACGTATGTAAGACAAAGCTTGAATGCTTGTGGCAAGTTGTAGAAGGTGTTGTCGCAGCGTTGAGTAAGGAAACGTGTTCTGTGAAGGCAGAGTTTGTCTTGAACTGAAGTAACTTTACTCTATGCAGTTATAAAAAGCTTGTAAAAGCATTGCTTACACTGAAATATTCAAATGGCTAATTACAAAAAATCATTATTAAACAGAAACTGAATTCATGATTAGAAGCCACCTCAATCTGCCTATTACAGAGGTAATAGGGGAAAATACTGCATACTACAGTAGTAAAAGAGAAAAATAATTTAATTCCATTGGATATCTTAAGTTTTCATAAAATAATGAGAAAAACAGTTTTTCCTGCACTGCTAAAATAAAATACCTGATAATTAATGTAATCATGACCATTGTTTGCTCTAAAAAATTTGCTTCGAGACAGTTTCCAAAATCATTTTAGTAACTTATGTATGTAGGGTGTATAAAATATGTTTTATTGTTAAGAAAAAAGATAATAATTTTGTCCTAAGATAAAACAACTAGTTTATCTTAAAAGCCTAAGATAGACAAACAATTAGGACAAGCTACAAAGTCCTGACTGTCTATCACATTCTTAAATAGTGCTTACTTAAGTAAAACAAAAAAGCTGGGGAATCGGACTTGGCCCAGTGGTTAGGGCATCTGTCTACCACATGGGAGGTCTGTGGTTCAAACCCCGGGCCTCCTTGCCCCATGTGGAGCTGGCCCAGGCGCAGTGCTGATTCGTGCAAGGAGTGCCCTGCCATGCAGGGGTGTCCCCCACAGATAGATAAATAAATAAATCTTTAAAAAAATTTTTTAAAAAGCTATACCTTCTGTTGTAACTGATGAAGTATAATGTTTTCTCATATGATTGGGGTACTGAAAACCCTTCATCCCTCACTTAGCTCAGATATTAAAACCATTATATGTGTTAATCAGAAAAGGTTGTGCATGGAAATAAAAGCCACGCCCCCACAAAGCCGGCTGCTTTTAAAACAGTAACACAGGCTCAAGCAGTAACAGCGTGGAACCCCAGCAACAACTACAGTTCCAGTAAAAGTAACGGGAGAGACTTGTGGACAAATATCACATCTAAGTCCAGCTCCATCACACAGAAACACAAACTCCAAAGTAGGGCCAACTGACATGGCACTGACCTCCATCCAGAGGCAACATTTTAAACAAATACCACTTAAGAGTTAGTCACAATTGCAAGAAGAAATCAAAGTGCAAGACAAAAACAATGAACTGTTGTGAGCTGCCCTCTGTGGAGAAGAGAAATCTGTGGAAGAACATCTGGAACGCCTGCCAGCAGTGACAGGTAACTGTCTATCAGGTCCCTGCCCCCTCCTCTACATCTCTCTTGGGACTGTTAAGACACATGCCCTCGTGAAAATCCAGAGCCATACCATTGAGACCCAAAAAAGCAGCAGAGTTGGGGTTTGGTGTATGCTCAGGGGACCTGAATCTCTCGACTGTCCGTGTGATAGCCAGGCCCTGAGCCTCAACAGACCTGCAACTCCTACCCTCTGGTTTAATGAACTTACTCCAGTCAACTAACAGGGAGGTGAGGAAGGTCAACCACCACACCAGGGAGCCAAGAGTGTCTACAACTGCAAGCAGGAGAATTGCATCCATCATCCATGTGGAATCTAAGCCCCTCTCGATATAGATGTGGAGTGGGCATAACCATCCCAGGGTCCACAGGATGGAGGAATAGAGTATGGATTAGAGTGGATTGACTGATATTCTATTCTGGAACTATTGTGATTAGTAATGGAAGAAAATGTATCATTAACGTGGAGAAAGTGGCCATGGTAGCTGCTGAGGGTAGGGAGAGGGAAGAAGAGATATGATGTGGGGGCATTTTCAGGACTTGGAGTTGTCCTGGGTGGTACTGCAGGGACAGTTGCTGGACATTGTACATCCTGCCATGGCCCACCAGGTGGACTGGGTGAGAGTGTAAACTACAACGTAAACCACTATCCAAATGTACAGCAGTGCTCCAAAATATATTCACCAAATGCAATGAATGTGCCACAATGATGAAAGAGGTTGTTGGTGTGTGAGGACTGGGGTGAGGGGGTTGGGGACTATATGGGGACCTCATATTTTTTTAATGTAATATTAAAATAATAATAATAATAATAATAAAGCAGAGTGAGTAGCTCCACCGAAAAAGCAAATGTCGTGGATATCAGACTTTGTAGTGCCTAGGTCAGCAATTCCAGTTGCCTGTCACTCACCAGCAGCTCATGAACATCGCGCACAAGTGTCCATTGTGCTCACTCCAATGACTGCAACAGTTACCTCCCTGGATAACACATACTGACCGAGCTCAGACCCCAGTAGCAAGATGGCAAGTGGATTACATCGGTCCCCTCCCTCTCTCAGAAGGGGCAAGATATGCTTTCAGTACTGCAGACACTGCAAGGGGACTCTTGTAACCTTGTAACCAAATCCTTCCAACAATGGACTAAGTCTAAATCACAAGTTAAAATGCCAGCTGCCCCAAGCCCAAAAGGGGACATAATAAGAAATTGTTGTTGCCTATGCTTCAAACTATGTAAACTGGGGAAAATGTGGTCCCTTTGATCACTGAACTGGTCTCTGCAGCTCTGCTGGTTGGGAATCTTAAATCTATGAACAATCACTCAAAAACCCTGTTATGAAACCACAATTTAAAAATCTAAAGTCCCTATTCCAGCTAAAACTCCATGTGTATAAGCCCATCAAATCATGTAATTATACTGTCAGCCATTAATGCCGTTAATGTTTAATGCTGAAAGTATAATCTTATTATTCCTTCTCCTCAGACTCCTGGAGGCGATAACCTCATAGCCCACCCTAAATTTCACGGTTAATTCCTATCCTTACCTCAATTATAACTCTCATTCTCCTCCTATCAGCAGGTCCAAGTATCTTCCATGCAATAACTCAGTTTAACCAGACAGCCATCCAAGATGTCACCCATGATCATGTACATGATCTTCTCCTGCTGCTGCAAAAAAAAAAAAACAGTGCCTGCTGCCCAGCTAGAAGCCAAAATATTTCAACACCGAAAAAGAAACAACTGAACCCCACAACACCTTCCTGCTCTCCCTCTCCACCCAAACATATCGAAAACAGTTGAGAATTTTAAGTCTCCCCTACCCCAATAACAGATAACAGCTGACCCCAAATCCCACCCCAGACCCTAATTCAACAGGATGTACTAGGTCTGTGCAATCGTAAATAAAACTTGTTGTTTTCACATTAACAGAACTGGTCAAGTAGAAGAGAATCTTAAAATCTTTAAAAAATTTTAAAAAAAACATAGAAATCATTCAGAGAGCCCAAGATAATAACTTATGGAAATCAATTATGGCTATCCTTATTCCTTTCTTATTTTTCTTCACCCTTAAAATCAATCCTTTTACCCATTATAACACGATTAGTAATAGTATTGCTGCTGCTTCTTTTTGGTCCTTGTCTCTTACAGCTTCCTGTCTGATTCATACACTGAATCATACAGTCAACAACCCAGGAATATGTAAACAGCATCTTTCTACTGCATGAACAACAATATCAACCCCTGTGGGACCTGAAACCACAGCCCACTGTACAGGATGGAAGGGAACTTCTTTTCTCCACCCCTTGACAGCAGGAAGTAGCCAGATCAAGCCAACGCCCCAAATCCCCTCACCCTTCCATCCTGCTCAATACCATATACCCCAATACCCAAATCCCCTAATAAATATATCTATAAACAGTTAGGAGTGTTAGAGGTTTGCAATGATTGCCAGGTGTAGCAGTTTGATATGGTTTTATGAATTCCAAAAATAGATATTGGATTATGTTTGTAATCTGATCTGTCCTGGGCATGATTGAGTTATGATTAGGGTGTTGAGTCTCCACCCCTTGGTAGGTGGGGACTCACAGATAGAAGGCATGGCAAAGAACAGTGTTGAGGCTTTCTGATGTTGGAGTTTTGATGTTGGAGTTGGATGCTGAAGCCTTAAGTTGGAGTCCCAGGAAGTAAGCAGAGGATACAGAAGCAAGCCCCAGGAAGAAAGGGACATTGAAACCAGAGAGAAGCCTGAACCCTCGCAGACATCAGCAGCCATCTTGCTCCAACACGTGAAAATAGACTTTAGTGAGGGAAGTAACTTATGTTTTATGGCCTGGTATCTGTAAGCTCCTACCCCAAATAAATACTCTTTATAAAAAAACAACCAATTTCTGGTATTTTGCATCAATACCCCTTCGGTTGGCTAATACACCAGGTCGTAATGTTGTGGAATTTAAGAGAAGTTCAATTATTTGAGTATAGAGAGGCCAGGACTCAGGAATGATTTTGAGAAGGAAAAATGGTTTATTGACGGCCGGCCGGACTCGGGAGCTTTCAGTTTGAATCCCGAGCCCCGAACAAGATTTTCAAACGTCTTTTATACAGAGAGGAAAGGCCAAATGGTCCCTTTGTTTCAGTTCTCAATAGGCTTCAATTAGCATATATCTTCCACATCTTAGGTAAGCTTTTAGCATAGACTCCAGACATTCTAGATAAGCCTTTAGCATATTTGGTTTTTGCATTTCCCCTAAATACTTAAAGTTTATAGCCCCCGGTTTGTTAAACATTTCCTGGGACTGGAGCTGCTGCTAGTCCCCAAGGGCAGGACTGCAGCCCCCCACCGTTCCACACCCACAAGTCAAACAACTTAGTTAAACAACTTAGTTATCTCTGAAGAGACAAAGAGCCTTCCACCCATAGCCCACATCATTCCCCCCTTTTGTCAAAGTTTACTTGCTAAGCTTTGGCATAATTATTGTTGGAGCTATGAGGTGGATGGCTGTTTATTGTCTTGACTGATTATTTATCAGTCTTTAGTACAGCATCCAGGACCGTTTTTAGAAGTTTAGAACTTTTCATTCTGGACAGCAGAATCTTGGGCAGGGGCCTCCCCAGTTATTCTGCTGCCACTGGCACTCACGTGGATTTCCAGTCAGGTTCCAGATCCATCTATTACTTTTATTTTACTTTTAAAGAGTTTACACCTTTAATTTAAAAGGGGTGCTGAAGGGAGACGATCTCTTTTCTGTAACTGCTTCCTGCTGGCCATGGGCTGTAGTCACTGCCTAATAAGGTGTAAAACTCTTTAATTTATTCTAACTGGAGGAAGATGGATCTGGCATTCTGTACGAAGTTGGATGAAGTTTTCATATGGTTAATAAGATGTTCACTCTGAAAGAAACAAACTTAATTAAAATTTTGGAATACCTGTTTCTAAAAGAGGACACATTGGATTACAGAGGTAGACAAGGTTAGGTGCCTATAAAGATGGCATTCCTTAAAAGCTGGTGGGAACAGCATATATATTCTTTTTTAAGTTATCCATCTTTAGGGAGAAATTGCAACAGACACTTAGCTTTGTCTGAAGACACATTCCAAGCTGTTCAATGATTGACACTCATTCGCTCTGTCAGATGCTCCTGGTGAACTGGTACTCCTTGGGCAACTGGCTTCACTCAGGATTAGAACACTAATTTGGAAATACTCTTAGTTTTCACCTGTGGGAGTGATCAGAACTACAGAATAAAGATTTTTACACCTTGGTTTTCATTGTACAATTTCTAGCAATTTTGACTTGTTCAATAGGTGACTCACCATCAGCAAGCAAGCCTCACTTTTGCTAACTGAGACTGGCTGAGACTGCCACCTTATTCTATAGACATGTTATTAACTGTTTAGAAAATGATTTTACCAGGAATTTAACATGTCTAATATACTTCTGCACTTGATCCAAAATAGAAAAGATAACATTACAATTATTAGGCATATATTTAGTACAGGATAAAAGTACAGCACTTAATATTAACTAATGTATTACTTAATGCATAAGGATTCAGAGTTGCCATTATTAGTTTTGAGTTTCAGGTTTGTAATACTTTACATGTTATCTCTCCATGAGAGCAGGCCATAATGCCAATTGTGTTTAAGTTTTACTTACAGTCTCCTGGTATCATGGCTCCACTTAGCATGTTCTTCAACGCAGTGAGCAAGTTGCAGCATCCTTCCAGTATTCCAGAGATTTTCCAGTATTCTACTAGCCTGGTGCATAGTGCTCTCTGGCACCATGGAACAGTGCCAGTCTGGAGGCGATATCCATTGTACACTTGGCTGTACTGAGTCATTATTGGCTGCAGGAGCTTGAAACTGCAATATAGTTTCCATCGACTTCAGGAGCAGAACCAGAGACTGATATAGCACATATTTTTAATTGAGGGGTCAGTGACCAACCTAGCCAATAACTCACATGGAGAGGCCACCTGTAATGTATACAAGGCCTGGTTCGAATGCACAAGAGTTTGACAATGTTAAAGTTTATTCCTTGTTTTATATATATTTTAAACAACTTAACGCAATACATATATCAAATGACTATTTACTTACACAATTTTACTATGAAGATAACAGTAGGTACTTTACTTTAGTAATAGAGGAAAAATAATATTTTTCATTGTTAGAATGAAAACAGAATATTTCCAATAGAATCAAGACAACTTTTTATTACCATTTACTTAAATGTGTATTTTGCAGTGGCCTTCAGACAGGTTTATTATCATGAAGTTATTTCTGCTACCAATACCAATCTAAGTTTCTTTAGTTAACAATGACTTCTACAATTAGAACTATTTAAACATTTTCAGTTTGGAAGATGTTTTACAAACTCCTTATAATTGACTATAGCCGCATTGACTAGACACCTCATGTTTAAATAAACTTACTAAATTACAATTACCAATGAAAGAAATTTACTCTTTATTTAAGAGAGCATATCTACAATCTTTTTCCTTTAGCCTAATTTCACCAATGTGAACTTACAATTTTCATTACTGTAAAGATTTTGTACATATGTTAATTTAGTTTATAAATTAACTATGGGAGATTACACTCAAGTTAAATAAAATTGAAACCATAATAGTTTATGCAAGGAATGTTCTCTTTTTCCCTTACAGGAAGCTAAAAACTTCTTTTCTTTAAGTTATGAAAATTATTAATTTAAAAGCATAACTGACTACCAGGTTTTAAAACACATTACACAATTACTTAATTTTTTAAAAATCATAACCCAGGAAAGATCTCTCCATAGTTTTTATGGACTTTCCTTTACTTACTGAAATTTGTTAATAGAGCCACTAATTACCTTATTTTGTTGGAAAGAAATCTTCTGGAAGAAAATAAGGCTCACCAGATTGTGGAGAAGAAAATAATTTATTCTCAATCTTGCAAGAAGGGGCGCAGAGCCAGATATGGCTGGTGCCCCGAACAAAGAAAAATGACACAATTTATACCCCTAAGCCTAGCATGCAAGCTCTTCCTCTGTTTTTCCATAGATTGGATACTTCAGAAGTTACAGCTTATCTGAGATTTAACTTTCCCACGCAAAAGTTTGATTTAACTGCTTCCTCTATCACATTCCAACCATTTTAGTTTTTACCTGCTCCCCCCTTTTTCAAATAAGGAATAGAATTTAGTGCTGAAATGGCACCGACTTAGTTAGCTCCTTCTTGGGCATCCTTCCACTGCCCATAGGACTGGCCTAAACTGGTCTCCTCCACTGCTGTCCAACCCGGGAGTGGGAGACTGAGGCAGCAGGCCACCAGGTTACATCAACATTTTTCTTATGTGAAAATTAACCTAATCTTTGTGTGTGTGTGTGTTTTTTTTTTTTGCAATTTATGGCTGACAAAGGTTTAAACTGGGAAATTACCAGGCAAACTGATTCTTAATTCCCTACCCTAGTAAGATAGGTTTAATCTGCCACACCTAGTCTTGCCTTAAAAGCTCTTGCAAAGAGGAGGCCCTTTCCCAATTGTTTCCATAATCAGATTTCTATGACTTTTTCATCCTGCTTAGTTCAATTTGGGCTTTAAGAATATTTATAAATATAACTGCATATTTAATTTTTAACAATTTGAATAGACCTCTTTTAAGAATTTTTATTTGTTAATTTGATATTATCCTGATGTATGAAGACATACATTGAGCATTTTTTTAAAAAAATGGGCAGACACAAAGAGCTAGACACAAACACAACTCATTGATATTACTTGTAATTTGCATTATTTTATATACTGTTTAGCTTAATTAATTAGGGGTCCAGAAATACATATTACTTATATAACTGCATATTTAACCTCAACAATTTGAGCAAATAGGCAGACATGAATAGTTTGACACAACAACATGACTTTAGTTACTTTAAACTTTTCAAAGACTTTTGAAACTCTTCTTAATTTGCACTATGACCATGCAGTTTACCACAAGAATTTTCTTTCTTACTTAATGGATTGTAATAACCAAAATGTTCTCAATGCCTTAGCACCATTTTGTTTTAGAACTTTATATTTTACCTTGAAATTAGCAGAATTTTGGATAAGCAACAAGATTAATTTTATATATATTTACTGAGGCTATTTGAAGCCTCAGGGAGACAGACTGCTTTCTCTCATGAATTGCCACTCTTAGGAACACTGACCGTCAAGGCAGGAGACTTCTCCCCCTCCACCCCCCTTTTGGTTTTGGAGATAATAAAACTCCAGTGGCCATTTAACCTTATTCTATCAGGCAGCAATTTATTTAGTTTACACTTGAATTCATGAGAGAAAGGGTTACTAATACCAGGAGAGGAGGCAGTGATGTCCCAGCTCTTCTCAATTATGAAATAACCATAGGCAAAGGCAAAGGGTGAGGTTAGGCTTGAAGTAACCATAAACAAAGGAAAGGTTAGTGTAGAATTTACACTTAAATAATAGTTTCAGGCTAAATTCACCCAGCTATAATCTCAGTTATTGTCTTTCCACTGTTTTATAATATAAATGCATTTATAAATGATTTTAACTCTTAGTTACAGTTTTTATTAATTTTTTAAAACCTATTAATTTTATAACACCTTTAAATACCTTTCATTCAACTTATAACATATTAAATGAACTTAACCATTACTTTAATTTTTCCTTTAAAGTAAAAGAATAAATCTCTTGCAGTTAGTTTGAAATAAAAGGCTACTTTTCAGGATTTGATTTCTAGAACATAAAATGTTCTTTTAAAAGAGGTAAGACTCTTCTTCAAACATTGAGGATATGATGAGGTTAAAGCACAAGAAGCTATTGATAAAATATTTTCTTTGTATATTGATCTTACTCAATTTAATCATAAAAATTTCCCTTCCACAAACCTTCTACACTTTCAGTATTCATTCAGGTTCTGTCCCACACTCTACTCTTTCCAATAATCAATCATTTTATCTTAGGACAAAATCATCTTCTGTTGCCTTAACAATAAAAACACACTCCATATATCCCACATGCTAAGTTACCAGGCAAACTTCTTACAACATATAATTGCCATTAATACTAAACAAGTTTGTTAAAATAATGAACTTTTCTTCTCTTTAAATACTTAGTAGCATGTAATACCAGAAACAGTTTTTTTGGAAGCAAGTTGGCAGGGGAGATTGGCTGCCAAAAAAGTTTGTTATAAAATTGCCTTTTATTATTATTATTATCAATTCAGTTTTGTTAAATAATGACTTTCTGCAATTAGCCACTTAAATACCTTAAACAATGCTTTGTAAAACTTTTATAATTATTTATACCCTTAAGACAGATTTTACCTTCACAGAACACATTCTCTCACTTAAGGTTACTACAATACCTTCTAAGAACCTGAGCAGAATGCAAACGTATTTTGGCTTTGACACCCTAAGGAGGGAACTTTACTGCATTTATTCTGATTCTGCTTTTCACCCTCTTCACTTCCCCCCCTTCCAGGCAGTCAGGCGCACAACAAACAGGAATGCGGCTTATGAATAGAAGGGTGGACTCACTGGAAAGGGGCAAGCCGCTCCCCGATTTCCAGCTTTCAGCCAAAATGGGCAGACAGAAACTACTCAAATTTGGCAACTCTCTCAGGAACCCAGCCGCCCCGACTGGGACATTCCCAACAAACTTGGGTGCTTGGCGCGGACACAGATGGCCTCCAAGCCCCGGCAAAGGGCCAGACCAGAGACAAGACAGCAAAACATGCACAAACATCTAGACTCCTCAGCTTTTGCCCCAGAATCATTTCACCCCCTTGCCAATGGCAAGGGAGGGCTCCAGCTCAGCTGTAATTCTACTTTATGTAAGGACACAACTCCAACACTAACATTGAGCTGACACAGACAGAAGCACAAAGGTCACTAATCTGACTCACAAGTTTATATATTTATTTTCACCACGGCTGCCCCCACAGCCATCACAAACCTCAGAACACTTAACATTTGGTATAAAGCGAATTCATTCACAAATTAGCACCATAACAAAAGATTTCAGCTAGACTTTTCCACTGTTTAAACTTTACATCCAGACCAAGCTCCACCAGAAAAGCCGATCCATTTTCCTGTAACCAAGTTTTGTTTTCCTTAATCTAGACCAATTTCTAGGATATTAGGACTTGAACCTATAAATACCCTTCCTATTAAAATCGAGACTCCACTCCTTTAGTGGATATAAGACCAGTACCAGATTCTAACATGCAGTTAGACAAACCCAAAACACCAGGGCTTTTCCCCAGTTTTCCTCCTTTTCCCAAGCCTAGAGAGAACGGCTTCCCCCCAGCCTTCTGGGGCTACTAGGGTTCTCTCGGGAGGTGATCAGCCTCCCCTTCCTAGCAATTAAAGCTAGGGCCTTCCAGACTGTGCTCACCCGGGGAGTCTTACCTTCTTCCATGTTTGGAGTTCTTTTTCGTTCCCAGAATCTTTCTCTTCAGACCTTCCATTGCCCTCGATTTTTGTCGGGAAGATTCTGGTGGAGCCCACATCTTTTCTGGATTAAATTTAATCCAGGGGTGCCCAGATTTGGGGTTCACCCGAGTCCTCCCGGCTTCCTCGGGGATTTGGAAGGGGCAGCAAAATGCTACCGTCTCTGGCCTTCATTTATTGTCCCACCAGAGTCGCCAAAAATGTTGTGGAATTTAAGAGAAGTTCAATTATTTGAGTATAGAGAGGCCAGGACTCAGGAATGATTTTGAGAAGGAAAAATGGTTTATTGACGGCCGGCCGGACTCGGGAGCTTTCAGTTTGAATCCCGAGCCCCGAACAAGATTTTCAAACGTCTTTTATACAGAGAGGAAAGGCCAAATGGTCCCTTTGTTTCAGTTCTCAATAGGCTTCAATTAGCATATATCTTCCACATCTTAGGTAAGCTTTTAGCATGGACTCCAGACATTCTAGATAAGCCTTTAGCATATTTGGTTTTTGCATTTCCCCTAAATACTTAAAGTTTATAGCCCCCGCATTGTTAAACATTTCCTGGGACTGGAGCTGCTGCTAGTCCCCAAGGGCAGGACTGCAGCCCCCCACCGTTCCACACCCACAAGTCAAACAACTTAGTTAAACAACTTAGTTATCTCTGAAGAGACAAAGAGCCTTCCACCCATAGCCCACATCAGTAAGGCTGTGGCTCCATTCCTATAGATTGAGCGAGCTGCCTATGTGTAGAAGACAGTGTATCACCCCCCAAGAATGAGTCATATCACAGTGGGAATGGAGCCGATAAGAACCCTGATCACTTCCGGGCCATCAAACTTCCTGCATTCCAAGAAAACCCTACCTCTTAGCCCACCACCCCCAAGACATGCACAAGAAGAATTCACTTCATGAACTAACATTTCCCGCCTATTGATGTACTGTGTAAATTCACATCTGCACCTTCCATGAGTGGGTTGAAGTCTCTCTTCAGGTCCCCACCATGCTGGTGGGGATGCTGAAGTCTGTTCTTCAGACCCCCTCCATTGAGAGACTTTCTCAATAAATTTTCTTCCTGTGGTCCTATCAGTCTCTGTGTCCCAATGAGCACCAATTTTCTCCAACAATATTCACATTCATCTATGCTTTTAAACTATTTTTCACTTTCTTGAACTTGCTCTTCTGGTTATTACGAAAACCTACACAACCATACTAAAAGAGTTTAGAGAGAAAACTGTACCTGGACCTGAACTTGTCAGAGATGGTTTCCTTAATTAAGCCAGGAGTACTTGAGCATCACTTTAAAAATGTGGAGTCACTTAGAGTATCAGGAAATGTGGAAAGAATATAATTTCAGGGAGAGGTGGGTGAAAGTACAACTATCACAAAATTTGATTGTTTTACTTTTCAGTAAATGTTTTTACCTAAAATTTAAAAATAAAAGATGTACTTGTACCAGGCACCTACTCTGCTCCAGCCATTTTTGCTATGTACTTGTATATGATTGTCACTGATGATTAAAAGCATTGAACACTGAAATACTAGCTAAAAGATGGACTAAATCACAAGGCAGACTAAATCCAAACTTTTCAGTTTAGAGGCTTTTTTTCATCCAAGACAAATGATGTAAACCCAGCGGAAATGAAGACTTGAAAAGACAATTACACATTGAATACATGTTCTCAGATGCAAATTGATGTCTGGGGCAGTTATGTAAATTCCCTCTCCCCCTTGTCCCCACCCTCACAAAATACTCAGTGCTTTCAGGACAGCTTTTCTCCCCTTTTAAAAATAACATTATTGGAAATTTATTTTAGCCTTCTTTCAGGGACATGAGAAGAAAGAGATGTTTTTGGGTTTTAGCTTTTTTTAAAGCCCAATACAGTCTCTAGCTATGTTAATTAAGAGGGATTTTTATATATATATATCCTCTAGTCTAGCTTGCCCTTTGGTATCTGTAGCAGTTTGATATGGTTATGAATTCCAAAAATAGATATTGGATTATGTTTGTAATCTGGTCTGTACCTGGACATGATTAAGTTATGATTAGGGCTTTGATTGAGCCACATTATTAAGGCATTGAGTCCCCTGGCTGTGGCTCACAGATAAAAGGCATGGCAAAGGACAGAGTTGAGGGTTTTTAATATTGCAGTTTTGATGTTGGCGTTTGATGCTGAAGCCTTAAGCTGGAGCCCTGGGAAGTAAGCTCACAGAGGAAAGAGAAGTAAATCCCAGGAAGAGAAGAAACTTGAACCCAGGAAGAAGCAAGCCCTGGGAAGAGAGGAACACTGAACCCAGAGAAAAACAAGACCCTGGAAGGGAGGAACCCAGGAAGCCTGAACCCTCACAGACTTCAGCAGCCATCTTGCTCCAACATGTGAAAATAGACTTTGGTGAGGGAAGTAACTTATGTTTTATGGCCTGGTATCTGTAACCTCCTACCCCATATAAATACCCTTTATAAAAACCAGCCAATTTCTGGTATTTTGCATCACCACCCCTTTGACTGACTAATACAGTATCAATTGATGATGGCCAACATCCATTAAACAAAAACTGGTCCTATTTTTCCCTTATTTCCCTTTTCAGCAAATCTCACGACCTGATAGTCATTTATTTATATAGAAGATTAGCATAAGAACATGGACTCTAGAACTATGTCTAGGGAGACATGAGGATTAAATAGGGTAATATTTATAAAGTGCCTTGGGAAGTTCCTGACACATAGTAAGTCCTTTCTAAGTGTTAACTATTGTAAGTATTGGGATGAAAGACCCCAAGCAGGCAGGAATTTTTGTCTGTATTGTTAGAATTTCCTCCTTATAAGGTTTGCAGTGATTAACAGGTCATAGAGCTGTGACTCTATCAATTGAGCAAGATGTCTATGTGGGGAGCATATTTCTCTCCAGGGATGAGCCATATCACAGTGGGAATGGAGCAGATAAGGACCCATTCTTTCCAGACCCCTACATTCCAAGAATACCCTACCTCCTAGCCCACTAACCCCAAGCCATGCACTAGAAGAATTCACTTTTACAGCCCCTAATTAACCACAGGCTATACTCAGTCTCTAACCCTCTCCCCACAACTAACATTTTGATGTAATGTATAAAGTCCTATCCTCCACCTTCCACAAGCGGGCTAAAGTCTAAACTTCAGACCCACTCCATCAGGAGAGCTTCCCAATAAACTCCTGCCTGCCTGCAATCCTCAATCTCCATGTCCCAGTGAGTGCCATTTTTTCTCTAACATGTATAATTCACTGTTGTATCTTCCGTGACTAGTGTCTTCCACGTAATAGGTACTCAGTACGTAACTGTTAAACAAATATATCATTTCATTGCTTGTTTTATTTTCATAATAATGAATGAGATTCTGCTGGAACTGTATTATTCTAAAAAATTATTTTAAAGTTTTAAGTGAAGAGGACACATCAAGTTCTGCTACTGACCAAATAAACTAGACTCAGACTTAACAAACCTCACCACTGAATAGCTCTAAGGAGCCAATAGAATAAACGCATGGCCCAGGGAATTTCGAGGTGAGTTGTGGTAATATCTGTGGTTATAGCAAATGCTAATTGAGCCCTTCTTACAAACAAGGCACTTGTCATACATCATCTTATTGAATTCTAGTGTAACCTTATAGGGTGGGGTGATTTTTCAATCCTACTGTTACAGATGATGACCTTGAAGCTCAGAGAGGATAAACAACTTGTCCCAGTTCACGCAGTTGACAGATTTAAACAACTTGCCCCAGTTCACGCAGTTGACAGATTTAGAATCCAAGGATTTCAAACTTGAGAGCATGTTTTTGATCACTTCGCTATGTGTTAATATAATCACTTAATGAACAATTCCACTTAGTAAACAATTCATTGAGAATCTAAGATATGCCAGACTCTATTTTGAGTACTTTGCAAAGGAAAATGTTATTGAGGGGCGATATCATCAACATGGTGACATATGACATTCCCTGGAAAAGTTTTCCCTGAGACTCTGCTAATAAAAGGACAAATTCCACTTTCTTGGAACTGTAGAGGACGATAGAGACTAGAGAATGATTCATAAATGCTGAATCGAAAAAGAAAAATACTCTCCAAGACCAGGTAGAAGATTTTCTTCCTTTAGCTGCCAGTCTGGACCTCTCCCTCCCCTCCCCCCACTTGGTCCCATGCAGCTTGAGAATCACACAGAGGCACCATTGCCCCGGTCCTTCGTGCCACAAATGGATACTATGGAGCCACTCACAGTGGCACCTTAGAACCCCACACACATCCCAGCATGGGACCTAGGGTGGAACACAAGCAAATGAGGACTGCTGCATGCCAAAAAAGAGAAACACCACAGCAGATCTGTTGGCAAGAGGTGCACACACTCAATCCAGATTCTACTGGCTAGACCACCTAAATGCCAAATAGACTTTTTTTGGGCAGACTCACCTTTCTGGGTTGACCCCATCTGGGTCTCTGAGGTGGGATACCCTAATAGGGAAGAAACCAGAGGCAGAAAAGCCTTACAGAAAAAAGAAGAGGGATGGGGATTGAACTGTTTTAATACAGGATGGGTTCCAGAACTGAGAAATAAGAAGAAAAGAAGTAAAAAGAAGTAAGAAGAAGTAAACTGAACTGAGGGAGAGAATATAAACAAATTGTAGGGGCTAGGGAGAAAATTCTGCACAAAAACAAACAAAACAGATCAAGATTCCCAGAGAAGGAACAGAAGAAAGGGAGCTTTCTCCTGAAGGTGAAACAATTGCACAAAAAGGGCAATTTTTTAAATTGTACTGCATATCCAGGGCAAGAATCACTGAAGAAGAGCTGAGATAATTAGAACAGTTAAACAAGGACTACTCTAAAAGTCCATTGTAAATTGCACTAAATGTCAAAGAAACCCTTTATGTAAAGCCAATCTACAATAAAACCCTAGACAAGAGGGAGAAACAGACCTTCAGAATTAACTCATCGAGATAATCGATGCCCAGACATCAGCAAAAAAAATTACAAGCCATATTAAGAAAGATGAAATATAACTCAGTCCAGGGAGCAAATTAAAACTTCAAAGGAGACACATAATTTTGAACAACTAATCAAAGAAGTTCAAACAAATTTCCTATATCAATTCAAGGAGATGAAGGAAAATAAGGATATAGAGCTAAAGGATATTAAGAACATGTTGTCTTACAAGTACCAAGCTAACAGATTGCGCCGCAATGGAAGTGTTCCACAAGATCATGCAATGATGGATATAGGACACGTTAAATTACAACAAAAAGGCATAAAAGTCTATAGGCTAAAATGCAAACCATAATGTAAAACATAAGATAACTAAAAATTTAGAAAATTGTATAGTCTAAAATATAAACCATAATGTAAACCAAACATCAGCTGCAGCAAATATAATATGAACATGTAAAAAGATCATTGCTGGGGAAGGAACAAAGGGTTTGATGCTGGATATATGGGAGTACCATATATTTTATATGTAAATTACTGTGATCTAAAACTTATGTGAAGACAAAATAATTAGGGGAAAAAAAAAGAGTGTAGACACTGAGGAAGAAATGGAAGAAATTGCCTTGCCACTGTACATACAGGGTAACACCTGATGGAAGGCAAAATGTTAAAAACAAAGCTTTTTCATTTTTCCTACCCCAATTTATTTTTCCTTTATTTAATGTTTCTAAATTAGTATGTATTCTATACCTAACCTTTAAACCCATCACTATATTCCATTTTACTCTTAATGGAACCTGGCAATATATTGGGCTTCCTTTTTGAAGAAGTTTTGGACCACAGAGAGGTTCAATTATGGTGGGGGAGGAGCACTCATGTGGGGTGTTATTGGTGGGGGGGGGGTACATGGTTGAGAGTGAGTTCTCCAGGGCATGTATACAGGGTACATAAAAATGTTTGGATATTTTCACAATGGTTTCAGTTAAAAATGACAACTGAGGGAGTGCTGAGTTCCTAGCCAGGGGAGCTCTATACATTCCCCAATGGAACAGCAATAATCCCCCAAGTGCAATGGCAAAGACCAACAAAGATGGATGGTCCAACGATGAGCCCTTGATACTGATGGCTCCAATTATGAGCCTGTGTGCCTGAAATATGAACTAGGCCTAGAGCTGTAGGGTGCCTAAGAGTTACCTCCTGAGAGCCTCCATGTTGCTCAAATGTGGCCACTTTCTAAGCCAAACTCAGCATGTAGATACATTGCCTTCCCCTGAGCATGGCACATGACTCCTGGGGATGATCCTCCCTGGTGCCAAGGGATTACTACCAAGCACCAGTTGATGATGTAACTAGAAAAAGACCTTGAATAAAGGGATCAACTCAGACTGGCAGAATATCTCAGCCTTAATGTAATATCAGGTGTTAAAAACTGCTTTTTGACTTTGGATAAAAGGGGGAAATGGAAAGGACAAGTGAGTTTATATGGCTATGAGTCTCCATAAAAGAGTTGGGAGGTCATCAGAGGGGTGATGCTTATGCACGCCTTAGCAGGGTACCAGAGACAGCCAAGGAAGATGGAAACCCAGGTGCTGGTTCTCCTGAGGGCTACAGAGACCCATAGGTTCTATGGTCATAGCAGATGGCTCTGGAGTTCAGGATCATGTCAGTTGGCCCTATTTGGAGTTTGTGTTCCTGAGTGTGATGGAGTTGGACTCAGATATGACTTTTCTACACATGCCTCTTCTGTTACTTTTACCACGCCCGTGGTTGGCATTTGGGTTGGTGTATACTCAGGAGACCTGAATCTCTGGACTGTCCATGTGATGGCCAGGTCATGGACCTTAGCAGACTTGCAGCTCCTACCCTCTGGTTTGTTGGACTTACCCTGGCCAGCTGACAGGGAGGTGAAGAGGGCCAACCACCACACCAGGGAGCCAAGAGTGCCTACGGCTGCAAGCAGGAGAATTGCATCCATCATCCATGTGGAATCTAAGGCGCCTCTTGATGTAGAGGGAGACTGGACATAGCCATCCCAGGGTCCACAGGATGGAGGAATAGAGTATGGATTAGAGTGGACTTACTGGTGTTCTGTTGGGGAACTATTGTGATTAGTAAGGGTAGAAATTGTAATAGTGATGTGGAGAGGGTGGCCACAGTGGCTGATGATAGTAGGGAGATGGAAGAAGAGATATGGTGTGGGGACACTTTCAGGATTTGGAGATGCCCTTGGTGGTGCTGCAGGGATGGATGCTAGATGTTTTATGTCCTGCCGTGGCCCACTGGGTAGACTGAGGGAGAATGTGGACTACAATGTGGACCACTGTCCATGTGGTGCAGCAGTGCTCCAGAATGTACTTGCCAGGTGCAGTGGATGTGCCATGATGATGGAAGAGGTTATAGATAATGGGAGGGGGGGGGTGGGTGAAATGGGGGGCATATGGGGACCTCATATTTTTTTAATATTACATTTAAAAGAAAATAAAGAAGAAGAAGCAAAAAAAGAATATGTTGTGTGAGCATAAAGAATGACTTGATTTTAAAAAGAAACATATCAGAAATTATAAGAATGAAAGGCACAATAATGGAGATTAAAAATACACTAGAGGCACACAATAGCAGATTTGAGGAGGCAGAAGAAAGAATTAGCAAACTGGAAGAAAGGACAAGCAAAAACATTCAATCAGAAGAACAGATATAATAAAAGATTTTTAAAAATTTGAACAATGTATCAGGAATTTGAGTGACAGCATGAAGTGCACAAACATATGCATCATGGGTGTCCCAAAAGGAGAAGAAAAGGAAAATGGGGCAGAAAGAATATTTGAGGTAATAAAGGCCAAAAATTTCCCAACTCTTATGAAACACATAAATATACATGTCCAAGAAGCTCAATGTACTCCAAACAGAATAAGTCCTAATTGACCTACTATAAGATACATATTAATCAGAATGTCAAATGCCAAAGAAGATAATTCTAAAAGCAGCAAGAGAAAAGCTATTTGTCACATACAAAGGATGCACAATAAGACTAAATGCCAATTTCTCAACAGAAACCATTGAGGCAAGAAGACAGTGGTATCATAAATTTAAGGTACTAAAAGAGAAAAACTGCCAATCAAGAATTCTTTATCTGACAAAACTGTCCTTCAAAAATGTGGGAGAGTTTTAAATATTCACAGATAAACAGAAAATGAGAGAGTTAATCAAAAAAGGAGAGTTAACCTGCAAGGAGTACAACAGAGAGTTCTACAGGTCAAAAGGAAAAGGCAGGAGAGAGTGGCTTGGAGTAATGTTAAAAAATTGAGGATTGCCATTAAGGTAACTGTTTTAATTTTCCAAATGGCTGCTAATGTAAAGTACCAGAAATGGGCTGGCTTTTATAGAGGGGATTATTTGGGGTCAAAACTTATATTTCTAAGGCCATGCAAAGTCCAAATCGAGGCACTATAAGAGGTGCTTTCTCACCAAAGTCAGCTGCCACATGTTGAAGCAGGATAGCTGCTGTTCTCTGCTGAAGAATGAGCTCAGCTGAGGGCAACCAGATATAGGACTTGTCTCCTTCCAGGCCTCAGTCTGAGCTGCTCTACTTTCAGTCTCAGCTGCCCCAGTTTCTTCCCAAGTTCAGTTATAAGCTATCAGGCATATAGCAGGACTTGTCTCCTCTTGAGCTGGTTCATGGTCCCAGGCTCTTGAGGGCTTTGTGCTTAAGCAATCTTCTAGTCCCTTCTCATATGGCAGGGTCAAAAATGGTGGCTTCTTTTTCCTGTGTCTGTATGTGTGTGTCTCTCTCTCCATTTTTATCAGACCCAGCAAGAGGGCAAAGAATCACACTCTGCTGTCATAGTCCAATCAAAAACCTAAAAGCAATCTTATCAAGTAACCTAATTAAAGCTCCATTAACAAAATTTAATGCAATCACAAGGTATCACACCCACAGGAATAGATTAGTTTAAAAAATAATCATTCTCTTTTTGGGATTCACCAAATTCAAATTGCCACAGATACTAAAAGGATAAAAGTTAAACTTAATAGTACTGTATACTCAATATGCAACTCTACTCTTTAATTCCTAAAAGAGTCAGAATACAACTGAATAAAAAAGTCATATTTTCTGATAATGAATACACAAAATAATGAGAGATAATGTGGGACAAAAACAATATAAAGAAGGGAAAGAGAAGACTATGGTAGCAGAGAATATGTATGCTATTGAATCTAAGTTGGTATATTTTCAAATTAGTAGGTTATAGATATAGGTCATGTAACCCAAATACCACAATAACCACAAAGAAAGTATTTTTAAGATTATACAAAAACAGAAATGAGGAAAGGAACACGTAGTTACATCACAAAATATCAATTATACAGAAAAGAAGTTTGCAATAAAGAAAGAGAGACCAAAAAAAAGATATAACATGAAAACTAAAGGACAAAATGTTTGAAGTAAGTACTTCCTTAGCAGTAATAGTACTGAATGTTAATGGATTTAACTCCCCAATTAAAAGACACAATTGGCAGAATGAATTTAAAAAGCATGATCCAATTATATGTGGTTTATAAGAGACTCATCTTATACTCAAAGACACAAAGGTTGAGGTGAAAGGATGGAAAAAGATATTCCTTACAAATAGTAAACAAAAGAGAACTGAGGTAGTTATATTAATATTAGACAAAATAGACTGTAAGTCAAAAGTCATTATAAGAGACAAAGAGGCTGGGCCCTGAGCCTCAGCAGAGTTGCAACTCCTAATCTCTGGTTCGTCAAACTTACCCAGGTCAGCTAAGAAGGAGGTGAAGATGCTCAACCATCACACCAGGGAACTGAGAGTGCATACAACTGCAAGCAGGAGAATCACATCCATCAACCATGTGGGATCTAAGTCCCCTCTTGATTTAGAGGTGGAGTGGACATCACCATCCCAGGGTCCACAGGATGGAGAATAAAATATGGATTAGAGTGGACTTACTGGTATTCTACTGTAGAACTATTGTGACTCTAGCAACTGAAGAAATTGTATCATTGAGTGGAGACAGTGGCCACATTAGTTGCTGAGGGCAGGGAGAGGGAAGAAGAGATTTGGTGTGGGGGCATTTTTGGGACTTGGAGTTGTCCTAAATGATATTGCAGGGACAGAGGCAGGACATTATATATCCTGCCATAACCCACTGAGTGTACTGGGAGAGAGTGTAAACTACAATATAAACTATAATCCATGTGATACAGCAGTGATCCAAAATGTATTCACCAAATGCAATGACTGTACCACAATGATGAAAGAGGTTGTTGATGTGGGTGGGAGGAGTGGGGTGGGATGGGCGTGGGGTATATTGGAACCTCTTATATTTTTTAATGTAACATTTTTTATTATCTATGTATCTTTTAAAAAAAGGAATTAAATTTTAAAAAGAGACAAAGCGCTACAGTATATATTAATAAAAGGGAAAATCCCAACAAGAAGAAATAACAATCATATTGTTTGTCCCAAAATACATGAGGCAAACACTGGCAAAAGTGAAGGGAGAAATAGACATCTCTACAATAATATCTGGAGACTTCAATACATCACTCTTATCAATAGATAAGACAACTAAATGGAATACCAGTAAGGAAACAGAGAACTTGAATAATATGATAAATGAACTAGACCTAACAGATATATACAGAACATTTCACAAAAACAGCAGAATATACATTTTTTCTCAAATGTACATGGATCATTCTCCAGGATAGAATACAAAGAAGTCTCAATAAATCTAAAAAGATTAAGACTATACAAAGTATATCTCTAACAATAATGGAATCAAACTGAAAATTGGAAACAGGCAAAGAACTGGAAAATCCACAAATATATGGAAGTTAAATAACACACTCCTAAACAGTGGGTCAAGGAAGAAATTTTAAGGGAAATCAATAAAGCACATCTCAAGATGAATGAAAACAAGAACACACCATATCAAAACTTATGGGATTTATTAATCTGTATCAATGAAATTGATTTGTTAAAGAAAAAAAATACTTATGGGATGCAGAGAGGGAAATTTATAACCCTGATCTCTTACATTTAAAAAAAAAGAAAGGAGCAAATGTAGCTCAAGTGGTTGAATGCCTGCTTCTGATGTACAAAGTCCCAGGTTCAACCCCCAGTACAAACAAACAAATGAACAAACAAATGGAAAAACCAACTCTTATTGGGGAGCAGAAATATATGAAATCGAGAATTAAAAAAACAATAGAGAACATCAACAAAATCAAAAATTGGTTCTTTGAAGAGATCAATAAAAGTGTAAAACTCTTAGATATATTGACAAAGAAAAAAGAGAGAAGATGCAAATAGAGAAGATGCAAATAAATAAAATCAGAAATGAGACAGGGACATTACTACAGACCCTATAGAAATAAAAAAAGGATCAAAAAGAGTATACTATGAACAGCAGTATGCCAAAAAATTAAATAACATAGATGAAATGGACAAATTCCTAGAAATAGACAAATGACCTACACTGATGCTAGAAGAAATAGAAGATCTCAACAGATCAATTACATGTAGAGAAATTGAATCAGTCATCAAAAACCTCTCAAAAATGAAAAGCCTAGGACCAGAAAGCTTCACAGGTGAATTCTACCAATTATTCCAAGAAGAATTAATAGCAATCCTGATCAAACTCTTCCAAAATGTTGAACAAGAAGGAACACTACCTAACTCATTCTATGAGGTCATCACCCTAACACCAAAGCCAGATAAAGGTACTACAAGGAAGGAAAATTACAAACCAATTTCTTTTCTGAATATGAATATAGATACAAAAATCCTCAAAAAAAATACTTGCAAATCAAACTCAATAGCACATCAAAAGAATTATACCATGATCGAGTGAGTTTTATCCAGGTATGCAAAGGGAATCAACATAAGAAAACCAATTAATATAAAATACAATGCATGAACAAAATGAAGGGGGAAAAAGACTACATGATTCTCTAAATCGATGCAGAAAAGGCATCTGACAAAATCCGGTATCCTTTCTTGACAAAAACACTTAGAAAAATAAGAATAGAAGGAAACTTGCCCAACATGATAAAGGCCATATATGAAAAACCCACAGCTAACATTATCCTCAATAGTGAAAGACTGAAAGCTTTCTCTCTAAGATCTGGAACAAGACAAGAATGCCGACTGTCACCATTGTTATTCAACATTGTTCTGGAAGTTCTAGCCAGAGCAGTTACACAAGAAAAAGAAATAGAAGGCATCCAAATTGGAAAGGAAGAAGCGAAACTTTCCCTATTTGCAGATGACATGATCCTATACACAGAAAGTCCAAAAAATTTTACAACAAAGCTACTAGGGCTAATAAACTAATTCAGCAAAGTGGCAGGGTGCAAGATTCAAAAATGAAAAACTCAGTAGTATTTCTATACTCTAGTAATAAGCATTCTGAGAAGGAAATCAAGAAAAAAAGTCCATTTACAATAGCAACTAAAAAATCAAAATCAAATATCCAGGAATAATTTTAATCAAGAATGAAAAGAACTTTTACATGAAAAACTACAAAACTTTGCTAAAATAAATCAAGAAAAATCTAAATAAATAGGAAGACATTCCATGCTCATGAATGGAAAACTAAATCTTATTAAAATGTTAATTCTACCCAAAATAATTTGCAGGTTCAACATAATCCCAATCTAAATCCCAAGAACCTACTTTGCAGAAATGGAAAAACCAACTACCACATTTATTTGGAAGGATAAGAGGAACTGAATAGGGAAAAAAACTTGAAAAGAAAGAACAAAGTTGGAGGATTCACGCTTCTTAACTTTAAAGCTTACTGCAAAGCTACGGTGGTCAAACATGATGGCACTGGCACAAGGATAGATTTCTTTTTTTTTTTTTTTTTTGAGTTTATATAGAATATATTTTATTTACTCTTTAAAACTAAAACTTTCAACATAGCTAACACTGACATAAACTACAAAAATAAACCTCTTTGTGTAAATAATTTATGCAGCAGGATGGATAGAACCTACCTGGGGGTCACCAAGCAGTGGGAGGCCAGGACTGGCAAAGGCTGCTAGAGGACCTCCCAGACTTGGGCTGCCGGGAGAGCAGTAGCGTGGAGTGGGGTGAGGACGGGTGATGGACAAGGCTGCACTGCAGCCTGAAGTGCTGATGTTCATCCCAACCAAGGATAGATTTATAGACCAATGGAATTGAATTGAGAATTCAGAAATTGACCCTAACATATATAGCCACCCTATTTTTGCCAAAGCTGCCAAGTCCACTCAATAGTCTCTTCAAAAAATGTTGCTGGGCGAACTGAATATCAATGTGCAAAAGAATGAAGGAGGACCATTATCTCACACCATATACAAAAATTAACTCAAAATGGATCAAAGATATAAATAAAAAATGAGGACTATAAAACTTCTAGAAGAAAATGTAAGAAAACATCTTTGGGCTCTTGTATTAGGCAATGATTTCTTAGACTTTATACCCACAGCACAAGCAACAAAAGAAAAAACAGATCAATGGGACCTGATCAAAATTGTAAAACTTTTGTATATCAAAGGAGTTTATCAAAAAAGTGAAAAGACAACCTACTCAATTGAAGAAAATATTTGGAGACTACATATCAGATAAGGGTTTGACATCCAGAATATATAAAGAAATCACACAACTCAACAATAAAAAGACCAAAAAAAATTTAAAAATGGGCAAAAGACTTGAGTAGACATTTCTCCAAAGAGTATCTACAAATGGCTAAAAAGCACATGAAAAGAAGCTTAACATCACTGGCTACTAGGAAAACACAAATCAAAACCACAGGAGATACCATTTCATACCCACTAGAATAACTGCTATTGAAAACACAGAAAATTACAAGTGCTGGGGAGGATTTTACATTGCTGGAAACAAAGTAAAACGGTGCAGCCACTGAGGAAGATAGTTTGGCAGTTCCTCAGAAAGTTAAGTATAGAATTACCAGCAATCCCTCTACTAGGTATATACCTAAAAGAATTAAAAATTAGGAACTTGAGCAGGGAATTACACACTGATGTTCATAGCAGGATTATTCACAATTGATAAAAGAAGGAAGTAACCCAAATGTCCATCAACATATACAATGGAATACTACTCAGCAATTAAAAGAAATGTAGTCCTTATACTTGCAACAACATGGATGAATCTTGAAGACATTATGCTGAGTGAAATAAGCCAGACACAAAAGGACAAATATCATATGATCTTACTGATATGAAATAGTTAAAATATGCAAACTCATGGAGTTAGAATCTAGAATACAGGTTAACAGGGACTGGGTCGGGGGTAACTAATGGGAAGTTAATTCTTAATTAGTACAGAATTTCTGTTTAGGTTGATTTTAAAGTTGTGGACATGATGGTAGTGTTGGTACCACAATATTATGGGTGTAATTAACAGCACTGAATTGTGTACGTGACTGTGGTTAAAAGGAAAATTTTAGGCTGCATATATGTTACTAGAATAAAAATTAAAAGATAAAACATAGGACTGTACAACACAGTGAACACTATTTTAAAACAATAGACTGTAGTTAACAGTATGATTATAAATATGCTCGTTCATGAATAACAAGTGTACCACACTAATGCAAGGTGGTAATAATAGGGTGGTTATATGGGGAAAAAATACATCCTAATGTAAACTACAGACTATGGATAATAATACAATTTTAATATTCTTTCATCAGTTGTAGCAAAAGTACTACACTAAAGCAAAGTTTTAACAATAGGAGGGTACATGTGAATGCTGTTTTTTTTACATGATTTTTCCGTAAATCTGCTATTTCTTTAATTTTAAAAAAATTAATAAAATAAAATAAAATGTTGAGGAAGTTCCCAGGGGAAAAAATGCCAGATTTGTAACAGGAAAATGAAAAGAGAAGGTGGATACAAATATAAAGGGAGGTCTATTCCAGAGAGAGTGACATAATTGAGATATTCCTACAATGTTTTAGAGATCAGGGCCTAGTTGCAACTGGACATCAATAACTCACAAAGTTTAAGTATATCCTAAGTGGTGGAAACTTGACCTGTCATACCAATTATTTGTGTAATTGCCACTAAACCATGACACTGTAAAATATTTGCATTATCTTTAGTCTATCAATGACAATTTTCTCTTAATCTAGCTATACATTTTATTATATGGCATATATGCCCTTGAGAAATCTATCAGAAAAGTCAGATGCCTCTCTGGTATGACTTTATGAATGTATGGGTATAATAATCACATTTGTAACAATTATGGACAACATACTACATTCCACGCATTGTGAAAGATTATTTAAATAGATCAGCAAACTGTGGCCCAAAGAAAAAATCAGGACACTACTTTTTGTAAGGTCCATGAGGGAAGGATGTTTTTTATATTTTAAATTGTTTTTAAAAATCAGAAGAATATATATTTTGTGACATGTAACATTAAATGAAGTTCAAAATTTCAATGTCCATAAATAAAGATTTATTGGAACACAGTCACACACATGCATTTATGTATCATCTACGTCTGCTTTCACACTACAACAGAAAAGTTGAGAAGTTGCTACAGAAACCATCTGACTCACAAAGCTGAAAACATTTACTATCTGGTCCTTTACAGAAAAGGTTTGTTGACCCCTGATCTAGATTATCTCTAATCCTTGTAAAACCCTATAAACTACATATTGCATGAAGACACTAAACCCCAGGTAGGTAGTCACCTAGCTACGATGGTTTGAAGGAGATGGCCAGGAGTTTTTGGTTTTCCTCCCATTGAGAGGTTGGGTATTTGGGAGGTAGAGGGGGAAGCTTGTGACTGCTTCAATAAAGGGAACATGGAAGGAGTGGTGCTATGCCTGGTTCTCTTGAAGAGTAGCTCTCAGCATGCTTTCCCTCCTAGAACCCAGCCATCATTCTGTAAGAAGCACAAGCCAGAAGGAGAGTCCACATGCAGGTACCCAGGTCAACAGCCCCAGCTGAGTTCAACTTTTAGTCCCCTCAGCCCAGACCTCAAGTGTGTGAGTGAAGAATGATTGTAGATGATTGTAGACATTCACCCCCAGCCGTTCAGGTCTTCCAGGCTGAGGCCCCAGACAACAGAGAGAAGTCATCCATTCCCACATTCCCTGTCTGAATTCCTGATCTATAGACTCCACAGGCATGATAAGATGGCTGTTGCTTGACACAAAGTTTCAAGTGGTTTGTTACACAGAAATAGATGACTTCCCACCTTCTCACAGGAGCTACACCAGTCCAAGGAGCCCCAGGGAGGGATCGTCTGAACCCGAGGCAGCAGAATAAACAGGACTGGGAAGATTGGAATGGGGAGAGCCCACCAGGATGCATTAATTGACTCCTTGATCCTTGGAGAGTCTACCATGTTTTATGGAGGACTACTGTGCAGCCATTGTCACAGCTCAGACTTGTCTCCCTGGACTTGCTGGAAGCAGCTGTGCTTTAGAAATGAGCAGATGAGCCTGGAGAGACAGAGACCCAGTGGGAGCCAAATATTCCTGATACTGTAGGAAGGGAAGAAATAGGGAGGCACAAATTCTGGGACCCACCAAGGAGCCCGTGAGCTAAGGGTACGTGCCTCCCAGCGCAACTGGAAAGGGGCTTTGTCAACATCGCATTGCCTTAGCCAAAGCGAGTGACATCCTTAGCTTACCCCTTGAGCCACATGCCCTGTTTGTATGAATCGGTTTCAGATGTTCTGTGGACACCCAACAGTCCATGGACTCTTTTTTGTTTGTTTGTTTGTTCCTATTAGTATAATATTTTTATATATAACATTGTTTCATTCATTTATTAAGAAATCAGTTTTACTGATAAATGTTAATAAAGCATAAATCCATCCAAAAAAAAAGAAATAGATGATCAAACACTAGCTATTTTCCAAAAAAAACAAAGGACACTCAAGATAACTAAAGGAAACCCTATACTATTTTTTAAAATACTTTAAAATTAAAAGAACATAAGGATATTAATGATGCAAAGAAACAGAGAAGGACTAGTAAAATGAGACCACAGGAAAGCCACCTACTCTGAAACAGGCTATCAGGTCATGAACAATTTCAAACATTGGGAATTTCAAGTTTGAAATGAGAAAGATTAGAGAACCTTGTGTAGGCCCATGAGGTTTGAAATGAGAAAGATTAGAGAACTTTGTGTAGGCCCATGAGTTAAGATCTCATAACTGGTAGGGCAGTGTTCCAACAAAGATTGGTTCACTCTACTCCTTAAATCTGTCCCTATTTAGGATGTCTCTTGTATCATGGTGAGGAGGGTGGTGGTTAGAGATGAAGTCATTCTCCTGACCTGGCCCCAGCCAGGAAACTTTTTCCCAGTTACCTTCAAGGGTGCCAAATAAATTAAATGGGGATAGAAAAGTCTCATCAATGAAGAGTGCTGGGATAATGGGATATCCGCAGGCAAAATGAAAGACCCCTACCTCACACCATATACAAAGATTAACATGAAATTGATTGAGAACCATAACATAAGAGCTACAACTACATAACTCTTAGAAGAAAACATTGGGGAAAACCTTCATGACCTTAGACTTGATGATTTCTTAGATATAACCAAAGTCACAAGCAACAAAATAAAATGACATTGCAATGACAGACACAGGCCATTATATATCCTGCCATAACCTACAGAATTGAATGGGAGAGAGTGTAGACTACAAGGTAAACTATAATATATGCTTATCAGCAGTGCTCCAAATATGTTCATGAATTGCAATGAAATGTACCACACTAACGAAAGTTGTTAATTTGGGGAAGGGTGGGAGGTGTGGGGAGTACGGCATGTAGGAATCCCTTATATTTTTGTATAACATTTTGTGTAATCTATCTTTTTTAAAAAATAAAAACTATATTTTTTAAAGTCCATTTGATAAATGGATTTCATCAAAATTGAAAACTTTTGTGCATCAAAAGACATTATCAAGAAAGTGAAAATACCAACCTACAAAATGGGAGGAAATAGCAGGAAATCATTTATCCAATAAAGGTTTAATATCCAGGATATATAAAGAACACCTATACCTCAACAACAAAAAGACAACCCAATTTAAAAGAGGCAAAATAGCCTTGAATAAAAGGGTCAACTCAGACCAGCATAATATCTAAGCCTACATGTAATATCAGGAGTTAAAAATGCTTTTTGACCCTGAATAAAAGGGGGAAATGGAAAGGACAAATGAGTTTATATGGCTATGAGTCTCCAAAAAACAGCCGGGAGGTCATCAGAGGGGTCACCCTTATGCACACCTCAGCAGAGTCCCAGAGACAGCTAAAGTAGATAAAATCCCAGGTATAGGTTCTTCTGAGGGCTACAGAGACCCACAGGTTCTATGGTCATGGCAGACGGACTTCAGTGCCACGTCAGTTGGCCCTACTTTGAAGTTTGTGGTCCTGAGTGTGATGGAGTTGGACTCAGGTGTGATCTTTGTTCACAAGCTTCTCCTGTCAGTTTTACTGGACCTGGGGTTGGTGCTAGGGTTTAGTGTATACTCAGGGGACCTGAATCTCTGGACTCTCCATGTGATAGCCAGGCCCTGAGCCTCAACAGACTTGCAACTTCTACCCTCTGGTTTATTGGACTTACCCCAGCCAGCTAACAGGGAGGTGAAGAAGGTCAACCATCACACCAGGAAGCCAAGAGTACCTACAACTGCAAATAGGAGAATTGCATCCATCATCCAAGTGGAATCAAAGCACCCTCTCGATACAGAGGTGGAGTGGACATAACCATTCCAGGGTCCACAGGATGGAGGAATAGAGTATGGATTAGAGTGGACTTACTGATACTCTATTCTGGAACTAATGTGATTAGTAACGGAAGTAAACATAGCACTGAGATGGAGAAAGTGGCCATGGTAGCTGCTGAGGGTGGGAATGGGAAGAAGAGATGTGATGTGGGGGCATTTTCAGGACTTGGAGTTGTCCTGGGTGATACTGCAGGGACAGTTACTGGACATTGTATATCCTCCAATGGCCACCAGGTGGACTGGGGGAGAGTGTAAACTGTAATGTGAACCATTGACCATGTGGAGCAGCAGTGCTCAGAGATGTATTCACCAAGTGCAATGAATGTCCCATGATGATGGAGGAGGTTGTGGTTATGGGAGGAGTGGGGTGAGGTGGGTGAGGGGTATATGGAGACCTCATATTTTTAATATAACATTAAAAATAAATTGATTAATACATTAAAAATAAATTAATTAATACATTAAAAATAAATTAATTAATTTTTTAAAATTTTAAAAGAGGCAAAGGATGTGGATATCAAAGAAGATATATAATTGGCCAAAAAGTACACAAAAAGATGCTCAAAATCATTAGTCATCAAGGAAATGCAAATCGAAACCACAACTAGATACCATTTCATACCCACTAGGATGGCTATTATTTTTAAAATGGAAAATAACAAGTGCTGGAGAGAATACAGAGAAATTAAAACCCTTTTACATTGCTGGTAGGAATGTAAAATGGTGCTGTGGATAACAGTGTAGCAGTTTCTAAAAAAATTCTGTACAGAATTACCGTAAGACCTAGCAATTCCACTCTTAGGTATATACCTTAAAGAATTGAAAACAGGGACTCAAAGAGAAAACTTGTACACCAATGTTCATAGCAGTACTATTCACAATAACCAAAGGTGAAAACAGTCCAAGTGTCTATCAACAGATGAATGGATAAACAAAATATGGTACATACATACAATGGAATATTATTCAGCCACAAAAAGGAATGAAGTTCTGATATATACTACACACCTTTAAGATACCACATTGAGTGAAATAATCTAGGCACAAAAGGACAAATATTATATGATCTCATAAGTAGGAAATAATTAGAATAAGCAAATTCAGAGAGACAGAAAGTAGAATAGAGGTCACCAGGTAGAGTTTCTGTTTGGGGTGATGGAAAAGTTTTGGTAATGGATGGTGGTGATAGCACAATATTGTAATTAACACCAATGAATTCATGAATTGTATATATGAAATTAGTTAAACTGGGAAATTTTAGCTTGTATATGTTTACCAGAATAACTTTTTTAAAACCCATAGATCTATACAGCACAGCGTAAACCCTAATATAAACTATGGACTATCATTAATAATATAGTTATAATGATACTGTTTTATCAATTGTTACAAAGGTATCATAGTAATGCAAAATGTTTATAAAAGGGAAAACTGCCTGTGAGGGAAGTATATGGAAACTCTGTACTTTCTACATGGTTTTTCTGCAAACTTATGACTGCTCCAATAAAAACATTTTTTTAAGTTAAAAACCTACTCCTTATTTGGCATGAAAATAAGGAAAGCTGGTCTTGTTTAGGAGAGGGCCTGTGTCATGGGACACGTATGCTGTAGGTTCTCGAGTTCAGCAGCAAAATAGTTGTTATTATTGTCAAGGATAAATCAGAGATTGCATTCTCTATATTTAGTTTGCTAAGCAAGAAAAGAAATCAGAAAAAAAAAGTTATCAAAAGCTGGATCATGAAGCATTGATCAGAAAGAAAGGAAGAAAGCTGTCAGTCACAGGTCAGGTGACTGAGCAGAAAGTGACCCTGAGTGAAACTCAATGCTTGCCTTTGGCTTTTTCCTTTTCTCCCTGATTTGATATCTATGAAGGTCAGAAAGAAGATGACACTAATCCACAATGATACTAGACTGCCTTCTATATAGAGCACTTTCTGTCTGTTCATGTCTCCTAACACCACATACACAGTGGCACCTCAGTAGGTTACATTGTTACAGTTTTTGTTTAAATGTTTACAGCTGTCACTAAATACCACTCCTAGTGGGCAATGAGTAGGAAATTACTGATTTTGTAGCCCCTGCAGCCTTACACCTAGGACAGTCCCTTTCACATAATAAACATACCAAACACAACTGAGTAAAACAAAACATATTACAAGTTGAGTGAGCTCTAGAAAGTGAGGGTGATCGGTCCAAGAAGATGTGTGATATGGTTTGTGGCTGGAAAAGTGCCTTGACAAAGGCAAGCAATCATAAAAGGAAAAGTTTATGTGGGCATGGGGAAACCAGATAGAAAGAGCAAGGTCAATTATACTTATGACAGCAGAGGTAAGAATTTTTTTATGAATTTGAAGACATTTTCCATTAAGTGATTCAGCATTCCTTATGTAAGCATCCACATATTGCATTCCCAATAGAATTTAGGGAACTCTAAACTCTGATTTCATCAGATAGCTAAACTTGCAGTGACTCCCTCTTCACACTGGAAAAACTCAAACTACAATTAGTCTTAGCCCCAGCTGCAACAGAGTTTAAATTGATTTTTATTAAAATTATCTTTCTTCCCAATTTCCATTTTTGCTATTTATTAAGTCATCCCCTATCAACCTATAGAAAACAAATAACCTGCCATTTGCTTTAAGATTAATGCCAACTTCTATTTCATTGAAAAGATAATAAGTGTTGTTCTAAGATGTACACAAAAGCTATGAAAGATCTAACAAAATTCCTTAAGTATATAGAAGGGCACATGAGAATTAATGGAACCCTCAACACACATTGAAAAGCTTGATTCCTTTAATGCTCCCAAAACACAAAATGACATGCCACAACATGGATGAGTCATGAAAACGTTATGCCAAGTGAAAGAAGCCAGACACAAATGGCCAAATTATATAATTCCATTTATATGAAATGCTCAGAATAACCAAATCCACAAAGGCAAAAAATAGATTAGTGGTTGTCAGCAGTGAGAGAAGAGAAGAATGGGGAATTACTGCTTAATAGATATGGGCTTTCTTTTGGGAGTGATGAAAATGTTCTGGAGTTGTGGTAATGTTTGCACAACATTGTGAATCAACGAGAAGCCACTGAATTGTACACATTAAAATGGGTTAAATGGTAAATTTTATATTTTGTGAATTTGACCTCGGAAAAAAATATAATATCACAAAGCAATACAAACTGGAACTTTTGACCACAGAGGTTCTTTTTATCTTCAATTCCAAAGCTTCAAAATATTCACCTAAAATCAAACACATTCTGGAAGTTCCCAACATTTACTCTTACACAGATTGAGAAATGGAAGTGGAGATAGCTAAATGTTTTGTTTCTTAAAAAAAGAGAAGTTAATCTCTTTTCTAAAAAAAAAAAAAAAACACAATACGGGAAGAAATCTTGGGCCAATTTTTCCCAAACTGCTTCCAACAGAATTGCTCTAGCCCTTACGAACAACATGCTTTGCCTTGATTATCATAATAGAAACTTGAAAATGCTTTAAGGAAAAAAATTAGATGACACAGTAATATCATTTTATATTTCTGAGTAAAAGTCCATAAAATAACTAGTAGTTAAAGTAGCTTATAGTAAATAAACCAAGTAGAGGAAATTTGTTACTTACAAGAGCTTTTTCCTTTATCGTTATTTACTCACTTCATCTAGTCATGCCAATTGTTTCTAACCCTATCCCTATCCCTCTATTTATACTGTTGTGATTCTTTTAGTACTTCTCAAGACCCTTCCCCAACTCCAAATATCTAACACCTCCTTTCCCATTTCCATTGAAAACAATAGAGATACAAGAAACAAGAAACAACCACACAAACAAAAAGGTGAACTTACAAGGAAAACAGAGAAGAGGTGAGGAGTAGGAAATGAGCTAGGTATTATGGAGTCAAGAGCTTAGAGCTCATTGGCTGAAGTGGACCAGTTGCATAGGTTTGCTGCTCCTTGTCCATAGCTCACATACATGGGCTGCCATGCATATGGCGGCAGCAGTATGGGGCTTAAGGTGACATGGCCTCTCTATGAGTATGGCCATGTTTTTATCCAGTCTTGGTCTCATCTTCCTCATATGTAAAATGGATTCATAATCTGTATTTTACAAAATTATCATGATGAGCAAATGATTATGTTAGCAATCACTTATCATGATGGAGAGTCCATACTGAACTTCCAGTATTACCAACAGGGAAGCAAATAGCCATGATACCATCAACACTCTGAACCTTACTTACCTGTGAACATGGTCCAAACAGACTATTTGACTGTTATAGTAAACTTCTTTCGTATCGAGCATTCAACAAGCATCAGAATGACTTTGGGGAGGGCATTTATAAATTATATCTCCCCTATCCTAATTTGTCTTTTATTTACCTGCAGGACTTTTACATTTATTCCCTTTCCATCTGCTAAAGGGGGATTTGTTGTCCCTCTGTGATTTTTCAATATCCCACCTTTTGCCTTTAACTAGCCTGGTTCCAGTTTCTCTTCTGTACACTTCTCGTGGTTCTCTCACTGGGATTCCAAACCATATTAACAGGCTGAACATTAGTCAACTGAATAACTGAAGAGGGCAATCCTTCTACTTCCATTTGCCTTTTAGAAAAGACTAATAAATTGATTCAGAATCCATGACTGTGGGACAAATCTGGAGAGTCTGTGCCCAGCAGGCAGGGCATATGCCTTCTGTGTAACAGCTGTTTCTTTGTGCTATAACTTCAAGCAAGTATTGTACTAAAACAGCAAGTAGTGTAATAAAAATGGGACAATTCAGCTCCCCCTCTGAGAGCTGGGGCAAGTGAATAGGAAAAAAATAAAGAAAAAAAATATGTTTTCATCAGTGAAATGGAGGAACTGCCCAAAAACAGCTGGGATAAAGAAAGGTCTGGGAGATGATCTTTCCATTTCTCCTTTGCTAAAGAGAAACCCCAGTTATTCTCTGGCTTGCCTTCTGATCTCTTGCCAGTAGCATCAGATTCTCTGAAATGAAGGAAAAGAGATGCTGACAGCTGTGCCCAGCATAGAAACCACCAAGCTGCAGCAGACCTTGTAGCCTGTCAAGTGGCATCAAGCCAAAGGAAGATAGCGATGATGCACTTAATAAGATCCAAAAAACAACTTGCACATGTCAGCGTAGCTAAGAGAAACTGGGGGCAGAAAATTTGGAAGAACCATGGGCTATAAGGTATAATTCTTTGCTCCAAAATGCAGGAATACAAGGTTCCCATGGATATACTAGAAACAAGTATGGTAAAAAGAGAGCATCACTATGTGTGGGATCAGATGAAATTCAGGGAAAAAGAAAACAATACTTTTTAAAGTAATCACATTACCATGATATTCCACATACATCACTCAAGGGATCTTAATGCTAATTATTTGAATTAGGGATAACTTTTTGGTTGCTAGAAACCAATTTCAAACTAGCTCACACAAAGAAGAGAATTTATTATAATACCTAGTCTGGATTAATGAATTTTAGATACCTCAGAAGACACTCCAGTCAAACTTACATTGCTCTGTCCTCAGACAGAATATTTCCCCTTAGAAGGTGGAGTGACTGGAAGAGAAGGAAAATCTTGAGCTTTGTCCATAGTCAGTTGCCTACATTTGACTTTTGTGAGAAAACAATGGTTTTCTTCAATAAGTCCTCAACATTTCCTGTCTCCACACTGCTGGCCATGTATCAAAGCTACACGCCTTGTTGAAAGGGAGAGAAGGAGAAACAATGAGAGAGAAGAAAGAAAGAATGATGGAAATGTTATAGAAGAAAATGGAGACAAATCAATGGAATGGGAAAATGAACATATGATCCAATACGGTCCAATTTTCTCCATATTTCTCAAAACAGGATAATAGTTTAGGATTGTATTTATATACCAGGATATTCTAAATCTACACTAATAGGGCACCCAGCAATCTGTTTAAATTTAAGTTCATTAAAATTAAATAAAATTTAAAATTCAGGCCTTCAGCTGCACTAGCAATATTTCAAGTGCTCAGTAGCCACATGTGCCTAGTGGCTATCACATTGGACAGGATGGATACAGAAAATTTCTATCACTGCACAAAGTTCTATTGGACAGTGCTACTTAAAGAAGAAAAAACAGAAAGAAGTGTTAGCCATACCGGAAGAAACATAGAATTCCAAGTAGAAAAACAAAAGGGGAAAACAGATTTTCTGATTGTGGGGGTCCTGAACTAACAGGATCTTAAGGTCAAGAATAGTCAGAAAACCAATAGAGAGGAAAATAGATCAGCCTTTAATGGATAAATCTTTCTGTGCTAGAAAGAACTGAGAGATAAGATTACAGCTGAGAAGTGAGAAAATAGAAGCTGTAATGTGGGGGCCAGGTGATATATGGAGTCAAAGTTTAATCTCAAACTTGGGGATCAGTGATATGCCACTCAAGATGAGGGAATTCCAACTGCCCAAAAAGATGTTGCTCATTGGGCACTACTTTGCTATGGAACTAATAATAGAATAAAATAGACTGCAATTTGGCTAACTGATCAGGTTG
This sequence comes from Dasypus novemcinctus, assembly GCF_030445035.2. NCBI lineage: Eukaryota > Metazoa > Chordata > Mammalia > Cingulata > Dasypodidae > Dasypus > Dasypus novemcinctus. The sequence continues at coordinate 31,845,602 of NC_080690.1, forward strand.
CTCTACTAGCTTCATTTCTTAGAGCAAATTCTAGAGCTTGCTAATTTTATTATGAATTAAATGCCAAATAAAGCATGTTCTTTTAATTTTTCTAGATGAGCAGGCATATTCATTTGAAGATATTCAAGTAGGCAGGTAGTTTGCAGATATAAACAGCCATGATCTTAAAATGGAAGTGTTAAAATATTTTTAAACCCTAGATTTAGCATAAAGTATGATACAAGATGTCACCAAGAGTGTATAATCTGAAATATAAATTAATCTGATCCTCTTTGTGATCTGAGGCAAAATTTGTTCTCTCTCTAAACTTCCTGGTAGATTAGTACATTGACCCTGGTATCAGAAAGCCCTATGATTATTGATAGGTCAAGGACGAGTCAATATTTTCTCTATTTTTATGACTATAGAGTGACCTATTAAAGAAAGTATGGGAATTTAGCTACAAAAAGTCAAAAACATTTTCTCAATGTCCTTGACAGATTTTTTTAAATGTCAAACTTTAAAATAAATGTATTTGATATATGTGCAATAAAATACTCATTACAGACAATTTAAAAATATGGAAAAAGTATAGAATAGAGATAAATATTCAGATATATTTACACAGCTTAACTACAATCCCCTTTGGCATTTTGATGTATTTGTTCTTTATTTATTTATTTATTTATTTATTTATTTATTTATTTATTTTTTGCTATTTGTAGCAAACAATGTGCTTGTAGCCTATATTGACATTTAGGATTATTTTTTTAAAGCTGTCAGTATTTAAAAAAACAAAAACAAAAAACTTGCTTACACCATTATATGTAAGATAATTTACTTAACTATTCCATTCTTTTTCAACTTTTGGATCATTATAAACATAATAGAAACAAAGCATTTCAGGGGATAAAATTTTGCACAAGGTGTTGAGATTCAGTGGTTATGTACACAAACACTGGTGTTAGATCCCTTGGTTCAAGACCTGACGTATTATTTCCTATCTGTGGGATATTAAAAAGCTGCTAAAACTCTTTGTGCCTATTTCCTCATTGGTAAAGGTTGAATTGATTAGGTCATTTTAGGAATTAAAAGAGATGATAGCAGTTGGCATAATATATTTTATTCACAATTAGCAGGATCTCTTTAAGATATATTCCCAGAGCTGAAATTAATAGATCATAGCTATATAAAGTGTTAAGCACCCTGAGAAATATTGCCAAGTTTGCTTTTTTTAAGGTTTCCAACAACGGTTAGTGCCACCTGCCATTTTTTAGCATTTAACATTGCCCCATACCAGCAATATTTCTAATTGACTTACAACCTTAAATAACTCATCATATAAAGGACAGCCTTTACCACCAAAAGAGAAAGATGAAAGTTCAACAACAAAATCAAATTTAGCGCCTTGCTCTAAAACATCTGAAAAGAAGTAATATGGGCTACCATTTTTAAATATTTAGCACACCTTTCTTGGAGACCTATCTTTTGAATGACAGTCTCAGTGACAAAAACAATGTCCTACCAGAAAATGGAATATTGCTGTTTATAAGTAAAAGTAACAGTATTTGGGGAATTTGGACTCAATGAATGGAACTGATAAACATCAAATGATAATAAGGGTCTCATCTTTCTCCTGTGTTGCAGTTAAGTAAAGCTTTACAGTACATCTCAGTTCAGGGAATTTACTGGCAAGTTTTGAATACCCAGAATTTTTATCACATTTCCCAAGGTTAAATGTGTTGCCTTGAGGCAGCTGCTCAAAATGATAAAGGGGACACTGTAGGACAGTGGTGCTCTTTGTAATGTTAATAACCCTTGATTTTGATATCTGATGCAACTCTGGGGAAATCTGCCAGTTTCAGACGTTAAAATCTAACTGTTAAATGCACATTATTGAAAAAAAATTTTTTTTAATGTAACATGAAAGAAATAATTATTTGAGCATTCCACAAATTTAGATAGTTTTGTTATTTATATTGCTGAATTGAATTTCCACAGGATTACATGTTGTGACAAAAAATATATGACTTTTTTCTATAAAATCAGGTGGTATTATATTTCAGAATTCACATATATCTATGTTTATTTGATTCACTTTTCTATGATAAGCTAACCAGGTAGTTATCTTTTACGTTGTTGTTTTTTTTTTACGTATTTATTTAAGATTTATGTCCCATCTGGCTTCAAATGGGCAGAGAATACCTGCAGAAGAATGCACAGGTAAAATGAGACATGAACACATCATAAGCTTAATCCAAAAAAAGCAATAGGAGAATGAACCTGTTCAAAATCAGAATTCAAGCAGATACTACTTAGGGCAAAAAATTAGGTCCTCTATATTTATAGCTGCTAATTCAAAAAAAAAAAAAAAACTTCATTGGATTATCATATAAACCTCCCACCAAGAGAAAGGGAGAAAAAGAAAAAGAAAGATACTGCAATAGATGTCCAAAAAGAGTGGGGCAAGGGGGAAGGTGCTTCCTGTGTTTGGCTCAAGGAAGGCAAGGATGAAGTCGCTGTTGCCCTGGGGCAAGGCTGGGCAAATGTTAATTGTTCGGAAATGCTGAAAGCAAGGGAAAGCGGATACTTTCATGTTTTCTTCTTTTATTAACACAGAATGGCTGACATGGAATCTTCCTTTTGAAGACATTGACTTAAGCAAGTAATAATAAACTCCACCACAGTTTTACAGAAGGTACTTTTGAGGCAGGTTAGTATAGTGAAAGGGGGAAGGTGGCTGAGGCCCAGCAGACAACATGGCCCACAGACAACATGGCCATGAGACCCTGCATGGAAACTTCCTCAGAGGAAGTCTGCGGGAAAGATCCCGCGAGACCCTGACCACGAGAATCCCACTTGGAATGAGAATCCCATTTGGGGTCAAGGAGAAGCCCCATATCAAAAGGCCTCACCATTGGCTCCCTGAGAAATAACAGGTGGGGTAGCCAAACAGAACAGCAAACAGTTGGGGCCCCTCCCCCACATTATGAAGAGGAAGGAGTAAAGGTTTTAAAAGGCCTAACCTGGGGCCCCCATGTTCATGCCTCACCCTGCAGCATGCCTGCAGTCCATGCCTCAGACTGTGCGCTTTTCTCGTTTTCTTCTTTCTTTATTTTTTTTAAGATATTCAGATCACGTAAATGTTACATAAAAAAATTCCCATATACCCTGCTCCCCACACTGCCCTCATTTCCCCACATTAACAACATCCTTCATTAGTGTGGTACAATCATTGTAATTGATGAACACATTTTGGAGCATTGCCACTAAGCATGGATTATAGTTTACATTGTAGTTAACATTCTCTCCCACTCAATTCTGTAGGTTATGGCAAGATATATAATGACCTGTATCTGTCATTGCAATGCTATTCAGGATAATTCCCATGTGCTGGAAATGCCCCCATATTACACCTGTTTTCTCTCACCCTGACCTCAGAACCTCCAGAGGCCTCCACATCAATGATATAAGTTCTTCATGGCTAGAATCACAATTAGTCTATAGTAGGATACCAGTAAGTCCACTCTAGTCCATAGTTCATTCCCCAATCCTAAGGTTTCTGGGATGATGATGCCCACTCCACATTTAATTGAGTGGGGGCTTTGGTCCCATTCAGTCAATGGATGAGACTCTCTTGCTTTCAGTTGCTGACTCTCTCAGTTCCTTGGTATGGTGGTTGTCCATCATCATCTCCTTGTTAGTTGTCCTGGATGAGTCCAATGAACTGGAGAGTAGTAGGTCTTGCAAATCAGTTGAGGCTCAGGGCCTAGTGGCACATAGACAGTCCAAAGATTCAAGTCTCTTGGACATACACCTACCAACTCCAGCACCAATTATAGATTCAAATAGAAGGGAGAGAAGAGCCATGTATAAGGAAACCACAACTGTCCAATTCTGTCACACTGGGGAGCATAAACCCCAAAGTAGGACCCCCTGTCAAGGCATCACACTCATGTGCTATCTGCCCTTACCAAAGTGCCTGGGTGTCTCCAGAGCCCTCAGGAGTCCCACTATTTAGGATACTGTCAAGTTTGGCAGTCAATGAGATCCTCCTGAGACACACATAAGTATAACCTCTGGAATGACCTTCCAACTCACTTTGAAATCTCTTAGCCATATAAATTCATTTGTCATTACCTTTCCCCCTTTTGGTCAAGGTCTTGTTTCTTAGTAAACTCTTTACTCCCTTGCCTACCATATGGTGTGTCATTGAATTCTTTTATGCGACATAAGCCAAGAACCTAGAAGTCCAGAAGACAGAGTTTTCCAGCACACTTTTGCATTATTCAAGTCACTATCACATTAACTCTCAATAAATGGCAAGACTATAATCTATATTCTGATGTTCTAACTTTTAGGGTAGAATTTGAAAAACACTTGAAAAATTGATTTGAAAAATATTCTTTACAATACTTTCTGAAATACAACTCCCTTACAAACAATAGCATTTATCTGTTTATTTTTCCTTGAGATGACAGTGCCACATGCCAAGGCTCATTTGTTCACTTATTAATTCATTCTGTATAAATGCTCAGTCATGGTCATCATCTAGTTATCATTTCACCACTTATTTATATGGTAATATTTCATTTTTATTTTTAAACTGTAGCCATTATAACCATTTCAGTTGTGTTTTCAGTAGTCTAGATAAAAATGACAGCAGAAGATTAGGCATAAATCGCTTTTTCTCTCTCTGATGAAAGATGTGAAGGCTAGAATATTTGTGACCCAGCAAGAGCAAGAGCAAAGTTACAGGCCATATTTTTTAAATATGTCAGAGCTGGTAGAAATGTAAAGTTAATCTGGTTGCATTTATCCCTCTTCCAGGGACCCCTGGAGAAGGAAAGTGATTTGCTGAAGGTCATAAAACAAAAAAAGAGGCATATTAGATCTACAGCGATCAGGCATTCCATCTGCCCATAACCCTGACCTTTGGATTCTGCCCTTCCCCAACTCTAGGATTCTTTGGGGGCTAAAGTAAGGGACTCTACTATTACCCCTGGGTATCTACAGCTATATCAGACTCTTCTCCTGGGGTATGACTATTTATTGGAGGCTCAGAGACAGAAAAAGTTGCAGCTGAGGTATTTCGTCTTGATCCCTTAAAGACATGCCCCCATAAATTTCTGCTCCTGACATTCCAAGAGTTCTTCAGGCTGCTCTCCTTCCTGAGAGGTGAATTTTAACACTTGTCATCCTGTCTCTTTCTTATAAATTCTTTTTGGGTTTCAGATAGCCAGACTTGCTTTTGTATCTTGCAAAGAACGACAGCAAAATTACATTGTGAAAGGTCTAGATTTACTAATTCTTGGTTTTCTTTTTACCAAATTGTCAGAGGATTCTGAAAAGAGGGAGGTCAGGTGTATCAGTTATTTTGTCTAAGTCTAAGGACTTCTTTCTTAACCTCAAAACTAGAGCCTGCAACTTGGGCTTGTGTCCAGGTAACTTACTTGGGAAGTGATCATAGGAAGCAGGGATCAGGACCCGGGAGAGTAAAATAAAGGAGAAAGGAAAGTCAAGCAAAAGGGTGGCCATAATGATCCCACTGGACACTTTGGAGAGTATATACAATTATTCCTGGGAAGCATAAAAGGGAGAGGTATTTATCCATTGATTTCTATTCCTCTTTTATTGAATGCTCCCCTGGGACACTTACTGGACAATTCCATGAGTGCTCAAGAGTCTCCTGGAGGTATCCTCTGCCATAGAAAGTCTTTCTGTAGAAAATAAAAGCTAAGGTGAGAACTAAATAATAAAAGGAATTGATTAAGGGACATGATTGGAAGGTAGAAGGAGATAGAAAAATATTCAAGACCTATACATTATCTCATTTAATACTCAGATACTATTTCAATTTACTGATGAAGTAACATTCTGAGAGTTTAAATGATTTGCCTTAGACCACAAGGCCAATAAGTGATGAAGAAATCATTTCATTAAGTTGAGAAAAGTCAATGACCAGTTTTCTCAATGACGCAATAAAGAATATTTTAAAATCTTAAATATATATCTCCACCTCTCCGACATAAATCTTTTTTATAGGTATGTGTGTTATTTCTTCCCTGGTGTCTTTAGATAAGTACTTTTGGTTCTATTTAGCAGAGCTTTTCTAATTATTTTAGCTTGGAAAGAAAGGGGCACAAAATAATAGTAATAATAATAGTTATTATTATTATTTAAAGGCTAACATGAATTGAGCATTTTCTAGATTTAGGCAAAATTCTAATCTAAGCAATCTACAGGCATTTATTAATTTGATCTTCATTGCAACTTTATTTCATAGCACTATTATACTCTTTATTTTATATATTAGAAAACTAAAGTAGAGAGGAGGTAAGTGATCTGCCCAAGGTTACCCAGCAAGTCCAGTTCTAAAGTAGTGCTCTTAACCACTGCCCCACACTGCCTCATATTATGCATGTGTCCGTGCCATTCAAAGTAATCTAGTCATAAGAAGGTGGACCAGAATTTGAGAAAAAGCTAGGGTGCTTTCTGTCTGAATCCAAAGCTATTTAATTTTAGACCTTCACATGATATTTAGCATTATAAAATTAACACTGGAAATAGTTCTTGTTATATGTCCTAAGTGCTTTACATACAGCAACTTATTTCATCTTCTCAGTAGTCTTAGGAGGTAGGTTTATCTAAGACTCAGATATTCAGTACCTTACCAAAGGTCACATAGCTGCAATAACAGGCATAATTAGGTTAGAGATTTTGACTCAGACTTCATAGACCATGCACCATCATGCATCTTTCAGTGAATGGAGTGAATTACCAAGTATCATTCAGTCTTGTCTCCCTATAGCCTAAATCTCTCAGAATGTTCATGGGAAGGATGGCTCTATTCAAACAGCAACTGGAGAGTTGGGCTTTGCAAGGGACAAAGTTTACATTTTTAAAATCTTTTCAGTCACATCTAGGAGCACTGAAAGAACATTTTTAAAACAATGATACTTTTGAACAGAAGCTACTTGCATAAATATCTGCATTGGTAGACTATCACCCCATCAGAAAGTGTTCCAATTTGTTTCCTGGCCAATCTACATGCCAGAAAGCTCTTTTGGTACTCTCCCTGAAGCCTGAGGAAGGTAATATCCAAGGACTAAATGAAAACTTCCAGGAGAGACAAACAAAAATTTATTTGGCACTTGATAAGAATAGGACTCAAGGGGAGTAGTGAAATGGTGTGGGATAAGGTAACATGAGCAAAAGTCTAGGAAGAAATTTGTGGAACCTCACATGAAAAATGGAGATAGCAATACGACTGGCATCATAGGGTTGTTCTGGAAATTAAGTGAGACAATCCATGTAGAACACTTAGCCCAGTTTATGTTCCTTAAGCTTTTGTTTTTATTTTAATATCTATCATCATCATCCTCTTCCCTATCATCATCATAACATAAGTATTGGCATCAATCATCATCACCTTTATTATAATTCAGTCGACTTCCTGAGCCTCAACCCCCTTTGCCCCAGAAATTTTCATGGCTTTATAATGTGGCACCATTTCTATTATGAGCAGAAGTTGTGAGAATGTCATGGAATTTGAAGACTGTGGTAAAATTACATAGACTTGAATGGGGAAATTATTATTTCATATTAGAATATTAATAGAGAAAATTTGCACAGCATTTGTATTGGCTAACACATAGTAGTGCTCAGCAAATGGTTGTTCAAGGTAACATAGTACTACAAATTGACACAAAGTCTATATCAAGACAGGTCCCATCTGAAAACATGTGAAATTAGGATAATTTGAGGAGATTTTAATAAAGGGACTGTTTCAAAAAGTGAGAAAGCCAATAAAGAATCCATGGGAAATATGACAGTACCCTGGAGCCAGGGGGTCTATTTCCACTCCAAGGGGGAGGAATGGTTGTTTAAAGCTGACAGGTCTGGGAGAAAAGACCACCTTACGGCAACCAAGAACTTCAGGTGAACAAGAAAGAAAGGCTACCATGAGTCACAGTGAGGATACAGGGGCTTAAATACCGTAATCTTACTCTCTGCTCTCTTTTCCCATGGATACAGTCTATACAGGGTACCAAAGAGCAGGGTGGAAATGGGTGAAAAGTGGATCTGGAGGAGAATCAGAAGCTATTCTACCCAGGGTTTATCTATTTCAAAAGGTGAGCTTCTGCTTAGACATACATAGGCATACATATGTTCACTAGTGAATTAGGTTTAAAGTTTTCTTCTGTCATATCAAGTGCTGTGGCAAGAGGTTTTCTTTAGCTTAACAGTCAAATATGGCCATTAGTGATTCCTCTATGGCAAGGACTCATTCCTTTTTGCATCTCAGCCCTCACTACCACCCAATATGTGCTTAATTCAATGTCATTATTCCATGTAGGCTTATTAAATTTAATTGAGTTATAAGTTTATCATTGGAGGTTACTCTTTTCATTAAATAATGAATCTCACTTCCATAGGACTTAGGCTCTATGTCTGGGAAAAAAGCATTACAGAAAAGGTTAAAGGACTGGATCAAGATCACAGTGCTGAAGTGCTACAAATCCTGAATAAGAACCAGCGTTCTAATTTCTGGGACAGTCCTTTTTCTGATGTTGCTACTCTTCCCTTACACATGCGCTTACCAAGTCTACACATTCAGCACCCTGGACAGTGCCAGCAAATTTGAAACCGGCAAGGCTATTTGTTTTGCTTTCGTTGCGGTGTTCTCTGATCCTATCTCAGTACTGGAAAAATTGTAGGTGCTTCATAAAGGTTTTTTGAAGATATAAAAGAGCAGAATAATTAATGAGAAAAAAGAGATGAAGGAAAAGAAAGGTTGTCCAAACAGCATTTCTTCCTATGTATGAGTACTTTTTCATTAGAAATTGTTTGGGTATCCTGCATATACACTGAAAAATTACATTACATCAACAACTAAGTGCTTGGCTAACATGAATTGTTGCAGATATTCTCAATCAGCTGAAGGAACACCAAACAAAAGTGCAAGTAGAATTTTATGTAAAGAGACCAGTCTTCCATAATAATTAATATTAAAATACTATTCCCTATTTAAATGCAAAAAAAAAAACGTATTTCATGTACAGAACTCATTCTGGACTAATCTCCCTATCTTCTGGTGGAATGACTGAATCAGGCTTTCTTTCAACAAAAAAACTATTAATGGAAGAGCTTTAGAAATCATTTCCTTGTGAAATATAAATCTGTCTCCTTGAATAAAGCATTCTGACAGTCAGCCTGGAAGGTACTAATACAAGGTAACAATCTATCTATGCTATTGAACTTTATTTGACTGTGAGAAAAACAGTATAAAATTCTATGATGGCACATCAGAAAGATCCAGCTCTACCCAGGCTTTTGTATTTCTTTTACAGAAATCCTCATCAATCATTTAAAATCATTGACCATATCTTACACCTTCCTTTCAGTCATAATTCAGATGGAAGCCATGTTATACTCTAAATGGCTTTGCTTCTCAGATGTAAAACAGAATTTACGTTTACTACTCTTCTTCAGAAATCCACACTTTCGCTTCTGCAAGATAAACCTTATAACTGCTTTAAATCATCCATTTTCTTCATATGATTACTGAAAGAATGGCAGATTTACAGGACCCAGACCATCTGTGCCAAGAAAAGATTATTTTTTTCCTTAATAAAAGAAATGGCATTGTTTTACTGTCATGTTTATAATCTTACATATCTGCACACACAAATCCCCCATATTTGATCTTTGCTCACCATGATAGGCCACCTCAGTCTCTCCTGTGAGGCCAATGAAATGTACCCACTTTTTTCCAAATGATTTTTTTATATATATCCCACCCCCCCCCGGCCGTGGCTTTTTGCGTGCTGTCTGCTCTCTGTGTCCATTCACTGTGCGCTCTTCTATGTCTGTATTTATTTTATATCCCCTTCCCCCTTGAGCCTTGCTTGCTGTCTGCTCTCTGTGTCCATTCACTGCACACTCTTCTGCATTTTTTTTTTTTTGCTTGTCTCCCTTTTTTGTTGCATCACCTTGCCGAGTCAGCCCTCCGTGGCACCTGCAGGCCAGGCGGTGCTCTGAAGGGCCTGCGGGTGGGGCGGCGCTCCGTGGCATGCCAGCGAGTTTGCCTTCACAAGGAGGCCCCAGGACGTGAACCCAGGGCCTCCCACATGGTAGATGGGAGCCCAACTGATTGAGCCACAGCCGCTTCCCGAAATGTACCCACTTTCATGCTAACACCAGGGGTTCTCAGCTTCAACACCATTGACATTTTTTTTATGAAATAATTATTTGTTGTGATAGTCTGTCCCGTGGATTACAAAATTATCAGCAGCATCCCTGGCCTTTCCTCACTAGATGCCAGTGGAATCACCCTTCCCACACACACACCCAGTTACGAAAATCAAAAAATGCCTCCAGATATTGCCAAATTTCCCCTAGAAGGCAAAATTACTCCTCAATTGAGAACCAATGAAAAAGAATTTTGCTCTTTCTTAGGTCATTGTAAAAAAAGAAATTAAAGTTAAGGTACAGCTTCTAAACCCCAACACAATTCACTTCAATACACCAATATATTCATTCTTTCTTTCTTTGAGCCATTCTTTCCTTAGCATTTGAGATTCAGCAATAGATCTTGTCTCCTAGTAAACGGCATCCTTATGGTGAGTTGATTTTAGAGTTATTTGAGCAGTGCAATTATGCACTAAATCCTGTAAGGGACAAATTGAATATATCCAAAATCTTGACTTAGGATATGAGCTCATAAACTCTGGAAGGAGTAGACACAGCACTTACATTATATTCATTTTTTTAGTAAACATTTAAGAAAGATACTTGAGTGTATCTCTTGAGAAACTTGAAGTAAATTATGTAACGAATATAAGATAAAACCTAGATTATGGATCATTTTTATTTGCTTGATAACTGTCTATAATTTCAAGTTTTTCCTCAGTCAGTATGCATTCCTTTTTTAATTAGAATTAGAAAAAAATCAATAAGTTTCACAAAATAAAGTTCATTGAAAATTCCAGCTGCTGGACATTTGAAGTTAAATTCAGTACAGTGAACACCTTACAGTAAGTTCTGACCTCAGAGGGGATTATTTATGGGCAACCATAGGATACCCTTAGAGAGCAAGGAAATAAAGTCGACATGACGGTATTTTCCAAATTGCTTCTGAACACACAAAATAGCAGCAAGCCTTTGAAGACAAGGCCAGCAGTCTCTGCCCAGGGAATAACGGTCCACATAAACAGTCATCTCTCTGCAGCCCTCCTCACTTCTCAGCCCCTCGAGGGATTTCTGCTGCTGCAGCTAAAGCATCTAACACCCCTCAGGCGCAGGCCTCTGGAAGGTCACATTTGCATTGGCTGGAAGGACGGTCCAGGTGGTGCTGCCCATGGATATTGCTCTTGCTTGTTTGCTTAATTACAGATTCTTCCCCTGCCAGCCTTTCCTTCCTGGTCACCTCCTGCTGTTTGCTGCTTGGGCATGTCACTGGAAATAAGAGGAGAGGAAATATAAAGCGGAGAATCAAGCTAAAATGCAGTGACAGACACAATCTATAGGTCCATGAAAGTTACTTGTCGTATACAAAAAAAAAGGCCACATGAAGCAGTTGTTTCCTTGAGGAAAAGGGCAAAATCATTGTGGTTGTTAGGGGTCCTGGCTCGAGTATCATGTTGAGCTGAGTTCCAGTGCCCTTTCTGTTTATTATTAGCTGTGTGACCTCAGGGAAACTCCTTAACCTCTCTGAGTCTAGGTTTCCTCCTCAGGGAAAAAAAAAAATGGGTTTAATAACACCTATCACAATATTCAAATTAAATACCTTCTCTAAACTGTATTGGTGGTGCTTTTGCAAGCCCTTTATTCAAACAAAAAGTTGAGTGCATAGAATGTGCCAGAAACTCACTACACTTGAATATAACAAGGTGAGCAGAAATAGACATGCAGGGTCTACCCCATGGAGCTTTCAGTCTAATTAAGAATCCATATATTGGGCAAATACACACATAAAGAAGTGTATGATTACAATAGTGATATATGCTACAAAGCATAAGTTTCTGGGGGCTAGTATAAGGGTAGGGAAGGCTGTATTAAGGATCATGAACTTGAATCTGAAGGATGAAAGATTTACCAGGTGAAGGAGGAAATAAAATCATTCCATATGGACTGAACAACATAAAAAAGGACCTTGTGGTTGTACGGGGCACAGGAGACTCAAATGTCAACCTGCTTTGTGTACCCAGTATATAGCACTGTGTCTGGCACATAGATGTCCAAATCTATTTATTGAATGAAAAAAAAATGATACTTTATTTCTAAGAATTACTTCCTGAGTGCTGGTTTAGTTACTTCCTAGCAGTGAAATCTTCAGTGAATCATTTAACTTGTCTAAGCTTTAGTTTCCTTATCTGGAAACTACTATTGTTATTAATATTGGTTTCTCTTGATCATTTTTAGGGTCAAGTGAAATAATGGACATGAAAAGACTTGTCTTGAAGTGCCACACAAGCATTAATTAACCCCAACAAATATGAATTTTCCCTGACAAACATCCTAGATGGCAAGCCCCTTCCTTGAGCATAGGAACCAAATCTATTTTTTTCAGCCCTGCATTTGTAGCATCCAGCAGAGTATCTGGGCCACAGCTGATACTGAATAAATGCCTGTCTAATAAAACACCCATTGCTACTGATTGTGTTTTTATTTTTCTAGTATGTATATGACCACCTTGCCCACGCATCAGTTTGATTTAGGATCCTGTGTTGTTTCTGTTCAAAGCATCAAAATGTAAAATATCACATGCAATATCAAACCAAATATGAATTCATATTCTCCTTTTCATTTTACTGGTGAACTCTCCAGCAAATCTCTGCCTATTAACTGGCCTAACAAGGTCCTGAAATATTCCTAAGCAGAGTAGCTCCTACTAATTGAACCTGGCTCTTTTCTCTCTATTTGCTTCTGGCAAATAGAAGTGGGGCACAGGAAGAAGGAGGAGTAGGAGATTTATTTTATAATCCATTGTAATACTAATATGGTTTCTCAGTGTTTGAAAAGCAATAGAATACAGTAAATATTGCGAGAAGCCATTTGCTATGGACTCTGAACAACCCTGCACATTGTATATTCTTGCAGGGTATGTCAAGAATGCAAGGCCCTGGCCATTCTTTACCTGGGCCATTTCTCAGGGTTGTATTTGCAAAAGCACCCTTAAAGAAGGAGTTAACACTTACCTCCAGACAAGGAGAAGGCTTTCTTCCATTTACCATGTGGTAAATCTTACAATTCAGGGTTTCTCTCTTGTAATGCAGCCTGCTGTATGTGTAAGCAACCACCAAGGGCTCTTTGCCCACAGAACTTGGGTGGGGGCAGGGAAGTGAGGGATTGAACATAGGGAACCAACACAAATAAACATGAAGCTCTGGAGGCTGCTTGTGGTATGAGTAATAACACCCTTGGTCTCTGAACCAAGAGTCTCATCATACATGATACCATGGCAGACTAACTTGTACATAGGGTAAAATCTCAAACCCTTCACCATTATGGAAATTTCTTTTGCTTGCAGCCAAATAAGTCTAACTGAATCATTGTGGTAACAACAATACAAAACAGCCACAAACGTATTGGAGAAATCTACAGACTCTGATAGAGTTAATTAGGGCACAGAAAGGTCAGAATTAGAATAGTTCTGAGGACCCCTGGATTAATTCTAGGGTCATTTGAATGATTCAACTCCAATTATCTTCTATTTTTATGATCAATATTCAGATTCCAGGAGAGAAATTCTGATTAGTTGAGTCTGAGACGGGTGTTTTTCCTTTGGTCAAAGTGGTGTGATAGGAAAAGAAGAGGAGCAGGCATTGTACTGAACACTTGGACTGGCTGAAGTAGCAAATGCCCAAAGGGAAAAAAAAACTACAGATATTCTTCATCTATCACTCTTGGCATATGTAATTGCTCAGTACATGTTAGGTGGTACTATCTTACTCTTAAATGTTGTTATTATTGCTATTATTAGTAAAATCCTTGTTACAAAGACACCTATTACAAATAATATAAGCTCATTAAAAAAATATCTTCAACTGTTGGAAAATTCAAACCTATCAAGCAGAATGGCAGAGATGACAATTTAAGAGATATCAGAATTTTTTCAATGTCAAGTTTACATTGATCTAGGAATCCATGGGTATGAAGAGCTGGACTGACAATTTGTCTTCGATGGTTGATAAGAAAATAAGGACTGTACCCCTTGATTAGGAATGTAGTCTCTAGCTGATTTGAAACTTAGCGTATCTACTTCTTAATTAGTTGACTCTGGGGAATTAAATTAATCTCCCCACATTTCAGTTTTCTTAAATTTAACTCATAGAGTTAATTGAAATAGACAACCCATTTAAAGCATTAACACAATCCCTGACACTTAGTAAATTCTCAATAAATATTTAACATGGTTATTATTCAGGGACCTATAGAAATACATGTCTTCACTCTTACGCCTTTCTGCCCATACCATATAAAAAATTAGTAGATCAGGCAGGACCTCAACTGGACATTTTTGTAAACAAAAATGACCAAATGATTGCAAATACTCTGAACACTAATAATAAAGACATAATATGGCAACAAATTTTTCTAGGAAAAAAAAGATCTGGTAAAATTATGAATTTGCTTGTATAGATAAAGTACACTTTAAAAGATTTAATTACTTGACAATAAAATTCTATTTTACTGTGATTTCAGTATGAGTGCACATTTTAATCATTCGATTGTCTTAATTTAACAACTGTCTCCTTTGTCTTAGAAATTGCTTTATTTTTGCACTAAAACATACTTTTAAAAATTACCAGAACTACTTGCTTTATATAACCAATGCGAAGGAGAGAAAAAATCCATTCATTTCTTTTTTTTCAGGAGGTACCAGAGATTGAATCCAGGACCTTGTACATAGGAAGCAGGTGCTCAACCACTGAGCTATATCTGCTCCTCTTCATTTCTGTTTAATAATAAAAGAAACAGAAAAAAAAAAAATGGTGCTTTCTTACTCCTTGTATTATTGGACTACTGTTACATAAATGTGATCCATGAAGGAGTATTTACCAAGCTCGCACTCACTGAACACCGCAGCAAAGTAAGACCAAGGAATTGTAAGACATGTTGTTTTATTGATCCGCAGCATCTCCCTTGTTTAAAGTATGCCTTTGTAAAGATGCATAGGATCCTAGTTAGAGGTTTACTGAATGCCTAGTTACATAATAACTGCTGTTCTCAATAACTTCTGAAGAAAAAGGAAAAAATCATCATTTTCACATCTCCCACAATTGGGCTCTTACTTTGCAAGTGCAAAGATCCTGTGGCTCTGGATCTGACAAACCCAGGTCCAAATTCTAACTTTGACACTTACTCCCTTTTTGACCTTGGACTACTGTCACCCTCCCAAGCCAAGTCCCAGTTCCTGAGGATCCCAGCCGTTTTTATCTGGCTCTGTGGGAAGTAACACAGAGAAGTTTTTCCCAGTTTGTATCTGAGGCCCCAGCTGTATCAGAACGGCGCTCCCTCTCAGAGGCGACTTCACTCTTAACAACCCAGCTGGCCCGCTTCTGCTTCAACTTTGATAGCCAGGACCAAAGAGCTGGGCTTCAAGAAAAAACCCCTATGCTGCTTTTCTTCCTGCCTCTTTAATCATTCCTTTGTCCCCATATTTGTCCCTCTTTCTCCTGCTATCCCATGATTGAAGAGGCCTGCTACACAAATGAGTCCTTAGCTCAAGTGTTCCCTTACATCTTGATTCCTAGAAACAATTTTTTTAAATGCTTATCCGACCAATAATTGGCACCAGCTGGAATGACAGGCACTCTAGCTCTTTTAACAATTTTACAAGTTAGTTCCAATTTTTATGTCTTTTACATATTGATCTTGTTCTTAGCCTTCAAAAGAAAATCTTAAAACCAGATTTTTCTGACTTTACCAATCATGTTCTTTCAGTTACTCACACTGCTTCTTTATTTACACCTTTTAGATCTAGACCTAGTCACCTGAGTTATTGGCTTAATTGAACAAAAGCTAATTAGGACTGGGTGTTTTTGAATGGAGAGCTATCAATTTTGTGCAGGCAGACTCCCCTAAGCCCATCCCAGTTTCTGTCCATTAGAATCACCATTATCCTGGCAATTTCTTCAACTGCTGGGATAATACAGTACCTGCTTCAAAGGGTCAATTGTAAGGACATATTAAGTGAATATGACATGATACAGTCTCAGTAAAAATTAGATCTTCTCATTATTATCATATTGTTAATATTATATTATTACAACTACTAAAACACTACTACTGTATTTAAAGGCTCTGTAAGTTTAGCAGCTAAAAAACCAGTAGACATATGCAGAGAGTAACAGTATAAGTCAAGTGCTGTGATAGATATTAGTATAAGATGTTCTATGACCACAGCATAAGGTGCCTAAATGGACAGCAGCCGCACTTTAAATATTTAGTCACACATACACATACACAAACACACACATACGCTGACTAAACGTGTGCCCCATATTTTGAAGACAGAAAGTGTATTAGTAGGGACCCTCTGGACCATCCCCACGGAGCCTGAAATTCTCAGTGAAGGCCATGATGAGGTGAGAACTTCTATCTTCAGTTAGCAGAGTCTCCCCTGAAGTAATTGAAACCTGTAAACCTTAGATATAAAGCTGCCCGGCGTCACTGATGATAATAGAGCAATTTGAGCTTAGGCGACAATGCCATTTTTGAAATGGATGGGTTTGCTCAGCCTATATAAAACATATAAATGCATATTTATTTCAAGATAAATACATTTTTAAAAGGATTTGTGCCTGAGTGACCCTCCTCCTGACTCCCTAATAACATTTAATATAGCAAGGCAGCCTAGCCGTTGCTTCCTGGCCCTGCTGACAAGAAGCAGGATGACACCCAGTGAGGGCCACGAAGGGAAAGTCTCATGAGCCCCTCCCTGGAGAGTCTGAAAACAAAAAGCGCCTGAGCGTGGCCCAGGCTGCTGCTGACAGAAGGACAGCTTCCCGGCCTCTGCCTGAAGGAATGAGAATGTAACCATTAACTCCCTCTGCCTTTTATCTTTCGAATCCAGGAGGGGAAAAGGATGGGAGGTGGCATTAAAGCCTACTTCCACTTCATTTGTTGTTTGTTAGCTTTGCCTGTGAGAAACTAGAAAAGTAATTCTTATCCAGACTAATCCAGAGGGGGAATTAGAGGACTAGCCAAGGGACCACATGCCTCTCTTTATCACCTCCCTGTCACTGAGGCTCCCTGAAGAAGGCACCAGGGTCCAACCGGCACCCGAGAGGCAGGAGTAGAGTCATTTTTTACAGAGGCACAGTGATTGATTAGATTGGTGTTCTAAAGAAAAGCAAACGTAGGCATTCTGGAACTGGACTAACTTGTGTTTAAAATCTGGCTGTACCATATTTACCAACTGCATGGCCTTGGAAAAAATGACTTGAACTCTGAATCCCAGTTTGTTCATCTGCGTAACACTTTTATTAAAGAGTTATTGAGAAGCATTAAAGGAGATGATGTAGGTTTGCCTGATGTGGCATGTAGTTAAGATCCAATTGGTTTTATTACTTCTTTAGGTTGCCTACTAACTCTATCTCCTCCAATACTACATTACAAAGCATTACATTAATTGATATAAAAACAAATCATCAAGAAAAAGTTTAATTATTTTCTGATTAAAAACAGGAAAGAGCATGCTCCAAAGACATGGGAATTGCTTTCTGAACTTTTGTGTTGAGAAAGAGTCTGAGTTCAAGTGCAGACCCTTGTGGGAAAAGTAACCTGATTGGTTAAAAATATCTCCTTGGGCAGAAGAGAGACAGTGGCTACTTGAATACATTTTTGCTACAATTTCTGCACTTGTGTTTTAGAAATGTTTTCTGCAAATACATTTAAAATGAAAATATTTGAACCACAAAGTCATAAATATTCAATACAAAGAAACTCAAAACCATAGCAGTCTTTGCCTTTTATTACATTGCATTGAGAGTTTAAAGAATAATACAGGGCCCTTCATCTTCATTAATTAGGTGAATAGGATAGAAAACATATTCTAGCAAAGAAAACATAGTGAGCAAAGGCATGTGTTTATAAAAAGAGTACAGATTAGCAAATATGTGTAAGGAACTACAGTTGTTCATTTCATATAGAGGTTGAAGGACTAGATGTATGATAGTTTTACATTTGACCTCAAAATAGCAATACTCATCTTATCAAAATGTGAGGGTCTATGTACCCTCTCCTTGAACTTGGGTGGACTTTTGCCTGCTTAGACCAGGAAAACTTCTAAAGTGATTTTGTGTGATTCACGAGAATGGGCCTTGGCTTCCACCTTTGGGCTGTAATGTAAGAAGTTCAACTCTTTGAACCCACCATACTGTAAACCAACAAAGCCATATGTAGTCACTGCGGTTGTAAGTCCTAGCCTTTGAGCCATCCCCAAATAGGTGTAAGATGAGCCACTACATGATTCTAGCTGCCAGTTATCAAGCCATCTCCAGCCATTAAGTTTTCCCAGCTGAGGTCTTAGATAACATGAATGAAAGAAAAGCCTTCTCTGCTTGATCCTGTCCAAATTTCTGATCCACAGAGGGTGCAAGCAAAATAAAAGGGCTATTTTAAACTGCTAAGTTATGGGGTAATCTTGCATGGCAATAGTAACTGGAACGAGTCCTAGGAAGTGACGTCGAAGAAGTAGGTTGGGGCCAGGCCAGGCCATGCTAAGGACACTGGATTTTAGTCTATAGAAAACCAGTTGCCAGGGAAGAAAGGGATGCATCATAGTCAGATTTATATTTTAGACAACACTTCTGAGTGCAGCAAGAAGGCTAAATTTAAGAAAGGCACAAATGGAATCAAGGAAAATGGTAAGAGTCTATCGAGAAATGTTGAAGACATTTATTAGGACAATAATGACAAAAATAGAGGAGAGGGGATAGACTCAACAAAAAGCATTTAAGAGATATGTCCTAGTTTGCTAGGGCTGCTATAACAAAATACCACAAAGACACTGTTGTTGGCTTAAACAACAGAAATTTATTGTCTCATGGTTTTTTGGAGGCTGGACACCTGAAATCAAGGTTTTGCAGGGAGGACCACGCTTCCTCTTAAAGGGAGAATTCATTCCATGCCTCTCCCATGCTTCCTGGTGGGTGGCAGGCAATCCATGGTTGTCCTTGGCTTGTGGAGGCATGACTCAGTCTCTACCTCCATCAGGGCTGTCTTTCTCTCTCTGTTTCTAAATTTCCTCTCCTTATAAGGACACCAGTCATATTGAAGAAGTTAGGACAGAATGTAGTACATTTGAGAATCGATAGTCTGCACAGTTAAACCAATGAGAATAGATGAGACCATTCAAGGAAAGGATGTAGAATAAATAAAATGAACCATCAAAGATAAATCCCTAGGGATTTATGTTTAATAGTTTCGTAGAATAGGAATGACGCATGAAGCAAAGAAAAAAAGGAAAGAATGGTGAGAGAGGAAGAGTGTCATGGACTCCAGGAAGTAAGACGTTTCAGAAAGCCTTTACTGTTCCCTATCATTAAACAAAACAGAGAAGTCCACTAACCCTATGCAAAGACTTTTGCAAGACACTAAGACTATAAATTATTTGAGTATATCATCACCCTAGCCTTCATGGCAGCACAAACAAGTAACTATGTGGTAATGGAGTGGGATAAGTACAAATGGAACTGTTATCCAGGTGCAGAGGTACCTCTGTGGAGGAATGAACTGACTTCTCAGTGAACAGAGAGTCTTCGGGAGATGTAGTATCAGGGTTTGTCTCCTAAGATGGTGTGTAAACTGCTTGAATCCAGCAATCAGAACTTTTTTAGGGACTAAAAGCCTGAGGACAACTACTTGGAGTGTCATAAGTTAGCATGGATGATGAGCCTGAAATTCTCCATCCTCTGGAAAAGTTACACAGACTGAAATAGATCATTTGCATTAATACATTAAAAACTCCCACCCAGAGAAGGCAGGGGGCTGCCTTCCACACCAGTCCCCAAGGAGGCCAGACCTTTCTTGTTTGGCATCAGGAAAACTAATCTGTAAACCTCAGCTCTGCACCCAGCACCTCCCTGCTATTGTTCTGACCTGCACCATTATGCGAAGTGGAGAGCAATTGAAAGAAGCATTTATTACCGCCTCGAATTGAAATCCAGAAGCCAGAATTGTTCGAAAGCTAAAAGCAATTTATTCCTAGGCTTTCATTTTTATAAAATTGAGATGATTTCCGCCCCCTCTCGATTTCCCTCTGCAAACTCCAGGGCAGGTATGTCAGGTTTTGGGGCTGGTTCAACTACAGATGGTTTCAAGCTATTGCACAGGCCTAAGAATTTATACAACCCCAGGTTTTGTCTTTAAAGAAACAGCTAGCAGTGTATTTGGAGGTAGCAGAATCCCTTCCCTGAAACTTCAGAAGTACCATGTATACAACTGGTATTTTTACTAAAATATCTGTCCCTTCCAAGTGCTAGAGTATGTGTGTATGGAGAAAGAGAGAGAGAGAGAGAGACAGTGATTTTCAGCTGGAAGCTATTTCACCTCCAGGGGACATTTGACAATGTCTGGAGATATTTTCGGTTTTCACACTGGGGGGGTGCTATTGACATCTAGTGAGTAGAGCGCAGGGGTGCTGTCAAACAGTCTAGTACACAGTACAGCCCCACTAGAATAAGGAATTATCCAGCCCAAAATGTCAATAGTGGCAGGGCTGAGAAACCTTGAGGGAGAGAGAGGGAGGGAGAGAGGGATGGAGAGAGAGAGAGAGAAATCAAGTAATTATTCCAGGGCCTTGTCTAAGAAAATTTAGCCTCATCACAGAATCATCACTTCTCAGGATTGGGATGATCTCCTAGTCTCACACAGTCTCATGTGCCATGAAATACTGCTTTAGGCTAGCAAGACTGGTTTGTGCGTTGTAATTCTATTAGGCAGACTTGCTTTCGGATTAAAGAGAAAACACGGAACATGATTCCATGATAAGTCTGCAGAGCTGGCTCCCTTGTGCTGCCACTAAACAGAGAGGACCCCTCCAGCCAGCAACAGAAGGAAACTGTCTGCATGAGGAGACAACAAGGGAGAAATATATTCACTGCTCCATGAGGAAAAAGCCGCCTGCTAGATACTGCTTTGAGACAACCTTGTGGACTTAAGAACCAGAAGGGAAAATGGTCTTTGACCTCCAGGGGATGCTTGAAAAGACATTTTGACCCAACAACAGGCTTCTTGCACATGTCAAATGGTATTTCTTGTTTTGTGTGTATAAAAACTTGTTGTTTCTTGTTAAAATATGAAAGAAAAAACATCCAAATTCTCATGCAGCCTCCTTGAGGCTTTGGCTCATCTGGTTGGCCACACTCCCAGCTGGAATTCCAGGTTTCAAATTCTCTCACTGCATGTTACTTAAGGATACACTGTTCTAGGAGATAGCTTGGGGTTTCTCCTTGTCTCATGACTCACTGGGTAGCACGTGTCTTTGTAGAGACTTTAGGAAGTGAGATGTATATTCACAGTGACAGAAACATGAGCTTGAGGAAAAAAACAGACTTGGGTTTGAATTCTGACTGGGCCCCTGTCCTACCTTGTGAGCTTGGTAACATTTTCACTTCTCCAAATCTCAATATGAATAGGTGAAATGGGAAAACACAATTATTGTATCAGGTGTAAAAAAGTATTGAATTCTGTGAGCACAATGCCTAGTTCACGGTCACTGTACATTAGGGTTACTGTCATAGTGATGAGTATTCTTTTTGAGACCCAAAGTCAAAAAATGTTTTCCTATCTATATTATTTTCAGTTGAAGAATGTTCTTTGGGCTTCTTATTTGCTAATCATGCTGGTGACGAAGTGACAAAGGCACAATCCACATGTAATGGGGGAAGAGAATTGGAAATGTGGAGAGAGAAAGCTCCATTGCTGTTTGCCTGTGGAAATAAATTTTAGAGTCTGCACATGTCAATCCAATATTTTTTCTGAACTTCTTCACAATGGAGTAAATAGAGTGGAATGTTTTTAATTAGAGCAGATGGGGAGAAGTGATTCATATTGAAGGTATAGTCTTCTAAAAGAAAAGATATTTTCTTATGCTCAAGTACACTTAATACCTGGATAGGCATAGTACTTACCATTTTCCTTTTGTATTCCCACCCTCTCCATCGTTTAGCAATAACTCCCAAGCACAACATGAAGTCCAGATCTAGAAGGCAGTGGAAAGGAACGGATATACTGCTCTGAAGTGTAATCAAACATGGGGCATGAAACTTCATGCCATCAGAGACTTTGTGAAACATAGTTCTATTTGTTGGGTTCACAGAAGAATGCTAATTATTTCAATAGTATAGGAACAAAAAATACAGAAAATAATTTTGTTTGAGTCCAGGGATCCAGTAATTCAGTCTGAACATCTAAGTACTGAACTCTACCGACCTCTACCATCATGTATTTTTTAGAGCCAAAAGAACAAAGGAAACACCAACACAGGCGACACAGATGCTAGAAACGGAATTGTATTAGTTAGCCAAAGGGATGCAAAGTACCAGAAATCTGTTGACTTTTATTACAGGTATTTATTTGGGGTAGAAGCTTACAGTTACAAGACCATACAGCGTAAGTTACTTCCCTCACCGAAGTCTGTTTCCACATGTTGGAACAAGATGGCTGCCAAAGTCGGCAAGGGTTCAGCATTCTTCCTCCAAAGGCACTGTGGTCCCAGCTTCTTCCAATTTCAGCTGTAGGCTGGGATCAGTCTCATCCCTCGCCTGGGACTCATTCCTCTCTGGGCTCAGCAGCTCTCTTCTCTCTACAAGGTCAGCTGTAGACACTATCAGGCTCTCTCTTTCTTCCCAGGACCTCTGCCGTGTCTATGAGTCATCCCTATTCCTGTGTATTTACTTCCCAGAGTTCCAGCATATGAAAAGTCTACTCTCTGCTCTGCCATGTGGTTTTCTCTGCAAGAAACTCAATGTCCTACTGACTTGGCCCAATCAAAGCCTTAATCATGAATTAATCAAGCAAAAGTGAATCTTCTGAATCCGATATAATCTAATATGCCCAGAAGAACAAGCCAGTCTACAAACATAATCCAATATCTATTTTTGGAATTCATAAACAATATCAAACTGCTGCAGGCATGTCTGAGTGTGAGTCCTGCCTCCAAAATCTACTAGCTAAGTGAATTTAGCAAAGTAACTTCACTTTTCTCATCTCAGTTTTCTCATTTGTAAAATAGAAATATAGTCACCTACTTTAAAGGCTTGTTTGTGGAGATTAAGAAAATACATAGAAAGTACATGAGATAGCTCCTGATTTACCACCTTAACTTTGTTCCTCTAGAGTCCCACTCCATCTTTTCTCGGAAAACTTGCACAGTGCACCTGTGTCTCCATCTCAACCCCATCTGATGACTTGCATTTTCCTGTCTCTGCTCATTTCTGAACTGATCCTTTTTCGGCACAGCCCCACAGCACTGGGAGAAGTGCTTCTTCACTTGCACAGCTTCCAGGTGCCGATCACTGCCCTAATGGACTTCAAGATAGAATTGTCCCAGCCAGTGCCTCTCCAACTGTGATAAACATGCTGATATGCTGTCATCCCAATATCCTCTCTTGAACCAGGCATATTATATGATCTGAATATCCTCAACTCTGATGTAAGTCTTCTTTTGCTGCTGGTCCCTTCTGTCCAGTTTTGGGCACATATAGCTTCCCATATCATGCTACTGAGTCTTTGTAAACTAGTGTCATGTCCATTTATTTTGAGAACTCTCAGATCACCAGAAACATGCATCTTCTCTATTTTAGACTATCCCACAGTACCCAGCATTCTATTGTTCAGGCAGTAATGTATCCCACAAATATTTGTTGAGGACATATGATCTGCCAGGTTCTCTATCAGTCTTAAAACAGGAAAAATTTTTAAAGTCTCTTGCCCACACTAAGCTTGCTTTGTACATTTGGAGGAAATCTACCAAGAAATAAAGACAATTCCTTTCATCAACAGATGAAAACATTGCAATAGAAAGAGTATGTAGGTAGAGTGCAGTTTAGATGCAGCAGTCTGGGAAAGTCTTTATGAGGATGACATTTGAGCTGAAACTGAAGGGTCAGAAGAAGTAGAGCATGCAAAGAGCTCGCACACGAAGCTCCAGGCAGAGAAAACAGCAGGAAACAGATTTTGAGATGCAAGGGGCAACGTGATTGAAGTATGGAAAGTGAGAGGACAAGTCTGGAGGTAGATGATGTCAGATCATAGAAGGTCAGGTAGGCCAGAGAAGTGCTTGTATGTTATTGAAAATGTCACAGCAAGACATGGATGCCTTTTAAGTGATGTGGGACAAACCAAGTTACATTTTTTAAATATGTTTCTTGGGCTTCTTTGGGAAAAATATAATGAAGAGGTGGTCTATATTTGTCCCTAAATTATCTGTCAACAGAATGCAAAATTGGGCTTTCTCAACCGTAGTCAATGAGGTTAGCAGAATGGTGAGATTAACTAAACATTTCTGTCATCTTATTTGTCTTGATGGTTTAAGTTCTGCTTGATGCCCTTTATTCCTATAATAGAGGCTTAGTCACAGTTTCAGATAATCCCTGAATCTTGAACAGTCTTGGTTTCCACCTTAATCTATCTGTACCATTTTTTCAAGGAACCAGGGGATTGTATACTTCATTTATAATTAAGAATGGGATTTTAGAAAGATCTTTACAATGAAGACATTAAAATTCTTCAGAATCTCTTCATTAACACTTAATTAAAGTGCTTATTTATTGAGTGTGTACCATATCAGGCACTGTGCTATGGACTTTAGGGTTGTAGGAATCAACTCTATTCAGCATTCATACTTGAATAAGAATAAATCACTGAATGAATGAATGGATCTTAAAGGGTTAAATCAAAGGTCATATTAATTAACAAAATTTTCCTTTGACATGAGAATGAGTCTTCATCTTAAAATGGGGTGACAGTGGTACTTAACTCATAGGCTTGTTCTGGGGGTTAAATGTAAAAATTGTCACACTGACAAACATATAACTAGATATATTAAAAGTCATTTTTATGGAGCTCTTGATATCATAAATGAAAGTGCTTAGAATTATAGCACTGCTTGTTTGAGCCACAGATGCCTTTCATAGGAATGAATTTCTATATTGTTTGCTGGGGCGAACAATTTCTTGGCCAATTACCTGGACCAGTTGGGTGCATCCTTCAGTTATATTGTATATGCTTTTGTATACGTTTTGTATACATTTAATCCATCAAAAGGGCCAGTAGCTTGGCTCTAGAAGCAAAGTTAATTTTTAAAAATGAAAAAAATTTTAAATACAGAGAGAGACAAATCTACTTCTGACCTACAGCAGAGCAGCATCAGGGGACCCCAAGAGATTGGGCATCACTTTCTCCCAGACAAGACAAAGGTAAGGTATTATATTTTAAGTATAGTGGTAACAATTGCATCATTTGCATGTGAAAAAAAAAGTCTACTTTATGAATAGTGATCTATTCTTCTGGACTGGTAATAAGAACAATAAATACCATTTATGAGCCATAATAAGGATAATAGTATAAAGACATTTTCCAAACTTACCATGTGCCTGTCCTTAAGCACTTTAGAGTTCACTTAATCCTTCTGCAGCCTAATGAAGTCATCTGTTTTCTCCACTTACACGTGGTAAAACCAGGGTGTGCAGAGGTTATGTGAGTCACTGGTGGAGCTGAGAATAAAACCCAGGCTCATAATAATTATACTATCCTGCTACAGGGTAGTGGTCCTGTATAGGTACAGCAACCAGTACAGAGGTGCGTGTTCAGACCTGCTTCTCTCTTGATAAGCAAAACAAGGCCAATCAGTAGCTATCATGCTGGAAATGAGCAGTTTTCAGATGCCATCCACAATGACATTGAAACCACGTCTGTTAGTGGCAATGAATAGCTTTTTTAAACAGAGAATACAGGCTTCCAGGCTTCCACCAAAGATGTAGTAGCAACACACTAACTGAGAAAGCCACACTTTTCCCATGAACCTGTGATTCTGCACACTTGTGTTATATTGTATTACTTTTGAACATGCTGGATTTTAGAGCACTCTCTGGGAGTAAAAAAAAAAAAAAAAAAAAAAACAGCAAGCTCAGTAAATCCCAGTATTTTTACTGCCTTTGCCAAATTTGACATCTTTCAAAGTAACTGTGAGAAGCACGCAAATCTCTGCCAACTGCATGATTTAGCAGCTATAAAATCCCTCTGAATCAAACCCATTTTGAAATAAAAAGGAACCTGCTTGAGAATTTCATTGCACTGTTGGATACCTACTCAAAGATCAATCACCTCTCTTCATTCTGTATTCCTGGTATATTTTTAAGTTTAATCTTTTCTGCAGCTTACCCATATAGTTAAGGGTAGAATATTAAAAGACTAAAGATTGAGCAAGGAGGAAGAGGACATGCAGTTTGAACAAAGGGTTTCTTTATAATCTGAACAAGAGAATTGAAAAAGATGGTCCATTTCGTTTTCAGCTCTTTCCCCAATGGTACACTACCTAGATTCTCAAAACTGGAGTGTCCTTTCCCTCAAGGAAAATAGTGTCTCTCTGCAGGCTGCCTAGTAGGATAAAACAGCTGTGTTTCCTACTCCACAGGGAATTTCTTCAGAACTTGGTATTTTAGGCTGAATGTGATTGGGTGAGCAGAAGGCTAACCACATTGCTTATGGTTTGGCCTCAAATGACAACTGAAAAAAAAAAATGTGCTCATAAAGTGTGATACAAAAACAATTAAGTCAAAATCAGCTATCTTGAAGCAGAAATATATATTGTACATAAAATGTTGGCTGCAAGGGTGTATGAAGTTTGAAAATTGCCAGGCCTCAAAGAAATAAAGATAGAATTGGTTGAATTTGGGTTTCTATATAGATTTAGTGTTTAAGGAAGAGAAAAAAAAATTCTTTGCTCTTACTTCAGGTCTCACTATACAAATTTTTAAACTACAACATGCACAGACACTACACTTACGTAGATACATGTATACTATATTTTTAAAGGTAGAAGTAACAGAGAAAGAAATTTTTTCTCACAGTAGTGATGTTTCTAAAGGACTAAGATGTGTTCATCTATAGAACTCCTAAGAAAATACTGAAAGTCAGATATGCATTAAATCTACTTGGTGGGGAGGGGGCAGGAATCTAATGATAGAAATATCCTCATAGTTTTTATCTCCCTCTCTCCCTGCAACAAGTCCCCAAAAGAATCACACCTACAAATTATTCATGGGCCATGAACATCTATCAGACCATATTTTTCTAGTCAGGACAACTGATAGCATCTTATTAATAACCCAAATTGATTCCAACAATGGTCAACTTCAATGTATATCTATTGATATGGAATTGGTGTGGAGTTCCCAACCTTAGAAATAGATTTGCCAATGTGTCAGTATATGACAATATTTTTTAAGGGGTGGGTTCACTCTACATAAGTCATCAAGTTACCAAACTGTGATTAATGACTTGGAGGCAAAATGCATTAAATTATGTCATCACACCCTGTAACTTACTTTCAAACTCCAACATAAGCTATAGTGTGTGTTTGTGTGTGTGTGTGTTGGGAGTGTTGGATCAGAGGAACATTTAGAACAAGACAAGAATATTTTGCCACCAAAACATAGATTAAAATGTTGGCAAAAGATGAAAGCAACCCAAGTGTCCATCAACCAATGAATGGATAAATAAAATGTGGTATATACATACAATGGAATGGAATATTATTTAGCCATAAAAAGGAATGATGTCCTGATACATATGACAACATGGAAGAATCTTGAAGACATCATGTTGAGTGAATAAGACAGACACAAAAGGACAAATATTGGATGATCTCACCAATTTGAAATAATTAGAGTAAGAAAATTCATAAAGTCAGAATCTAGAACATAGGTTACCAAACGATGGGGTATAGATAGGGAATAGGAAGATACAGCTTAACATATACAGGGTACCTATTTGGAATGATAAAAATGTTTTGGTAATGGATGATGGTATTAGGGGTACAACATTGTGAACTTAACAGCAGTGAAATATATATCTGAATGTGATTAAAAGGGAAAGTGTTAGACTGTATATATGGTTAAAATTTTTAATCCACACAGCTACACCACACACACAGTGAACCCTAAGTTAAACCATGGACAATAGTAAATAATACAATTATAAAATTATACAATCACCAATTGTAACAAATGTTCCACACCAAGGTAAGGTTTAATAATAAGGTGGTATAAGGGAACTCTGTATTTTATGTATTATTGTTCTGTAAACCCATAATTTCTATAATGAAGAAAAAGTAGGATATCAGTAGGATCGTATAATTTATTATCTAAAATGGACAGTTTTAATTTTATTAATAAAGGATGTTCTATTAATAAATTCACTGAGACAACAGGCATGAACTAGTATGTATGGTCACCCTACATACTAGCAAAACATCACCTCCATATTCAAAGGACAAAATAGCAACAGCATAGTGGGTAGGAGATAGTGCTTTGGAAGCAGCTGGGCTTAGATTTGCATCTAAGCTCCAGCATATATTAGTTGTATGCATTTGTTCTCATACTTCTCCATTTCTTCACTTGTAAGCTAAAGGGAGAATATCTAACTTAGATTTAGTGCTTACAATGCATCAGAAAATATACTAAGGGAGTAATATTGAATAGCTTTATTTAAATTTCTTAACAACTGAATCATGTTGCTACTCTTGTCTAAGAAGTATTTCTTCTCAAGAAGTAAAAAGAATCAATCAGAAAAGGCATTTAACAAAAACCAACATCCATTCATGGTGAATAACTCTCATTAAACTAGAAATAGAACTTGCGCAACCTGGTAAAGGGAATTTAGGAAAAAACCTTTAGTGAACATAATACTTAATGGTGAAAGGCTGAATGCATTCTTACTAAGATGGGGAACAAGGGACGATCCACTCTACCACCCCAATTCAACATTGTACTGAAGATCCAAGCCAGTGCAATAAGTAAAGAAAAATAAATAAAAAACATATATATTTGAAAAGAAGGAATACAATGGTCTCTATTTGCAAATGGCACAATTATCTACCCAGAAAATCCTAAGAAATCTACTGAAATTAGCCACCAAACCAAATAAGTAAGTTTAGCAAGGTTTCAAGTGGCATGATCAATATAAAATATCAACTCTATTTCCACATATAGCAATGAACAATTGGAAATTGAAATTTAAAAACAGTATCATTTTCTCCCCCTTGGGATGTAGAAAGCTGGAAAACGTGTCACTACAGCATTAACCATAAAGAAAAACCAGATAAGCTACAAAATCACAACTTTCCCCAAGCCCATCAAAGGGCTGACATAACAGCATTCCACTAGCCTGAAATATAAGGAAAGAAAAGCATAAACACAAACATCTCTGCAAGGAGAAATGCAGACACAAATACTGGATCACCTGAGGTGGAAGGCACAGCCACCATAGAAGCAGGTAAAAATATTTCATTTAAACATTCTAAAATTGAATAAGGTGATGACAGCAGAACTCTGTGATGAAAATGAGAGCCATTGAGTATACACTTTGAATTGACTGTACAAAGCATGGGACTATATAACACAAGTAATCCAGCAGTTGATGATGGACTGTGGTTATCAGGACAAATATGAGAAGGTTTTCATGTGTATTATATACAAATGATAATAAATACATAATACTAATATAGGGTGTTAAAAATTCGGTGGGTTGGGTGAAAATACACTAAATGTAAGATACAGACTATAGTTAGTAGTAATATTTTGACAATGCTCCTTCAGAGTGTGGCAATTTGATGATGTTTATGAATTCCAAAAAAGATATAAATTATGTTTGTAAACTGATCTATGCCTCTGGATGTGCTAACCCTTTGATTGCATTAGATTCAGGTGAGCCATTTGATTAAATTATGTTAAGATTAGGGCATTGATGAACCTCAACAGACTCCAGCACCTACAATCTGATTTATTGGACTTACCACACTCAGCTAAGATGGAGGTGAAGAAGGACAACCACCACACCATGGAGCCTAGAGTGATTACAACTGAAAATGGGAGGATTGCATCCAGCATCCAGGTGGAATCTGAGCCTCCTCTTGACATAAAGGTGCAATGGACACAACCAATCCAGTGTCCACATAGAAGAGGTGGCATTGGATTGGGAAAAGTGGACATAATGGACAAAGGGTATGGGGAAAGGCAGGAAGAGATGAGAGGTGGAGGCGTCTTCGGGACATGGAGCTGCCCTGGATGGTGCTTCAGAGGTAATCACCGGACATTGTAAATCCTCACAGGGCCTACATGATGGAATAGAGGAGAGTATGGGCCATGATGTGAACCAATGTATATGAGGTGCAGAGGTGCCCAAAGATGTACTTACCAAATCCAATGGATGTGTCATGATGATGGGAACGAGTGTTGTTGGGGGGGGAGAGAGGGGGGGTGGGGGGGTGGGGTTGAATGGGACCTCACATATATATTTTTAATGTAATATTATTACAAAGTCAATAAAAAATAAAAAAATTAAAAAAAATTAAAAAAATTAAAAAAAATTAAAAAAAAAAAAAAGATTAGGGCATTGATTCAACCATGTCATTAGAGTGCAACTCAGCATCGAGTCTCTGCCCCCTCAGCAGGCTGAAATAACACTCTCACATGGAAGTAGACACACAGAGAAGAATACAGATGAAGGGAGACCACTCATTAGACATGGCAGAGGCCCAGGGAATAGAGATGAGCCTGATAGTCTATCACTGGCCTTGTGAAGAGAACAGAACAGCTGAGGTCAGAAAGAAACAAGCCCCGGGAAGACAGACAAGCCATATGCTAGCCTCCAGATGAGATCAGAAGAAGCTGAGACCACAGAGCCTTAAGAGGAAGAAGGAAGGTTGAACTCTCTTAGACTTCACCCACCATCTTGCTCAACACGTAGCAACGGACTTTGGGTGAGAAAGTACCTCTTACAGTACCTTGACTTGGACTCTTAGGACCCTGTGACTTCAAGCTTCTACCCCAAATAAATACACTTTATAAAAGCCAAAAGAGTTACAGTACTTTCTTTGCATCAGCATCTCTTTGGCTGACTAATGCACATAGTTTATAACAAATATTTCACAACAATGTGAGATGTGGTTGGTGGGGAGATGTATGGGAGCCATGTGTGATGAAATGCATATTTGTTTTGTAATCAATAACAAGTATAAAAAAAGGTAGAGGGATCAAGGTATAGGAACAGTGTTTGTGTATGCTTTTGAAGTTAAATTGATATCAAATCAATTGGGACTTTTATAGATTTAGGATGTTCAATGTAAGTTCCAAGGTAACCACAAAGAAAATATCTGAAAAATACATACAGATGGAATTGAGAAGGGATTCAAATGGCATACTACAAAAAAATAAAATAAATATGAACATAGACATTAATGGAAGAATTGAGGAACAGAAAAGGTGTAAGACTTACAAAGACCAAATAGCGAAATGGCAGAAGAAAGCCTTGCATTATCAGCAGTTAACTTAAAATGTAAATGCATTATACTCTCTAGACAAAAGGCAGAGGTTGGCAGAATGGATTTTTTTTAAAAGCAGGGTTTAATAATATGCCCTTTATAAGAGACTCACTTTAAATTCAAAGACAAATTGAAAATGTAAGAATGGGGAAAATATATCATGCAAATAATAACCAAAAGAGATCAGGGGTAGTCATATTAATATCAGATAAAATAGACTTTAAGTAAAAAACTGATACAAAAAAAACAATACAAAAAGGGACAAAAAAAACAAGGTCACTATATACTGACAAAGAGGTTGTTAGAGAAATCACAGACACTTGTTAAGGGACCAGCACCCAGACCTCATCTAATCCAACCTTATTCCCTGAGGAAGTCACAAATATACACTGAGAGGCCCTCTTCTGGCCTTCTATTACTCCCTTCTCCTTTTCTATTGTGTGACATTCCACAAGATGGGGAAGATGTGAAGTCGAATGAAAAGGTCCAACCAGACCTTAAACCCAGACTGGTAACAAACAGCCTGAGATGCTTATCAGAATAGGAATTCTCAGTGTCAGGGCCCCTCCTCCTGACATGGATAAAAATTACACTTAAACAGTATAGATTTGTCTCTGTTCTCCAATGCAAAGTGGGGTGTATAGAGCCACCATCTACCAACCATAACTAGGAGCAGTTTTGGCCACCCCAAGAGACTGTCCATGATGAGACTTCTTCCTACACTATTCGGGACTCTTTGTGGTATGTAAAAGTTAAGGCGATTATTTGCCCTTCCTGTAAGCTTTATACTGTGTAAATAAAAAAGATCATTTGCTGAAAGTTTCTGTTGTATGCTGAACCTGTATTTCCAGGATACACCACTGTAGTAACTCACTCCACAGGAGTCAATTCAACAAGAAGACATAACAATTATAAATAGACATGTATCCAATGGCAAGACCCCAAAATTTATGAAGCATATATTGACAAATTTAAAAGGAGAAATAGACAGTTCTACATTATTAGTTTCAATAACAGATAGAACATCTAAACAGAAGATCAATAAGGAAATAAAAGATTCAAAGATATCATAAACCAAATACACCTAACAGACACATATAGAACACTTCACTCAATGAGAGTAGAATACATGTGGAAACTTGGGTATAAATAAATAGTGCTATAAGTAGTAAAAATGAATGCAAATATTAAATTCTCATTTTACTTTTAACTACTCTAAAATATAATTGACTAAAGAAAATACAGAGGCAATGCATTATGTGTTTACAGCATATGCAAAAGTAAAACATATGATAATAGTAGCACAAGGAATGGGAGAGAATTGGGAGTACACTGTTATAAGGCTCTTACACTGCACATGAAGTAGTAGACTATTATTTGATGTAGTACTGTGATTAATTAAAGATGTATATAGTAAATCATGGGGCCATCAACAGAACATATTTTTAAAAGAGGCATAAATAATAAGCCAATATTGGAGAAAAGATGGAGTTATAACAATACTCAATCCAAAAGAAGGAACAAAATGATGGGAAAGTGGAACAACAACAACAAAAATAAATAGAATAGAAAACAATTGGCAAGGTAGTGATTTTAATCCAAATATGTCGATACCTATATTAAATGTAAATGGTCTATATATACCATTTAAAAGGCATAGGTTATCAGACTGGATAAAAAGACACAACCAATTACATACTGTCAGAAGAGCCTCGCTTTAAATATCAAGTTATAGATAGATTAAAAGTAAAGAATAGAAAAATATGTACCATGCCAATACTAATCTAAAGTAAGGTAGAGTGGCTGTATTAATGCCAGACAAAGAAGACTACAGAAAATGCAATATTACCAGGGACCAAAAAGAATACATTACATATGATAAAGGGGTCAATTAACCAAGAAGACATCATAATCTAAAACATTTATGCACCTGACAACAGAGCTTCAAAATACTCAAAGAAAATCAAAGGGCAATAGACAAATCCACAAATGCTACTCTTTTCACAGAAATCAGTAGAAGAGGTAGACAAAATTTGTAAGGACATAGGAAACCTGAACAATACTACAACCAAATTAACCTAATTGTTATTTATTGAACACTCCACACAACAACAGCAGAACAACATTCCTTGGGGCATACATGGAAACTTCACTAATATAGACCATATTCTATGCCATGAAACAAAATTAAACAGATTTCAATTAACTGAAATCATAAAAGCATGTTTTCTAATGAAAATGGAAGTAAACTAAAAATCTAAAATAGAGATAACTGGGAAATCCCGAGATATTTGGAAATCAAGCAGCACACTTCTAAATAATTCATGGGACATAAATGAAGTCAGAAGAGAAATTAGAAAATACCATTGAGCTATTGAACATTGAAACAAAACATAAAATAAATTTCAGGATGCAGCTAAAACTTAGAAGGAAATGTATAATATTCAAGGCAGATGTTTAAAAAACAGTCTCTAATTTAATCATCTAAATTCTACTCTAAGAAACTAGAGAGTGGATTAAATTCTAAGTAAACAGTAGGAAGGAAATAATGAAGAGAATGAAATGAAAATGAAAACAGAAAATTAGATAAAACAACTTAAAAAGAATAAAAGCTACTTCTTTAAAAATGAACAATAAGGAAGCATATGTGGCTCAACTCCTTGGATGGCCACCTACAACATGGGAGGTCCCAGGTTTGGGTCTTGGTACCTCCTAAAAGAAGACAAGCTGATGCCACCTCCCACCGCAACATGTTTGGATGCCACCTCCCTCTGCAATGAGCTTAGAAGCATCCTGCCCAAACAAGCTAGACTCCACCCCTTTG
Organism: Dasypus novemcinctus; assembly: GCF_030445035.2. Taxonomy (NCBI): domain Eukaryota; kingdom Metazoa; phylum Chordata; class Mammalia; order Cingulata; family Dasypodidae; genus Dasypus; species Dasypus novemcinctus. Next base: position 31,879,963 of record NC_080690.1, read on the forward strand.
CAACAAGCAGATGCCACCAGCCAGCAGAGGCCATGGCCCGTGGGGAGCAGATATGGCTCTGGCTGTTGGACACTCCTTCCTCATGTGGGTGGTCCTGGATTCAGTTCCCACGCCTCCTAGGCAAGGGGAGCAAACAATAAGAAGATAGATGAGAGAACCATCTGGGGATGAAGGAGGGAATAAAGAATCAAAGATAAAATAAATAAAATAAATTTTTTTAAAAATGAACAATAAAATTGATAAAATTCTAGCCAGAAACTTTTAGCTAAGAAAAAAAATTATCAATATGAAGAATGAAAGAGGGGCTAGCACTATAGACATTACAGACATTGAAAGGAAGATAAGAGAATATTATGAACAACTTTATGCTCAAAAATTTGACGACTTTGATTAAATAGAAAAATTCCTTGAAAATCACAAATTTTAAAAGTTCAGGAAGAAATAGATAGCCTGAAGAGTTCTATATTGACTAAATAAAATGAATTTTTAGTTTTAAGCCTTCCATAAAATCTTTCAACAAAGAAAACTCTTGGCCTAGATGGCTTCATTTATAAATTTCAGCAATCACTTAATGAAGAAATAATCCCCATCCTACAAAAACTCTTCCAGAAAAATAAAAGAGAGGGGAACACGTCCAAATTTATTTCATAACGACAACATTAACCTAATTAACCTAAAACCAGAAAGAGACATTGATGAACATAGTGGGGAAAAAAACAAACCAGAGATGCAAAATGCCTCAACAAGGGTATATTAAAAAATAATAATAATAATAATAATAACATCATAACCAAATGGAATTTATAAGATAGGTTTAATATTCAAAAATCAAACATTCTAAATCACCATATATATAATCATCTCAATGGATGCAGAGAAAATGTTAGACAAAATCCAAAATCCATTCTTGATTTGAGAAAGCAAACACAATTCTCAAAAAAATAGGAATAAAAGGAAACTTACTCAACTTGATAAAAGGCATGTTTGAAAAATGTAAATTAAATGAAAAATCAATTGATTTTGACAATGAAGCAAATGCAATTCAATGGAGAAAGGAGAGTCTTTTAAACAAATGCTAGAACAACTAAGCATCCAAATGCAAAAGAAAATGAACCCCAGCCCATACTTTGCATCATATATAAAACAACACAAAATATATAATAGACCTAAATGTAAAACCTAAACTGTAAAATTTCACAATAAAAACAAGAAAAAATATTTGTGACCTTGGGTTAGACAAATATTTCTTAGATATAACAGCAAAATCATGATCAAAAGAAGGAAAAAACAATAAATTGATCTTCACCAAAATTATAAACTTCTCTGCAAAAGACACAGTTAAGAGTATAAAAAGGGAACTCATATCCTGGGAGAAAATATTTGCTATATATCTGCAAAAGATTTGTATTCACACTTTATTAAGAACTCTCAAAACCCAATAATAAGAAAGCAAGCAACACAATAAAAAATGGCAAAAGATTTGGCAGACACTTCACCAAAAAAATGTGTGTGTGTGTGTGTGTGTGTGTGTGTGTGTGTGTGTGGCAAATAAGTACATGAAAAGATGTCTGATATTATTAGTCATTATGAAAATGCAAGTTACAAACATAATGAGATATAATACTAAGTGCTGGCAAATTTGCAGAGCAACTAGAACTTTCTCACATTGCTTATGAGAATGCAAAATGTGACGACGACTTTGGAAAAGTTTGGCAGTCTAATAAATTAAACAGGCATGTACCTATGAGTCCCACTACTAGTTATTTATCCAAAAGATATGAAAACTTATGTTTGCACAAAAAAAAAACTTGTATATGAATGTTCATAGTATTTTTATTCATGATCACCTAATCTGGAAACAATGGAAATATCCTTTAGCTGCTGAATGGGTAAGCAAACTGTAGTACATCCATACAGTGGAATGTTACTTAGCAACAAAAAGGATTGAGCTACTGATACACACAACAACACGGAAAATTCTTAAATGCATTTTAATAAGTGAAAGATACAAAGGGCAAGAGTAAATCTGGGGGATGACAAAACAGTTAGATATCTTAATTGTACATGTTTGTCAAAACTCATAGAACTCTATACTTAAAGTATATATGCTTCTCTATCTAGCATAAGTTAAATTACTTGTTTACTTTCAAATTCTTTGGAATGAAAAAGAATTTGCATCCTCTACTTGAACTTTTATAGAACTTTAGCTAAACATCAGAGAATGATAGATACCATTTGAAGTATCCTACAAATAGATAATTATTAGAACCTAATTTGTTGATTCATTCTCTCAAACTTTTATAAAAATATCCATAGAAGACAATCTATTAAAATGATAGATTAACACAGCAATCATGTAACCAAGAAGCCAAAAAATTAATCAAAGTTCATTTATTCTACTAGCTCAGGGTGCAGAGGTGACTCAAGCGATCAAGCACCTCCCTCCCACATGGTCCTGGGTTCAGTTTCCTGTGCCTCCTAAGGAAACAAGGAAGTGCAAACAACTAGTGGGTGGGGAGAAATTTAAAAAATAAATATTTTTTAAAGAAAGAATGCTATTCCACTAGCTCATATAATGAGAATGAAGTTGACTAAATTCAGCAGAGTAAAAGGTTTTTCAATCCAAACCCATTTCCCTTCTAAATAAATTTTATATGTATGTATATAGGTTTTTTCCATATGTTTATAGAAGACTTAATAACTTTGAAAATGTACCAAAATAACCCTCAGGAAGGCAGCTTAACAAAATTCCCTAATCAGACTTTTCAAACTCTATGACTATGATTTAAGATGCTAGCAGTAGATAAAATTATTTTCCATCACTCCTTTAGAATATTTGATTACTAATTTACATAGGCAAGGCAACAGAATATAATGAATGTATAAGTCACCTTTGTGAGAGATCCTTTTAGAATTGAAGGTGAGTTCTCCCTTGCTTTTTGCCCAAGAATACTAATGATTCCAATACATTTCTGTCCTATCAGATGAAAGCATCATAAAGCACTAATGTGCCAGGAAATTGAATGTTAGGTGATACAAAGACATATGGGGTAGACGAAACAATCTATTGTTATTTGATTATGAAGCACCACATTTACCCTTCAATTCTGTCATAAATTCAACTATGTGTTGATTTTTGACAGATTTGTACAAAATCACAATTGTCACAAAAAAAGTTATTCTAAGTTGCAACCCATGTTTGACTATAGAACTGTAAATTAAATGTGCACCAAAACAATTCAAAATTGCCATCAAAGTGTAGCTTCTCAGTGGGTTTCTTCTTTTGTGTTTCTCTCTTAACGGTTAGGGTGCTTGCTGTGGTGTAGCACTTTCTCAGCTACGAAATGAAGGAGGTAGTTCAGGTTGTGACTTGCACCACCTCTTAGGCAACTTACAGCGGCTCAGCAGTCTGCCTGTTGTCTCCAAAGACTGCCCTATTTCTATGAAGACTTATCAACCTCTGGCAAAACAAAAGTGGCATATTATTGAGAAGTTCATTAAATACTATCACTCTAAATCTACTTTCTATATAGGAGTGATGAATAGACAAATATATGAGTTATATTTGTGTTACATAATCAGATTATATCAGATTCTCCTAAGAATACCTACTACATGATGACTATATCATAGTGTGTACTAATAATGAATTAAGATGGCTTATGAAAAGAATTCCAGACCCACTCTATCCAAGGTATGTAATCTTTGGCAAACAATGAAGACAAAATTCCTGGAAAAGTGTGCCAGCTATTTGGAGCGACAAAATAGGTAATTTGAGCTCTGTAACCTAGCTGATTTTTCTTAATGTTATTGTAATTTGAATTGTGGGCAGATATTTTGCTTCCTATAGTCTCATGGTTTAATCTGACTCTACTCTCCCTTTCTGTTTCATAGAGTCTTTAAGACAGACTCATATTATGGCATTTTTGCTTTAAGAGCCAAGGGATTTTGTCACATCCATCCAGGGGTGGGCTGGATGCAGGTAGTACTGTTGACAATTAGTGTGCTACAACATCTCATAATCTAAGTAGCGTTAGGACTATATTTTCCATCTGACCTTCCCTACCCTAAGAATTTTTTTTTCTATTCTCCAGGTAATCGGTATTGTTAAGGAGTAAGTTTTCCTCTTCACAACACCAAACTGAATATTTTTATTCTATGAGTGTTAATTAGTAATGGTGGAGACTCATGGTGGGGGAACTACTTTTGAGAAAATAGTCTGGGTTTTTAATATTTGATTTGGAAAAATATCAAATATTCACAAGACCCATAGATACTTTTTATCACTTATAACTCTTGCTTCATGCTAATTTGACAAACATTTTCTCTTCCTCCTAGGAGCTCAGACACTCATCTCAGCCTTTTGCACCTGAAAAGCAGTTGTACAGTTTAAAACCTATTTTACCACATATGATTAGTTTATATGAATCAATAACTTTAAAAATATATATCTTTATTTACATCAAGACAACTTCCAAAATTTGGATTGGTAATTTCAGGGTTTTATTATTATTATTATTATTTGTTTTTTGTTGTTTTATTTGGGAGGGGTACAAGTAAGATATATGATCCAGGTAATTATCATGCCTCTTGAATTTGTTCAAGTCTAAGAATGTGAAATTTGCTACCCCTCTTGTATTATATCTCAGTGGGGGATTTTAGTCAGATGCGAACCCAGAGAAGAGCAGTGTAATTTTGAAAGGCTCTCGACTTCTTGGCAATTTTTTAAGAGCCTTGCTTATTTCTTTCCATGATTTCAGAAGAGCAGAAAAGAGAAGGAAGCAGCTTTGAAGGATGCACACGCTCCTGCCAAGGGTAGATTGAAAAATTGAGTTTATGTGGCTTCTTGATGGACCTATGTCACACGTTTCCAGCTATCAAAAGGTGTTTTCTCCACAAAAAAAGTCTATGTTTCACGTAGGCCAGACTGGACCTCAGGCTACTAATGGACCTTAAAGCCTCTAAGAGACCACATGTCTGAATGGCATGATGTCTCAGCTGGAATTTAACTTCTATTACTACCTTGTTTTATGACCTTTGGAAAGTCTCTTAACCTTTCTGAGAATCTCTTAACATTTCTCCAGTCCCAGGCTTTGAAAATGTGCCTAACAATGGATATAGTACTTGCTTTTCAGAGGTGGCATGAGGATTAATTAGCTAATATTTGTTAAGAGCTATATAAATGCTAAGTATTATGATTATTCTTTACTTATGTTAGCATTACAAAATGTCAGTGCATTGAAGGGGAAAGGAAGATGAGCTTATAGGACCCTGGTGTGGTGTGACAGTTACAAGTTTCCCCTCTCTGGTAAAATTACTAGAACTGTGTTTAGATACCCTGCTTAATGGCTTCATTAGTACCAGCAGATAACAATTAGCTCATCTGAAATGATACATACAACTATAATTCACCATTTCATATGGACCAGAAGGCTTGGGGGAGGGGTCTCCCAAGATATTCTGCAAATCATTGAAGTACAGCAGGGCTGATTGCTCCTTGGGGTTCATATCTGACTACTTGGTGTTCAACATGTTCTGAAGGACCAAGGCAACATAAAGTTTCCCAAAGAGAATTGTACTATTCCTCTAAATGGATTGCTTATATTCAGCAAGCCTGGTTGAGAATTTGGGTCCATTAATCCCTCCTATTTTACTGTCTCTTCCTGAGATATACAGTGTTGAGCAGTGGGCAGAAAGATTTAACAAATAAATTTATAAATAAATGAAAAAGGGCAAAGGAGCCTTTTAGCCAACAATTGCATAGGGATCACAACAATATTTGACTCTGGTGGGTCCTCTGTATCCTCTACCATCACACTGTCTCCTCTGTAGTCTTACTTATCTAAGGACTTGGAAGTCTAAGTAGATGCAGCATCTGGATTGCATATGTATTTTCAAAGCAGTGGAGATTTACTTGAAAAAATATTCTATCACTTCTATCTGGATCAAAGTAGTGGTTTTTAAAGGGATCTCCCAGGGCCTGAAAGCAACCTCTGGTATTAATAAGCCTCCTTGGAATTATAAATTACATTATTTGCCTTCCAAGACAAATGGTTCCAAATCCTGGGAGTTTAATGGAAGTCACTTATATTTTTCATTCATTTATTTGCATTCAGTACTTGAGACCCAAGGATAGCAACCTCTGATTCTTTTTTGATAAGTAAATACAGCTCTCAACACCCCACCACCATCAAATGAGAGCAGGATAGGAAATTCTCTTGGAGACACAGAGAAGAGTGGTTAAAAAACCTTGTGCTTAGTCTAATCTGTATTTCTCCAAACAGATTGAGTTCCCAGTCACACGGGAGAAATTGAGTCAGGTTACTAGATACCCATACTTAAAACTCTCACAGAAAAAAATGAAAATGCCACCGCTCAGACCTGAGTAATAGATGGAAGCAAATTTCTACAGACAACACAGTATACTCAACTGCTGCCTTGTACTCTGTGACACTCTTTCTCTAACATCAATATTATATTACTAATTGACAATGACTTGTACAAAATGCTAGACGTTAGTAAGAACATTGGTTAGCAGATAGAGACAGAGAATGTGCCAATAGATGACCCTTAATTAAAACCCAGTGTGATTCTGGTGAGGAAAGTGAGGCTACCTCAGACAAGTCAATAATATCAGCCAAGGTATGAGAAGTCAAAGACTTACTCTCAGTTTGGACAAATGTTTTTCTCACACATACACTTAAATGTCTCCCCACTACCACCAAGAAAGGTACAGTGTTTGTCTTTTCCTTTTCCCCCTACAGACAACCAGATTATTATTGCAAAAGAGTATTTTATGTAGGTAAGTGTGGTACAACAACTGAAATACAACTGTATCCTCATTTCAAGTCAATAAGCACAAAATATGTCTCTGATTTAGCAATTCCCAGATTGTTGTCAGGAAATAGACACAAATCAACTGAAAATCTTATAATTATTCATACTCATTCTTGTCAGTAGCTATGTATGGATTTTTCCCTACAGATTTAAACAAAAGGAAGATCCAGGATGTTTTGGCAATTTATTCTTCTGTCTTCATTTATATTTCTACAGCAGTAGAGTTAATATTATATGGTGCCAATATATTTTTAACAGAGTAATACTCTCAGTACAGCCATGACCTTTTCCCCTGTAATTAGTTCCAACTGAAATTATATTCAGTGAAAGCATGGCTCCAATTAGAGCTAAATCAAAACAAAACTCAGGGCTTGATTTCATAAAGCAAAATTGTTGAGGAAAAAAAGGGAATGGAGGAAGAGGGGATCTTCTTCAAATTTAGTTCAGCAGATTGAACCAGATGGCAAATCCTTTGAACTCTGGGAAAAAAATATGCGTTTATTTCCATATGGGCCTATGTTCATATTTCCTATGACTCATAGAGATTTTATAGTTTTACCTCAGTTGACCAGTTTTGAAATACTCTGCAAACAACAAATCAAAAATCTTCACAGTTCTGATCAAGGGAAAGAGCCACTTTCCCTAGAAAGGGGAAAAAAAAGAGCACTCTTCAAGCTTCGTTTAGGAATAACATTATGAAACAGAAAGTCAAGTTTATGAGTGTTCCTGAAAACTATTCAGTACTTGTCTCATTCTGAATAACCTTACTTAACTTCCTAACATGCAAGTGAGTCTATGACATAGAACTTCTTTCTAAGTTCAGTTTCCTTATCTGTAAAGCAAAAATATAAACAAGCAAAGAAACAAATAGAATATTAAGATAAATCTTAATTCAGAGGCATCCTATAAATGTGAGTTACATGTCTTCCTGTTACCTTATCAAGCTAAGGTTGAGGTACCAAGCAGGAAAGTCTATAGTCTAACCAAAATAAAGTCTTCATGAAATAGAGTAGTAGAAAAATTGGTTTCAAAAAACAAGTTTGGAACTCACCCTTGATAGTTTGAAAATCCAAGTTTAGCAGCAACCATGAGAATGTGCCTCACAGATCTACAGGGATAGGCATGCATTCCAGCTATGAATTTGCCTTTCATGCTCTGAGAGACTATCCCAGCACTAACTCCCTGGGGATTTATGGAATTCCTTATCCATAGGCTTAGAATCCCACACAGCATATCCCCCAACCAGGGTACCTATGTTATAGCAAAAGAGGTGTGGGAGGGGGCCCATGACTATAGGATCTATTAGCCGTGTCATGCACTGCACCATCCAGAGGAACCAAGCCTCATTGAACACTGAAACAGCTTCTAAAGGCTCAAATGAAGTGCCACTTCAGAAGAAACACTCTGAAATAATGGGGTGTATCCTTCAGGATGGAGTGTACTTTTTAAATCTGAGACTGCTATCATAGCATGGTTTCCCCAATAGGAAGGATACCATCCTTTGGTTCCCAAATCTGCTTATCCTCTCTCCCAAAGACCCACTGGAGGACTTTGGTCTTCCTGTCCTGTCACTCTAGGCTAAGCAAATTGAAGATATGGTCCCCAGAGGGGGCATATTCTTACTAGCAGACATCATGACAGCTCTTTCCATTGGATTACAAGATATAGCTGCCTCCAGGCACTGTGGACTCTGTATCCAAGCACCAGCAAATGAAAAGAGGAGTCACCATACACATAGAGATCATTTATCCAGATCAGCAAAAAGAAGCAGGGTTACTTTTATACAATAGGAGTAAGGAGAAATAGGTGTAGAATCCAGATAATCTACTTGGATGTCCCCCGGTACTGTTGTGCCCCATTGTAAGTGAGTGAAGCAGCAATCCCAAACTGAGAAGAATGTGATTACCAAGTACTCAAATCCTTAAGGTATAAAAGTGTGGCCGCACAACCAGACAAACCACCCAGACCTGCCAAAATGATAGCTGAGGGTCAGGAGAATTTAGAATGGATAGTGGAGTAGGGAAAACATGAGTACTGATGGTGGCCCCAAGATCAACCTCAATGTAATGGTAGGTGTAGTTCATCTCACTAACATGCTTCCTTTTGAATTTCCCCTCAAGAAGAAAGGTCCACAGCAATCACAGAGGACACGGACTCTGAATCTTCGTGGAGAAGTCTATCTATGCAGCAAAAGGTATATAGACTATGGCAGCCTGGAGAACATGCTTCCCAAACATGTACCTACAAGTCTCAGGAAGGGAGAAAAACTCCAAGGACCTCAGTTTTAGCAGTCAGTAGACCGTCCATCTAAAAGTCTGCCATTCCCCTCACTCAGCTCCTACCTTCTAGTGTCTATGTTTCTCAGTATAAATTACCTGATAAAGAATGTGATTAAACCAACTTGGATTAGGTATCTAACTCTAGCCCAATCATCTCTTGCTAATGAGGGAGGATTGTCTAGCGCAAAATGGCTGTCTGGGTCTCAGCCTTAGGGGAACAAGCTCCAGATGATAAGACCCTAGTAACCTAGCCAAGAAGGTCAAAAGTAATGTCTAAACCAATATGGCAAATATACCATCCACAACTCCTCTGAGACAAAAGAATCCACTTTCATCAGAAGCAGCTTTTCCATCCGGGGATAGTTCCTAATATTCCTCTCCATCTCTGGGTATTTGGGCAACAGCATGAGGCCACTGCCTTAAAGTAACACAGATGATATCTCCTGCCTTTCAGAATCTAAATAAGTGACCAGAAATATGTAATCTTTTGAACTTGTGGCAATTTTATCACTTGATATGATTCTGACCACTTTTTTCTGCCACTCACTCCATACCCCAACCACTGCTGCTGAGGAAAATAGCTTAAATATTTGTGTTTTTCTCCAATATCTGTTTGGGTTACTCACTTGCAAGCATTCTGATGTCGATTATTTCAGGCAGAGTAAATCTCCATTTTCGTCTGATTTGAGGGGTGACCTAGAAAGAGAGAGGTTCAGATTTGTCATTTTGATCTGCCTGCAGTTCCATTTTGTTTTCTAAATCTCAATCTCTCCAAAATGCAGTGTTTATTAGGACTCTGCATCTAAAAGAAGTCTCAACTTTCAAAGCTTTTTATCTTCTATTTTGCAAATGAAATTCATCTTCCCATGGTGCCAATCATCACTTACAGCAAATCTGTTTGGAAGAGATATTAAATCAAAATTTCAAAGCTTCATCAGAATGGAGCTCCATGCTTATGGAATTGGCCAGTTCAGAGATGTCCTTCTTTTCTCTGGCCACTGGAGAGCGTGTGATCTAGGCCAATGCTTGGAATTATGCTGCAAACACTGTGAGGAGCAAAGAAAGCCCAAATGGCTGAGGTTAAACTGAGTAATAGTCAAAGAAAGGCAAATGCTTATGGAGCCCCTGCTGAGGGCCAGGCACTCAACAGCCAAGGGCAATGACTTTGTTGAATATTCACAAGATGCCTGAGACATGGCTTTTATTCACTTTGTTTATAGGCGGGAAACTGAGGCTCAAAGAGGCTAGGCCACTTACCAATGTGGTCACACAGTTCATATGTTGAAAACCTAGGAATCTAAAGCAGCTTCTTTTATTATCAAAGCATATGTTTTTCAACAACGTAGCAGTATCCCATTCTCCAGTCTCACCCCAACATCATTCTTCCCACTCACTGGCCATTGAATATAAGAAGAAACTTAAAAGGGCAAATTTGGCAGGACTTCATATTAAGGGGGCAATTGTACCTCACAGCAACGGCTGTAGGAGCAACAAAGACAAGAAAAAAGAAAGAGAGAGAGAGAGAAGGAAAGAGAGGGAGGGAGGGAGGGAGGAAATTATAGCTTAAAAGTTAGAAAGCACATATAAAAATTAATGGCAATCAAGATTACCTAATGCCTTATCCTTATCCCTACTGCCCATGGGATAGAGAAAGGTATTCACACACATGCAAAGGAGAACTAGAGGTTACTGAACACATACCATGTGCTTTCTGTTTACACATTCTATCTTGTTTTATCCAAATTCAGACAATACAGTCTCCATTTTACAGATGGAAAAGCAAACAGAAGCAGACAGAATTTAACAATTAGAATTGTTCGATACAGGCCACAGAAAACCTGGCCAAGAGGGCTTGGACTAGTAAAACGTTGTTTTTCATGCAATAAGAAGTCTGGGGTGGGGAACAGAGGCTGGTACAGAGGGCTGACATTGCCATCAGGGACACAGGGTCCTCTTGCCTCCCTGCTTCTCCATCCCCAGCATGTGGCTTTTCTCCTTAGGCTTTCAAATGGCTTGCAGGACCTCAGGCCATTGTAAATTAATTCCAGGTAGGAAGGTGAAGGAAGATGGAAGCGCAAAGGGTGAACAGAAAAGGACCATGCCTTTTATCAGAAGAACAAAAGATTTTCTGGAAGCCTCACCCAGAGCTACATCACATAGCACCTATATCTGTAAGGGAAGTCAGTAAATTGAGTATTCCTAATTGAAGTGCAGCCCTGAAAAAAATCAAGGTCAGTAATGAGTTAATATTTTTAAAGTGCTTGGAATAAAATCTGACACATAGTAAGTGCTATATACATTTTTAAGAAATGAAGAAATGAAAGAATGAGTAACTTAGAACTTAAAAATGGGACTCGATAATGGGTTGGCAAATAGAATTATTTAACACAGAGATAAATGTCTTCTCTAAGCAGCAAATGGTAGTATTATAAATTCACCCTGAGTTTTTCTCACTTCAAAGGTTCCTTTATTATGTCTTATTTATTGCAAAACAACACTCCCCAACTACATACAAGGTTTAAAATTCCAATGTGAATATGTTTATAAATGTCATGATTGTCAAGTGAGCTGCTTAAAATATTAGCATCACAGGGGAAGAAGACTGTTATAACAAAACAGGCATGCCAATCTAATCAATTTCACTCTCTGATATGGGCTCCTTGGTCTTTGAAATGCCAAGCGGGAGAAAAAAAATGAAGGGTGGCATTGGCACTCACAGAAGGTCAACCCTGCCTTAAACTGAAGAACCCCAGGCTGTTCTTGTAATTCTGCCCCTTAACCTAGAGCTGACAGAGAAATCTCACTTGCAAAGCTTTCACTTCTTCTTAATGCCATCATAGTCATTTATTGACTGTTTTGAGAAAGGTGTCTGAATCAGCACATCTAGGTAAGTAGAGCCACTGATAAACTGAAAATGAATAAAACACCTGACTCTCCAATAAATACTGATAAATGAGCACAAAATTGTAATGTGGAGGAAAGTGGACATGGCTGAACTGATAGAACATCCGTCTACCATATGGAGGGTCCAGGGTTCGATCCCCAGGGCCTCCTGACCTGTGCAGTGAGCTGGCCCACATGCAGTGCTGCGGCACACAGAGTGCTGTGCCATGCAGGGACGTCCCCACATAGGGGTGCCCCATGTGCAAGGAGTGCACCCTGCAAGGAGAGCTGCCCTGTGTGAAAAAAGTATAGCCCACCCAGGAGTGGCACTGCACACACAGAGAGCTGACACAACAAGATGACACAACAAAAAAGAGACATGGTTTCCTAGTGCTGCAGGATAATGCAAGCATATGCTGTAGAACACACAGCGAGTGGACACAGAAAGCAGACAACAGGGGGAAAGGGGAAGAAAAAAAATAAAAAATAAAATCTTTTTTTTTTTATTGTAATGTGGAGATTGTCTTTTGTTAGCTGGTTTGCTAGCATTACTGGGTTTTAGCTCTTAAGATTGTGAGTGGTCTTAACATGCTGTGTCAACTATTGACAGTTCCGTTCAACACAGTCATGAACCCCCTTTGTTTGACTTAGAAGTCCTTAAATGCCAAATACAGATACACCAGGTCGACTTGGATTTGTCCTAGACGGCATATAGAGACTCAAAGATGAGCTCTTATAAAAATTCATTACTGATGAATATTGAAATATTACCGGAAAATTAATCAGTATTATTAAGCATCAAGAGATTAATGACAACTTCTTCTATGGACGACAAAACCACCCACTACCGAAGGGTTATTAAAAGTGCTGATTGAGAATTTTTAAATATATATGTACATGAACACGAAAACGACTAACTTTTCAGAGGTCAACCAAGGTTAGAAAGTAAATAGAAGCTGGGCATGAAGTGTTCAGTGATGTAGAAGATTGTCCATGGCCCTACTCCACAGTCTTGGCACATCCACAGAATTCATATTGACTCTACCTGTAGTACCTCTTTAGTAATCAAAGACAGGGAGTCTGGCCTTTTGCTTTGGCCAAGACCCACTGTGGATTCAGTAGATATCCACTGACGAGGTTGAGACCTTAAGAACCCAATCAAATAATGAAAACCCATGCGCTTCTCAAAAAGAAATTACTGTTTTCTTTTCATGTGGATTATGACTTGTTTAAACTTCAGTGACTGCTCAGTTTCCATTCACAGAAGACAAATATTTGCCAATTAAAGGTAAGAATGGATAGATACAGAAGGTCAATCTCCTTATTCCTTGCTGGAAATAGTACAAGGAAGCTTATATCTTCAAAAGTGTGTTTTTACAAGACATTTAGAAATCCCTGACTTGTCTTCCATGCACACACTGACCCCATTACCACATTATAACATGCCTTTCTTTGTGATATTATTAGTGTACATTCTGAAAGAGAACAAAGAATTATTTCTACCATATCTATCTATGGGTCTATCTTTAAGTTTTTTATTGTAGTAACCTCTACACAATTCCAAAAAAAATGTTAAAAATTGCAGGATCTGGATATGTGGATGGGGGGGCTGGTATATTGAAATTCTATTTATGGATTTTGTATTATTTTTGCAACTGTCCTGTAAGCTTGAAATTATTTCTAAATCAAACGTTAAAAAAAAAAAAAAAAACAGAACACAATTTCTTTCCTAGGCACTCAAAATATTTTTACCCTGAATCTTGAGTACTCTCTAGCTCCTCTTCTGGGGTCAGATTGCCTGGGTTTGAATATAGGTTCCATTACTTACTCATTCTATGGTCTTGAACGAGTTACTTAACCTTTGTCTGTTGCCTCTTCTACAATATGATATCGATTGTTCCTATCTCACAAGCTTGTAGTTAGACTTCAAAGAGATCAGAGAAGTGAAGTGCTTAACATAACTACCTCATAAATACTCACTGCATAATAGTAGGTCTTTCTTAAAACAATACAAAGAAACACAACCAAAATGCATTCCCCTCAGGTAGATGGCATCAAATGTTTAGAATGCATTTTGGATAGATTTATATATAGCATTCATGGCTCAGGCCTTTTTCTGTCTTTTCAGCAAATTACTGAACTACATAACTATATGAATAAGCATTCCTAAATTTCCAGTATATACTAATGCAAATCCAACTCTCCAGGACTCAAGGGCTCTCCGTTTAATGGATTAAGCCCTTCCCGTTTCTTCAGGAATACCAGGCCCCATCATCAGAGCGGGCAGCAGCATCCACTCCAAGGCGAGAGGTTGTGTCTTCAGGGACTGTCAGGGCCCCCTGCACTTAAGCCTCAGTACATAAATGGACACGTATCAAGGTGCCTCTCGTTTGGTTTAGTAAAACCTCCCTCAGAGAGACAGTAATTAAAATATTGAGGAATCACAGCTGAGTCTACAATTTGAATGGAAGCCAGAAATTTAAAAAGGTCTCCCTTCCTTTGTGCTATTTATTGTCGGTAGACACACTCCAGCTGCTGCTCAGAATGCTAAAACAGCACTTCGGAGATGTCATGGATTTAATCTCTCCTGTCCCTTGAGGACCAGAGAAGTGAGTCATGACGTAAAATTCTTCTTCTGTACACAAGCTAGCGCTGCATCAGCGGAAAGGAGGGAAAAAGCATGCAGGGGCTCAGGCAATAGACCCAGAATACAAAGGGTCCCTAAGAATACAGTGACAGGTTGGTCCAAAGTCCAAATTGCAGTGCCAACAGGCCAATGTCTGTTGCCTTTCTAGGTATCACTGTGTCAATACATTAATAACCTTCAATGAATAATTTCACTCCTAGAATTCTCTTCTAATAAATGATCAGTCTATGTATCTCTCATCTCTCAAATCTCTTTTCTATCCCCACTCAGATCTCTCTTCTAAACTTCACATTCAAAGCTGCATATTCTTCAGAAATATTCATAGCTTTTTAGATCAATACTCTTAAGATGGTCTGGCTTCTCCTTGTTGCCTCTCCAAGCCCAGGACACCAAGATTTCCCGCACTATAGTTAATTGTTTGCTCTCCTTTACTCGCTGAGAACAATCACCAAGTCTTATCAATAATTCGTAAAAAGGAAACCATTCTTTTTCTCCATCCTAATTTCCAATCTCTTAACTACCATGAGTGCACCCATCATCATTTACACTTTGCATTATATCCTAACTAGCTCCCCATCTACATTTTGCTCCTCACCAAAGCACTCTCCATAGGGCCACCAGTGGTCGTTCTACAGGGCATTTCCAATTATGTTATGCCCTGCTTAAAATATTTCAAAGATTCCCACGGCCTTCAGGATAAAGAACAAAGTCCTTAAAATTTTGTAAAATACCCTGCATGATCTGCCCCTCCTCAAGCAATCCTATTCCCACTACCCTTCAGACTAAATGTCCCAGATGAGCCAAATAACTTGTAGTCATGCTTTTTCTTGCTCCCAGGTCTTTTTTTTTTCTTTAAAGATTTTTTTTTATTATTTCTCTCCCCCTCCCTGCCCCCAGTTGTCTGCTCTCTATGTCTATTCACTGCACACTCTTCTGTGTCCCCTTCATTCCTATCATTGGCACCTGGAATCTGTGTCTCATTTCGTTGTATCATCTCGCTGCGTCAGCTCTCCATGTGTGAGGCGCCACTCCTGGGCTGGCTGCACTTTTTTCCCACTAGGCAGCTCTCCTTACGGGGTGCACTCCTTGCACGTGGGGCTCCACTACACGGGAGACACCCCAGGGCACTCCTTGCATGCATTAGCACTGCACACGGGCCAGCTCATCACACGGGTCAGGAGGCCCTGGGTTTGAACCTTGGACCTCACATGTGGTAGGTGGACGCCCTGTTCATTGACCAATTCCACTTCCCACTCATAGGTCTTTGTACTTGCAGCTTACTTAGAAAAATAATCACCTTCCTAAATATTTCCCTTTACCTGGCTAATACTTATTCGTCCTTCAGGCTTGAGTTTAGAAACTACCTCTTCTTTGAAGTTGTCTCTGACTTCCAAATGTATCCATGACTTATTTTCAGCCCCGATACAATAATAAATTTGTCTTTTTTTCCATTCTTGTCTAGACTTATTTTCTAAGATTCTTAAATTCAGGAACGGTGTTTGTTAAATTTCCAGGACTTAAAACAGGGTCTTGAACATTTTACATTCTCATTAAAGAATTTTTTAATAAATAGTAAGATATTCATAAAGGTTATAAAAAATAAATAAAATGAAACTAACCAAAATGGCTAAGTATGTGTATAGGTTTAAAAATTATGACACAAGATAGAAAATTACATTTCATTTATAAAGAAAGGTTTTGAGGAATTTTCCTGGGTGGAAACATAGAAATAATGGAATATTGCATGAAAATCATATATAAATCTTCATTAACAAATAGTACTAATCTTGGATAGATAGATGATAGAGGGATTGGACAGAAATATAAAAATACAATAACTGCTTTTATGTTTCATTTATGTATAATTTTTATTTGCTTTTTAGGCTTTGAAGTATAACACCAGACAAAAGGGCCACAATGAATTCTGGTTTCCTCTTGACTAAAACTGTAACTAAAGTAGTCATATTAGTAAATGTGGAATAGCACAACTGGATTCTCAGGACAGAACTAATGCTTGAAGGTAGATGGGTAGCAGTATGGAGGTCAGATATCAGTGTCAAATGTAGGAATGGAAACTGTGGGTCAAGAGCAAGTCCACATTAACTATGAGGGGCAGTGATGCCCAGAGATGTACTTACCAAATGCAATGGATGTGTCATGATGATGGGAGAGAGTGTTGCTGTGGGGGGAGTGGGGGGTGGGGGCGGTGGGGTTGAATGGGACTTCATATTTTTTGAATGTAATACTTTTTTAAAAATGAATTAAAAAAAAAAAAAAAAAAAAGAGCAAGTCCAGAAATTAGGGCCCAATGGATAACCAGGGATCTGGTGAGATTTCCTAGAATGACTTTTATGGTCATGGATTGCACTGATGAACAATCTGGCCCATGGACTTGGGTGGGCCAACAATGTTAACGGGATTGGACTACACAGATTGATTCTAGGACCAGAGAGAAATCTGAGCTTCCAATTAGGAACAGAAATAGGCTTACATTATATAGATTAGATATGCATGGTCAGAATTAGGATAACTCTAATTCTTGGACATGAGAGCAAGCATAAGATATCTAGATCTATTTCAATAAGACTCATACTGGACCCCACTAGCTAATGGAAATCAATTCCCCTATGTAAATTAATCTTCCTCAAAATATGCATAAGACAGAGGCAAAATCTAGGGCAATAGATGAAGGCATCAATTTTATGTTTGAGAAGAGCTGGGGAAGGCAGAGATAGGGAGGGAAAAATAAATTTTATGACTATTCTTGGATAAAGAAAATGTTCCAACTATTCTTTAGGAGTTCTCAAAATGGCATTAAATCACAAATGTTCTCTTTGAAAAGAACAATTACCTAGTTAAATTGGAGAGTGTCTTCATATGAGGATTGCAATTAGAAACAGAGGGCAAGAGACACTTGCCTTAGCCATTTGCCATCATCCTAGGATTTGTTGATCAACTTTACGCTCCATTTATGTCTCCATAAATCACACCGTGGAATTAAAAGTGTGTGGCTGACATGAATATTGCCCACTTTGCAAATAAAAGACAAAAAAAAAAAAAAAAACTTTATGCAGAAGCATGAGGCTATCATACAAATATTCTTTACAATTATTATCTTCGCTTTCCCACAAAAGTGAGATTACTCTCTTGGTGGATGTCATGGAATTGAGGCTTTGGAACAGAGATGCCAAGCTGTAAATTACATTTCTGAATCAATTATGCCTCTATCAGAAAGGCTATAAATAACATGCAGAATTACCAGATGTGTAATTTTTTTGTTACACTTGAACATTTGGCGCGTTTAGAATGTCTAAGTGAGGGACTTGGGTTAATCTGCAAATTTCACGGATTCATCTGACAAGACG
Organism: Dasypus novemcinctus; assembly: GCF_030445035.2. NCBI lineage: Eukaryota > Metazoa > Chordata > Mammalia > Cingulata > Dasypodidae > Dasypus > Dasypus novemcinctus. Next base: position 31,897,974 of record NC_080690.1, read on the forward strand.
GCAGAAAAATGTGGGTGAGAATTATGATGACCTTGCTGCAAGGAGACTTTTCAAACAAGGTCAACTCAGGAATTTGCCTGCACTTTTCTGAAAAGAAATGTGTGTGGGAAATGGTCATTGGAGCCCCTCGATGTTCCATTGACTAAATTCTCAAGAGTTGAGTAAAGGACAGATTTGGTATCAGATGGGTGACTTGAACAAAGTATAAGTCAATGATGAGCCTTTCTACTGACAGCTTTACATTGATTTTATTTTTTCACCTTCCTGAAAAGTCTAAGTGAAAAGTTGTTGGATAGTTTATTATAACCAGTCTCGGCATCCCAAGCTTAAATGGCAAACAGGGGGTACAGGAAAAGACTGGAGTTTATCAAGCAGCCTCAGGCAGTGACCTTCCTGTGAATACAACTTATTCCAAGGTCTGCTACATGGCAGGTTCCCCCCTTCCCCCTGGCAAGTTAAGCTTTTTTTCAGTTTTTTGTAAGTGAGCATTTGGATTATTAAATTTAGAAGCTGTCAGTAATATGACTAAAGGAGAAATATGTCTCTCTATTTATGGAAATATAAAATTCACCTTTTCCTGAGAATTGCTGGTACATGCATGAGCTATTCTTTGTTATTGCACTGCAGAAATCTGGCTCCCTCTGCAGAATTAGGTAAATACTATACAACTAAACAAATTTTTATTGGGCAAGCTTAAAAAATTACTAGGTGACCACAACTTTTAAAGCTAGCAAATGGAATTTGTGTGTGTGTGTGTCTATCCTCCCCACCCACCCCACCCCCCACCCCAACACAATATAATCGAACAAGCAAGGAGTTCAGAATTGGCTGGAGTCTGGCAGATGAGCTATATCTAAGATCATAGTGTTTAAAAATGCCACAGCTAAGATTCCAACCCAGCTCAGTTTTATTATTATAAAAATGGATATAATGGTATCTAAAGTCTTGTCTTTTTGAAGGTTAAATTGAATTACGCCTGCAAAATATTTAGCTTAGTTCTCTACCTATAATTGGTACTAAAGAAATGGTGATTAGTGTCATTTAGGAAGCAGGTTTTTTTTAATTCAACATGCCTCCCCTGACATTTCTTATATTCTACCTTAATTGCTTGCCCCCAGAGAGCAGTATAGCATAGGAGTTAAGAGATTAAGCTTTGAGCCAGTCTCTCTGGGTTGGAATCCCAGTTCAGATACTCACAGCTGCTCCAGCAAACCATCTGACTTATTTCTGCCTCCATTTACTCAACTGTTAAGTGGGCATAATAAGAGCAACCACCTCGTAGAGGCAATACTTTCTTTACCAAAAGAGCTGAAATAATACATATAAACCTCTCAGAACACTGTCTGGCACATAATAGCACACAGTAAGTGTTACTTTTCTTATGGATACCTTTTAACATCTATTGTGTTCATTCTCTCTCCTCTATTTTCTTGGGCAGAAACTTACAATAACATGTAAACTCTATGTGAAAATTTTACTTAGTTTTTCTAGTTACAAGTGGTCATTCCAAGACCTGAATAATAAAATAAAAAGTGGACTGGCAAAAAAAAAAAAAAAAGACCACTTTAAGAGGGAGGGAGTAGGGCATATGGGATCGCTTATATTTTTTATGTAACATTTATGTAATCTAAAACTTCTTTGAAAACAAAAGAATTTTTTTAAAAGTGGACTGGCAATTGGACTTCAGAAGGATATTGGCAGGATGCCAAAACTAAAGCACTTAACGAAAGTCAAGATCAAATAAGCTCTGGCTACAAAAGCTGGTAGCAAACCCACCATGAAAGCAAGCAGAAGGAACAAGCAGATAAAGAGAGAACATAATTGATGTGCAGGTGTGTGACTTCTTAGAGGGATGTTCCTGAAGGTTGTGGATCTCATCCTTGAAAAAGGTCTTTTATATGCTGATTTCCAATTATTAGAAAATTAGCAGTTCTGCATTTTTAGGAAGCCATTATTAAATCTTGACTTATCAAGCCCTAAACCCGCTGTTTTATTTGTTCCAATGTAGACAAGCATCAGAATGAAATGGATGTCTCCTGAACAAGTGCAAAATGACCACTGGTTTTGGCCTTGCCATCTCTCAAAGGATAAACTCTCTGAGTGTTCAAAATATGTTGAAGGAGAGGTTGTCACATTAGAACTTGTTAATGCACTTGTCATTACGACTGATGTGTCAAATTGACCGTCTAGGTTTCAACCAAATCCCAAAATATCCTGCTATATTCTAATGGGCATTTTGCATATGGGTATGCTTGGAAGAAATGATATTATTTCCCATTTCAAGTAATAATAGAGTAGTATCGAGTTTCTGCATTGATGTACATTGTCACATCAAATCACATTGCATTGATCATTTGCACATTGAATACAATCTTGTTTGTTTAAAACACGATGTTTTCCTCCTATCTGAATGACAGCTTTTGACAACAGAAAGTAAAACATTAAAATCTTAGAATTTACTCTTTGAAACATATAGTCATCAAAATGTAGATATGAAAAGAAAATTGATGGGGTCAAATCTTCTTTTATGCCAACATTGAAGCATAAGTAAATATAAAGGAAAATGAAAGTATTCTACAAGTAAAATATATGACATAAGTTCAGGACAAATTACACAAATTTGAAACAAGAGTAGGATAGCACAGGTAAAACTAAATTCACTTGTAACTTAATGCTTAGGCAAATGTGAATTCATTGACTATGAAGGCAAAAACAATAATTCTCACAACTTGAATATATTTAAAGATATGATCTGTGCTGCATGAATAACACATGCTAGTCTGTAATTTCTGAGTTGGTTTGTGCTTTTATTTCTTTTAGAAAAGAAATAGCCCTAAATTGATTATAAGAAAATGAATGTATCAAGCCTTCATCACTACACTTATGTGTACCTAATAAAAAAAAAAGTTATATAAAAGACAAAGAGTGTTTATTCGTATATGAGCATTTCCTGGATGACTGAAAGAAATTCATTTGTTGCTGAAAATCTCTGAGGAATATTTATTTTAAAAGTGATTTTGATAATTGACTTTCTTCTCATCAGTTTCATGGGAGATGATGTGGGTATATGTATGTGTGTAAAGAAAGAGAGAGCAGTACATGAATTTGCAAATAGGAGTTAGAGACTGAAACACTGCAGCTAATCTGGATCTAACTGATGGAAAGAAGCATGACAGCTAATACTCAGATCAGGCAATGTTATGGGAGAGTTGGCACTCAAGGATTTTCAGATGAATAGATCTACCTAATCAACATTAATTGCATGAGTTTAATGGCTGAATTCCCAATGTTTAGAAGAGTATTAATATTGTACATTCTCATTTATATAATTTATTTTCTTGCTTATAATATTATATCCAATTTTTTTCCTCTAAAATATAGCTATTCTAAAAGACCCATATTATATCTTTCCAATTTAAAGAATAATTATAACTGGAATTTTTTGTAACAATTGATTTTACAAGATACTTTGCAAATGCTACATAGTGGGCTATTTAATTTGCACTTTCTAACCTATCACATTTTCTCCTAATGAAAACTCTATGGGATGCTAAAAGGAGCTCTGGCTTCCTCTTGGCCCCATACCCCTTCCTTCCATTTCCAAGAATGACACTGATCTGGACAGGATGCTCCAGGAAAATATACCATGTCACAACTGAGAGACCATGAATTTCAAAGGAGTTAAAAGATGAAGAATGCACATTGACATTCTCTCTCCACCCACACGACTAGTTGGAATGGACCAAGGGACTACTGAAGCCCCCTGAGGCATGCAGCCAGGACCACCACCATGGCAGCTTCAGGTCTAAAGCTCCAAATCTTGAACTATTTCCTTCTTTTCTCAGCTGGGCATGATCATAGTCAAGTGATAAGAACTAAGATGCATTATTTTGACTGGAGTAGGGTATAGAAGTATAAGATCTAAGTGAAAGAAGTCCTCCAAGAAGAGTTAAAATTTGTGGTTTAAGCCAAACCTCCAGTTGGTAATACCATACTTCTATGCCTTGCCTGGATCAGGAATTTGCAAGGAAGGAAGGATTTCTAGGAAGCTATATTTATAGAGGTTTCTACCACTAAGAATGCATGTCCGGAAAACTTCCTATCTCTAGGAAGGTAGAAGTCTTAGGATACTTTTCCGTAATTCCTTTTCTGAATGAAGAGAGCATATTTGAGTTATATTCTTTATCTTCGTTATGTTTTACTCATCTCTTGTTCTGATGAATGATGTAAAACCTCTAAGTGACACCCCTGGCACTCTGTTCCTGATGGAATTGTTAAAGCAATTGAGAGAACACACTTTCACACTTACACACACATAACTCAAAAGACTTCTTCATGCTTCATTTAGGTGGCTAAATTAGCTGCACAAATCAGCTTTTGAAGCACTCAGAAACACCTACTCATAATTTCATAGGTTTCATGCAAAATACTGGAATGGCTAAGGAAAATGCCAAAGATGTTCTACTGAAATGATTTGGGCAAATAACAGAATGCCAGCTCATGAAAATAATTTAGACAGAAAATAGATTCAAGTAAGCAAACACAAAAAATTTAAATAAGCAGTGACCAATTGATAGTTTTACTCAGTATCTAGCTGAAAATTCTGGATTTGTGAGGCAGTTCATTGTTCCTTGACAAACCATAGCTTGTATGTAATATTCAAAAAGATAAACTGCGCATATTATCTATTTAAATGCACAAGGAATTCCTCCTTTCTTCACTCCCTCCTTACTTCATTCTATTTTCCCTTTCTTCTGTTTTTCGTTTTTGTGTGTATGGTTTTTTTTTTTAATAAAATGCAGTGGGATAACTTTATTTAAGCCAATTGGACCACTGTTCAATTCCACATGAGCTACTTCTTAAATGTTTGACCCTGAGAAATTTGCTTAATATCTCAAATTCCACATATATATACAATGGGGAAGCTTACAAATAGATTGAGAGAATAAAAGGTAAACATATTCCCTAGAGTTACTCAGCAAATGTTGGATACCTCCTCCCTCAAGACATTGTGAAAGGCATGGAGAGGATGCAAAGATACTTAGAGAATGCTCACTACCTTTAAATAACTGTCTTCAAATAATTAATTTTTATCATTTTCACCCTGTCTGCTCCTGATTAGGCTGCTTTTAACTGTATCAGCCCCTATGGGCATACTATTCCTTTTTGCTCCAGCCCACAACCCAGAACAGAGTCCAATGTTCCTGACTGACAAATCCACGCACAGTTGCCAATATTCAAGAGACTGGTATATATTCCCTAGAGTAATGTGTTCTTTATTAAGTAGGAAGTATGGAAGTTTAATAAAAGAAGAGTGAGATTCATTAGGATAGAGAATGTGTTTTTGTAAATTGTTATATTGTCAGCAGAGAAAACGTATTTTGATAAATTTTCATTGAATGAATGAATATCTGCTTTATTCTCAACACTGTGCTAGAAGAATTGGACCGTGTGTCTTCTTAGTCAATCCTCCTAACTTTCCTGAGCGTGAACTATAAGCACCATTTACATGGAGGAAATTGAGGTTCAGAGATGTTTATGGATTTGCTCTGCATCTCACCAGATACTAAGAAATTGAGGTGGTATTTATTTCAGCATTAATCACAGGATAAAAAAATATTGATAACACATTAGCAAAATCCTTTATGACCTCCCCCTCTCAGAGAAAATGGTAATAGACTGGCCTTCTCTACTTAAGACATGAAGTAATTACAACAATAAAATTCATAGTAATTATCATCACTATTTTCAACTTTTGTACAGTTCTTACTTAAAATAGTTTACATACATTTTGTTATAGGAATGCTAAATAACTTCAGTGCCATGTGACTATAAATGATAGGGTCAGATTTCTCTGTAGTTCTGAAACCCATCATGAAACAATCCCTTAACATCTAAAAAGTGCTTCAGTGTTGAAGAAGTCTTTAAAGTGGCTGGACATTGCTTGAGCATTTTCTTATAAACTGAAAGAAAGGCTTTCTCTGAATTGCCCACCTCTGTTCAGTCTCTTTTGTCAGCCCAGAAACATGAGTAGGGAGATGACACTTGTGTTCACATTGAAGACTGGCAGTAAGCAAGTCTGGAAAATGTAGTCGATACTGACAAGGTTTGCTTCCATAACATTTGAATGCACATAGTGCTTTCCCAATTAGTCTATTCTACAATTTTCTATCTTTTAGTATCAACAAACATTTCAAAGGAATTGTAGAATATTAACTTTGGAACATTTTTAGAAACAATATGTAGCCATGTAATCATTTTGTAATTGAATTTGAAACACAGGACTAACTGTTCCAAGGTCATTATTTAATGGAAAAATCAAGATTAAGAACAAAGTTTCTTTCCTTCCCCTCTCCTTACCTTCTTTCTGCAATAAACACCTGACAAATCAATGTAACAACACTGGGTAAGTATTATGTGTATGTGCCTATGTCCTGTGTTCCAAACAGTGTCCTTGCCACTGAGGACACAAAGTTGACCCTCCAGGAATTCGTTGTCTGTTGGATAGACAAAACTGCAAAGACGTAATCACCATAAAACAATGATAAGTGCCATGATTAAGTTACTTTCAAGATAGAGTATCTCTCCCTTAAGATTGTTGGTGTCTTCTATTTCTGAGTCGACAGCTTGTTTCTTCCCTCCAGATTGATTCATATCACCTTGCCAAGTCAAGTCTCCCAGGAGACCAGAGCAGATTAACGCTGTAACCTAGAGTGGACTTTAGGGACTGGCCGGTGCAGCCAGGACTATTACACTTTCTTTCCATTAAACTGACTGAGTACTTAAAGATGGAATGCTTTGCCTTACAATTCCCTAAACACCTAGAGTTCAGCTTGCCTCAAGTAAGACCATACATCGGAATTACACTTTTCTCAGCTCTATTGCTTTATATTCTGGTTAGTTTCAGGGGATTTGGGTTTCAAGCACCAGACGCTTTTCTTGGAAACCACCATTTTAAATATTCAGGAAATTGTTTGTTTTTTTAACTCAGCGAAATACATTACACAAAGATGGTCTCCACTTAAGAAATAGATGGTCTAGAAGCTAGGTAATAATTAGTACAATTGATGAGTACAAAACTTTTGTTTGAGGGAAAGCTAATTTGCCCACATCATCATTGATAGCTGATATGGGCCACTGATACCCGTTTTTGCATTTAGTAAATGGTTTAGAAGGGAGGATTATTTAAAGGCTTACACCAACGTGTTCTTTCCTCCTTCTCAAAATTACAAATCTATAATACTGAAAACTATATAGAAATAAATTATGGAAAGAGCAGACATATACCAGATTGGGCTAGCTATTAGCCAATATTTTTTAAAGAAGTAATACCCATGGTGGTGCAATAATGATCAATCACAAAACTCAATAAATGTAAACAAAATATAATATATATCCACCTGAGCTAATCTTCAAATCCTAACTATTATGCACATTTGGACCATTTAGTTCCATGAAGAATAAGATTCTGTCAGGTTTCAGTTATTGACATTTTTAATTATACACTGGCTCTGGTTTCCCAAATACTCCATATACTAAAGGCTTAGGTCACATTTAATAATAGTCACTTCCTCAGTAGGCACAGAATAAATTATATCTTCTGGCTTAAATCATAAAAACCTTCCATTTCTAAGAGAAAGAGAAGCAAATCTTTTAAAAAACAGATTGGTGGTAGTTTTCATTTTAATCTGCCTTTTGCTATGTATTAATCTTTTCACATTTTTGAGTAAAACTAAGTTATTGTTGAAATGGCCGGACATTTTAGAGGAATTTTAATGGGCATAATGCAAAAGAATAACCTCAATAAACATTTCGTCTGCATCATTTAAGCATTCATTCAGTATGCATTTATCTAACAACTGTTTTGTCCCATTCACCATGCAAACTACTGGGAATGCCAAGGTGAATAAGAATTGTCCTCTCTTTTGGAGCCAATGATTATAAAGGGGAAAATCCAATATCCAAGCAAATAAATCAAATGTTGTTACCTGAATAAACAGTGCAGGTGCAGAAAAAACTATCCTGAGATCGCAAGGAAAAAATTAGTGACTCTGGTTTGGGGAGTCAGGAAAAGTTCAAAGGACAGTTGCCATTTGAGGACCGAATAGAAATATTTCAGGGAAACGGACTTTGGCCCAGTGGTTAGGGCGTCCGTCTACCATATGGGAGGTCCGCGGTTCAAACCCCGGGCCTCCTTGACCCGTGTGGAGCTGGCCATGCGCAGTGCTGATGCACGCAAGGAGTGCTGTGCCACACAAGGGTGTCCCCCGCGTGGGGGAGCCCCACGCGCAAGGAGTGCGCCCGTGAGGAGAGCCGCCCAGCGCGAAAAGAAAGAGCAGCCTGCCCAGGAATGGCGCCGCCCACACTTCCCGTGCCGCTGACAACAACAGAAGCGGACAAAGAAACAAGACGCAGCAAACAGACACCAAGAACAGACAACCAGGGGAGGGGGGAAAATTAAATAAAATTAAAAAAAAAAAAAAAAAAAGAAATATTTCAGGTGCATATTATAAGGGAGTCAAAGACAGACAGACGCAAAGTGCGGAGGCAGGAGGGTTTAATGATGCACACACTGCCCAATTTTGACTGAAATGGAGATCAGGGTAGAATAGAGGGATGGAGCTAATGCTATTCCTATTCTTACACATTGGTACCTTTTACATCTAAAGATAAAGTATCCATCTTCAAAAATGAAGCTGGTATAACTGATGGTAAAAATTATTGGCCAGGAAGCGGATGTGGCTCAAGCATTTGAGCTCCCACCCACCACATGGGAGTTTCCTGGTTCGGTCCCAGTGCCTCCTAAAGAGACAAACAAGACAGCGAGCTGGCACAACAGCTAAGTGCAGCAAGTTGATGCAACAAGAGACACAAGAAGAAAAACATACTGAGAGACACAACAAAGGAGGGAGCAGAGGTGGCACAAGCAATTGAGCACCTCTCTCCCATATCAGAGATCCCAGGTTCTCTTCCCAGTGCCTCCTAAAGGAACAAAGAAGACAAACAGACACAGCAACTGCAAACAACAAGGGGGTGGGGAGAAATAGAAAAACAAAATTAATTTAAAGAAAAAATCATTGGCCAAACTGAAAAATTCCCACTTTTCCCCTCTCCTGCTCTTCATTATAACTCATCCCCCTCCTGCTGCTTCCCTCTCCCCGTAGAGGCTCCAAGTTCATTCCATAGTACTTGTTATGCAGAGGCTAAATGATGAAAAGTTATTCAAACACCATACTACAAACTAACTATTTCAAGTGTATCTGTTGACTGAAGAGATTTGCATTATGAACTAAGTCAGTGGAAAAGACAATGGTAAATAGCAGCAAAAACAAAGAAATAGATCATTTAAATAAAGGAAAGGCACTAACACCACCATGTATCCCTTCCTCCGCAGTTGAAATTTACCCGGGAGGAACTAATATAAAAATATTACTTTCATCGTTTAAAGGAAATCCAATGGAATGGAATGCTAATGTCCTATTTCCTATGATCAAACAGGGAACCAGAACGAAAGATGCACTCAACTATGATGCATCTAGTTTTTGTTGTACACTCACTGTAAAATTCTAGAGATTTAAAGATAAACAAGATGCAGCCATTGCTCTAAAAGATGTCACAATTTTTTAATCAAGAAGGACACAAGCAAATAATCATAATGCACAGCAGTAAAGCTGACAAAGGAAGGATACACAAAATATCATGGGAAGTTGGAAGAAAATGAATCATCCTACTTTATTTGGTTGATATTTGGGGAAGAGGTAATTAAACATAAAAATATAACAGAAGAGGTAAAATTCAAGCCAGAAGGTTAGTAAATGGGAACGTTGATAGGGGCTGGGGATGATCTGGGAGAGAGAGTGACCTTTTAGGAAGATGATATAAGGTACAACCTCTCTAGAACATGAAATATATGTTCAAAGCAATAATTTTCGCATACAAGGGAAAAGAGGTGTCAATGGTGCCTGATGAGAATATAGGATATAGGAGAATAGTGATGGAAGTTTAAGCTGAAAATATTGAATGGAGCTAGTTTATAAAGAGCCTCCCTGCCACACTAAGGAAACATATCAGGTAGCTAAGAAAGAATGCTTTAAATGATCAGATTTGCTTTAAGAAGGAAGCATTTGCAATTGAGTAAGGGCAGACTAAGGCAAAGGGGTTTTAGTTAGGAAGACCTGAGAAGATGTTCTTTCAATAATTCAGGGTAGGAGATAGTACAACCCAATTCAGGATTTATATTGCACTATGATTAAGGTATAATTTTTATAATTTAGTAAAAAAAAACTAACCAGACTCCCCACCCCAATCAAGATGCCAGAGGAGAGGGCTCCATCTTCCCCCAACCCCCAGAAGCTTTGAACAACCAGCAAGAACTGACAGAGGTATCTTTCTCAAAACTTCAGAACCATAATCAAGAGAATTCCTAGGGCCACATATGCATGCCCAAGACAACATGCATGCCCCAGACAAGACACATGTACAGAAAGCATCAAGGAAGTCCCTATGCTGTGTCCTTGAGCTGTTCTCTAAACTCATTGTATGGGTAAGCCCTGAAGGAGCACACTCGCACAGATCAATCTGCAAAGAAAAATTAGATAGAAATTCCAGTGAAAGGAGACAAAATATCGCAATGAAAAAACATTTCATTCTCATCTCATACTTTTAAAAGGCCTTTTTCTGTATTTATAATGTATATTGTATATGAGTAAAATCACATATGCCTATAATTTATAAATAAGTATACATGTATTGAGGGTAAGGAAGTCCAAAGAAGAAGCAAGCCTCTTGGGAACATTTGAGAAGCATGTAGACTATCCAAGTGAATGCTACTGAATTCACATAAAATTTATGAGAATGTTGCTTGCAACTCACCCTACAGGGCTAGCTCAGGTTTAAGCTTAATAACATTGGAACATAATAGTGCTGAAAAATGTAGCATTTGGACATATTCTGTGTTTTATAGAAAAACTATTGAGATGCTGTCCTACAACTATTTACACTAAACCCAAATAGTCTTGAAAATACTAGAAACTTGCTCTATTTCTACTAAAAATGGTGAGGGGCATAAAGAATATGAAATTAATATCATGAGTATACTTCGAGCCCAAATTATTTATTAAGAGCTGTCAAAGCCTTAAAAGACTCAAAAAAAAAATAACCACACACCTAAAATTTACTAAGACCATTCCAAATCAGTTAAATAACAAATTTATTATAAAGTTTCTATTGTGATTGCAAAAGTATTTTGAGTCACTATTAAGAAAAAAATCAACATATAAAACTGTATAATGACTGATTTAAAATATATATATTCTAAATAAAATTTTGATATCTGCCTTTCTAGTGTCATCTTTAAGTAAACAGCACTTGCTTTTGAGATATGGAATTGTATGTTATCATTTCCTGCTTTTTAAATTTATACCCTTTACAAAAATTATAAATGAGTATGAGTTTTTGTAAGTAACTGAAAAAGTTCATTGATAAATATATTTGTGCAATTTATCATTTCATATTTTTCACTTATATAAAATCATTTATAATTAGTCAATGTGATTTTAATTTTATAAGTTTTCTGATTTTTTTTATTTTTTTAATTCAGAAATTACAAACTCTCTTTTGCGAACCTATATTCCTGATCTTTAATTTCAGAAAGATAAATTCATACCAGAGAACAGTGATACTGGGAGGATATTTTCCGTAAGATACTCTTTGCCTCTCTCTTAAGTAGTGGTGTGGGTCTTTTGTACTTCATGATCAACAAATGCACTGAAAAAATTATGAATGGAGATGAATACTATGAAGCAAGTAACTTAAGGAAACTGACTTTTGGATGTATGAGAAGGAGATACTTGTTTGAGAAAGGTAACAGATGAAGAGTAAGGGAAAAAGCTTTCCAAGAAAAGAGAGTTCCCTTAAGGACGCATAGCAGGGAGAAGGGTGGAACACCAGAGCACAGAGCAGAGCGTGAAGCAGAACGAGGCCAAGGAAGGGGTAGGGGTCTCATTTTGAGAGCAGTCAGAAACCACTCGACGATTATTAGCAGGGAATAGTATCACAATCAGACTTGTGTTTTGAAAAGATTTGTTTTGGTTCCTTCCAGGAATTCAAATGGGAAAAGAAGCAACTGGATGGAAAAGATAGTAGTCCTTGACCTAAATGAATATATTGGAAGTAGCTACAAACAAATCTGGGGAGGGAAAATAAATCATGCTTCGTGTCAGCCCAAAGAACACACCGGGCTGGAATGCCCTTGTTATGGAATGGTGAGGGAAAACCAACACTAGGCAGTGTTGTATGTGATTTAAAGTACCCAGCCTTGGGAAACGGGCTTGGCCCAGTGGTTAGGGCATCCGTCCACCACATGGGAGGTCCACAGTTCAAACCCTGGGCCTCCTTGACCCGTGTGCACCTGGCCCATGCGCAGTGCTGAGGTGCGCAAGGAGTGCCCTGCCACGCAGGGGTGTCCCCCGCGTAGGGGAGCCCCACGCTCAAGGAGTGCGCCCCGTAAGGAGAGCCGTCCAGCGCGAAAGAAAGTGCAGCCAGCCCAGGAATGGTGCCACCCACACTTCCCGTGCCGCTGACGACAACAGAAGCGGACAAAGAAACAAGACGCAGCAAATGGACACAGAGAACAGACAATGAGGTGGGGGGGGGGGTAGTTAAGTAAATAAATAAATCTTTAAAAAAATAAAAAATAAAGTACCCAGCCTTGTCGGTGGACTAAGCCCAGTGGTTAGGGCATCCTACCACATGGGAGGTCCACGGTTCAAACCCCAGGCCTTCTTGACCTGTGTGGAGTTGGCCTACGGGCAGTGCTGATGCGCGCAAGGAGTAACCTGCCACTCAAGGGTGTCCCCCACGTAGGGGAGCCCCACGCGCAAGGAGTGCGTCCCGTAAGGAGAGCCGCCCAGTGTGAAAGAAAGTGCAGCCTGCCCAGGAATGGCGCTACCCACACGGTAAACTGACACAAGATGACGCAACAAAAAATGAAACACAGATTCCCATGCTGCTGACAACAGAAGCAGACAAAGAAGATGCAGCAAATAGACACAGAGAACAGTCAACCAGGGTGGGGGGAGAAAGGGAGAGAAATAAATAAATAAATAAATCTTAAAAGAAAAAAAAGTACCCAGCTGTAGAGTACAATGACGTCTTCATTCCCTGGCTCTGCCAATTACTAGTGGTGAAATTTTGGACAAGTTAATTATCCCTATTTTGTAGATGGGGAAACTGAGGCTCAAAGAAGTTAATCATATCCACTTCATACAGTTGTAGTGTGGGAGGTAAACCTCTCAGTACAATTCTAGCCCTATAGTAATCGGGCTCTTAGGAGTGGTGGTATTTTGAAGCCAACTGAGAGATACATGCTCAGAATGATATATGCTCAAGGTCACACAAATGGTAGACATAAAATTGTTTTCTAAAAATTACCTTTTTACCTTTCACAGATTATTTATCACAAGAATTATATCACTCTAACACCCAATGAAGTCTATAAGAATGCCAGTCTCACACACTGACACCAATATTAAAAACTGCCATTTAAAAAAATTTACTTTATTAAACAAGGTTTTAAATGATTTGTCCTATTCCTGAATTTCCTAGCAAAAAGTTTTATTTTACACACAAATGTTAAAATCCTTGGTGCTACCTAACTGTAAATGTCAAGATCACAGGTAAGACTGAGATACAGAGGTAGACTACAATACTGTAAGGGCAGCATAAATTGATCAAGGCTATGTTGTTACTCAAAATAATCTAAAATTGCAACTTTAAATAGGGAACATGGAGATTACACCTATTTGAAACCCCTAAAAAGTGTATGGATTTTCATTTGACCTACCAAGACAAAGCACATCATAGTTCATCCTACAAATACACTGACCACCATCAAAATAACCTTCAAAGGCAAATTTGGAGGAGTAGCAGTTTCAGATGTTGATCTTCCCCACTTGGAATCTATCTTGTCTCCACGTAGCATGTAAATTTCTTGGGAGACATTACAGAAATGGAATACTCTGAAAAATGCCCTGTCTTCCCTGATTAAAATTGCAGTAGATGCATTTTAGGGAGAAAAAAAACTTTAGTGCACTTAAAATTGCACATTTTTAAGTGCCTTAGTTATTTATATTTCCTATGCTTGGACAGAAGTAATGATAATGCTGAGTGAGAGCTAACAAGCTCCCTTTTTTTGGTGTAAGGGTCAATTCCACGAGGACGAACAGAGTCCAGAAAGTGACTGTGTTTCCACCTCAGTTCATCGCGCTGCCCCTTTAGAGGAAGCATACAAAGCCAAAATTTCACGCTGGTTGTAATCAATAGCTTGGCCTCTGATACCATCACAGGTTTCTCAGTAAATGTCGTGTGGGTACCTGAAAAATCAGCTTAAAATATATTTTCAAGTGACAGGCCTAACTGGTGTGACATGAATTAGTCCAACAAATACTCAGACTGATGATGTTTATCTTGGTCTCATCCTGATACTCACCGTACCGCAACAGGGCATGATGGAAATAGGGCTGATTAGGGATTTGAGAAATCTAACTTTCAATGCTGACCCTGCCCCTTGAACTATTATTTTAGTTTGAAAAAGTGATTTCAGATCTTTGAGTCAGAATTAGGTAAAATGGAGCTATTATTTGGACTAGGTGCTACTTAAGGAAGTTTTCAGCCGACATTTTTTGAATCTGTGACCAAGGTCACGTTGGAGAGTAAGAGATATGTCCCTACCATGGTGGTAAGATAGATTTATACAAGTGTGAATCCAACAGTTTTTTATGATGATAGTACGTAGTTGAATATTAGCAGTGGATACGTCACAAGATGGAGTTTGAAGTGAAGAGGTCATATTTTTCCCCTTTAATGTTTTTATTACCTCAGGTTTAGAAAGCTGAGATAAATCTATCCTCAAATGTTCTGTGCAAAGCCCATCTCTTGCTTTACTTTACTTTTATTAATATTGTTCTTTCCCGCTTTAGCTTCAGTATCCATTTCTTGCCCCTCTTTCTCCATAAGCTTAGCTATATATGGAATGTTATAAAACATGTTATTTTATGTGTGCGCTTGTGTTTTCAGTTTAATAAATAATGCTGTTCCATAGTTCCTTAATGTTTCTCAATTTATAATTCAAAACTATGCATTTAAAAATATATCCAGATTTTACTATGTGTATCTAGTTCATTAATTGTGATACTTTATTGATTTATTTTACCAGAAATGGACACCTAGTTGGCTTCCAGTGTTTCACTACCACAAGCAAAGCTAAAAGTTTAATTTGAGGCATATCCTCCTAAAGACCTATGTGACCTTTTGATGGAAGTAGATAACCGGAAGTGGGGGATTACTAGCCAATAGGTCATGTCATTCTTAATTTCATTATGTAATGTCGAATTATTCTCCAAAATGATTGTACCATTTTTAATATCTCTACCAGGAATGCAAAAATGTTTATGTTTATCCACATCTTCAGCAAAACTTGGTACTTTCTGATTTCTACTATTTTTTTCAATGTCGTTCGTTAAATAATAACTCATTATTTTAATTTGCCTTTTTCTTTTTATAATGAGATTGAATATCTCTTCTTGTACTTGCATGCCATCGTAATATTAGGATAAACTAGGCCAGATTGAAACATCAATGGCGTAATCCAACAAAGTTGTAAATTTTCCTCCTTGTGGTTGATTCAAGGAGCTTGTATCTGATGATTCACTACATCAGCCCATGTTCCCAAGGCTGCCGGTTAGGGAAAAAGAGGAATGGAAGAGACATTTCAGCTCTTTCGTGCCTTTGCCCAGTCATAACACATGTCAGTCAAAGACCACCGGCCAGAATAAGTTACTCAACTCCAAGGAAGTCTAAGAAATGTAGGGGACTGAGTGATTTAACTTTCCAACAATCCTGCATGACTTGACTAGTTACAATACTTTTCATGCTTTTATCAAAAAGAAAAAACAAACATGGAAGCAATGATCAAGGAATCAATTTTGTGTGTCACTGTCAATTCTAATCATGTCCCTTCTCTGTTCACAAGCTTTCAGTGGCTCCGCACTGCCTAAGAGGCTAAACTTGTTGGCCTAGTTTTCTCTCTAGTAATAGCAGATAAAATTCAGGAAGACTTTTCAATCCCATAAATTTTTTATCATATTTTATTCAATCTTTGTGTAAATTGGAAGATAGTGATGGTCCCTTAAGAATTGGTAAGGAATTGAATGAAATTTAATCAGGCGCCTGACAGTTATGTGATTGTGATTTGTAGAGCTTTCATTTTATAACCTTAAGCAATATTGACCTCAGAGAAGAATAGAATGAGGAACAAAAAGAACGAATTCTTTATTCATCTTTGTTCTAGTCTTCCCACTTGATAAATGCCCAACAAAAGTCTAAATTAAGTTCTCAATAAGACTTTTACCAATTTTCTTTCAAGAAAGTTGATTCGTTGCCAGGACATTTCACATACTATATGCAAGAAAAGATGACAGGTAAATGGATTTGCAATGAGCACATTGACAAATAATGAAGTTAGAGAAATAAACCAAAAAAAAGTAAAATATCATGGGTAACTTTTCAAGATGACAGCCTAGGGGATTTAGAAGGTCCCTTTAACATACCCGGGTTTACTTTGAACCCCAAGAGATGGCTCTGATTCTTTCAAGCAGAAAGAACACATTTTGAAGCTATGTTCTCCAATTATTTCAGTTGAGCACACAATACAAATAGCTTTTATGGTGAGCTGAAATATCTGGAAGTTTGCAGTCCTGACTTAAAAAATTTGCCTCGGCCAGATTTTGTAAAATGTCATTTCAATTATTTTTGCACAATAGCATTGGAGAAACAACATTTCCTGTGATTAGTTTGACACGTGGTAATTTGCGTAGAGTTTAACTTTATTTATCTTTGACTAGAACAAATTGTCTCTCTGCCCTTGTTTATACAAAATGCTGTTATTTTTGCTCCTTTCATTTGTATAATCTGTGGCTTGGTTTCATCTTAAATGCCAGTAATTGGTACACTGAGGCCGGCTTTAGCTACATCAAACTCTCAGCTGAGAAAGTAAAATGGTATGCGGAGGAGAAATGGGGGAAGATTCAGTACAAACGTAAGATTTAAACAAAAGCCAAGGATAATTAAAAAAAAAAAAAAACCTAACAGAACAATGAACTAGCGAAGAGTTTCCAACTTTAAAAAAAGGAAGGAAAGAAAGAAAACCAAAGGGGAAATATTTCCAGTGCAACTCGGTTTCAATTCTACTTTACATTTAAGAATGTTTCTTTACTCTCCAATTTATATGCTTAGAACAGGGGGGAACTCTAATAATTTGCTCACATCCTAAGGGGGAAATGTCACACGTGAAAGTATAAATCCTCCTTAAAGGGTGTTGGCACATTAAATGATGTTCAGAAATGGCAATTAGCCTTGAGAAGGTATAAACACATACACAGTTGTGAATCTAGATGTGAAATTTATTCCCTTAATTATGCTACATTTAATTGGACCATACTGCAGTAGATTATAAAATAAGAGAAACCTTGAGTTTAAACGTCACTTTAGAGGCTACTTCAACCTAGAAAGCTCCTTTTTTCTCCCTACAGCACACCTTATTTTGATCTGCTGACAAATATTATCCAACGTCAATCTGGTTTTTGTATGTATGCCATAACAATCCTAGGTGGATTATTTCATATAAATGTTCAGTACTGAAAAGAGAAAATGAAAAAGGAAAAGGGAACAATATTATTGAGTATCCACTATGGGCTGGTCATTCTTTTAAGCCCTTTACGTATATTTACTTTTATAATCATCACAATTATTGAAATTTATGCTTATTTAATGTCTTTTTTTTCTACTTCTATATATAATTTCCATAAAATGTATAGATATTCATCATAGAAAACTTGAAAAGGTATTCAGAGAAAACCACAAATCACCTATAGTCTATATTCTAGATATAATCATTATTAAGCTCTACTCCTTTCCCATATGGATGTCTTGGTTTTTAATGTAATTGGAATCACACAGGTTATACAGTTTCTTGACCTTCAGTTTTTATTGAAATTATACCTTCAACATTCTCCTATATCATTATAAATTCTCAATCCATGATTTTTAAGGGCTCCATTGTGTTTCATCTTTTCGAAGTAGCATAATTAGTCTAATCTCTCTGGTGTTTGAGGGGACATTTTATTTGCTTAGACTTTTACTTTCTATGAAATCAGAATGTATCTACAAAAGTAATATGATGAGCTGCTATGGCCACGGCCTCCCTTTTGAGGTTATTTCTGCAACCCAATTGAAATCCACAGGTCAGCAGAAAAAGCATGTTAGCAGGGAAAGAAGGGGTTGAGACAGCTTGGAGAGATATTTAGAAGGGTCTGCCAGATATACAGTGCTCTGTTCTGTTGTTTGTGGTGTTACTCCAGCCAAAACTGAAAAGGAGTAGATTCAAACATTTGAGCATTTGTGTCATGGACTTCAGATCTTCCTGAGGCCTGGTTAGGTTTGGATACACTTCAGTAAACTCCCAATATCAATTCTTCTTTCTTTGGTAATTTTTTATTACATTGTTTAACAATTTGTGATCAAAAGAGGCTTCATGCATTTATACTGAATGAATAAAAATAATTTAGTGTCTATAACAAAGACGTTAACAGACCAACTCTATTCTGAGCAGACCACATTGGGATTAAAGGTAGGAAGGGTTGAATGCCAATATTTTAAAGAGATTTTGGAAAAGTAGAATCCTTCTACCCCCACAAGACAAGGGACCTGGTTCCAAACCAAGTCCTAGGAGGAATGGTGAAAATAAATGGAAATGTTTAGTTTAGAGTTGTGAGAGTTATCCATAAATTTCTTGAAATGGCATCTTGTACAAGAGCAAAGATAATTGTTCTGTATGGTTACATAATTTAGAATTTAGACCAATGAGATATAATTTTGTCTAATATAAGGATTATCATCCCAAAAGAGTGGAACAAACAATCGATGGAACTATCTCAGGAAATAATAAGTTCTCCATTACTGGAATTCTCAGCTATATATTTAATGATCATTTAATAGGTACATTAAGAAAGGAAATCAAAATATTGGTAAAAGGTTCTATGCACTATTCCAATTAACTTCCTAATCTGATGTTTTATTATTCTTCTCACATATTATAGGCTGTTACAAAAGATGAGACCTTTTTAAAGCTTAAAAGTCATTATTTCAAAGTGAATGATGCCTGCCTTTCCATTGAGGAGCCAGGACATAAGCTCAAAAGGAATGTCACCCACTGGTGTTCCACCATGATTATTTTTCCAAGATAGCATGATAAAATATCATTGAAAGTGAATACAAATTATGGTCCAGAGGGAAGGAAATCAATATCCAGGAACACAGTATCAAATGTGAGGGTGAGAATTAGAAATGTGAGAATAACAAGATCAGGGGACTGAGAAAAATTCAGAAAACAATGAAGGCAATGGGACAAAGTAGCTCAGAATGAACATGCTGAAGCATGAACAAGTATTACAAGCTCCTTCTAAGGTGCTTTATGCCAGGCTTGGGCCTTAAAGAAACAATGGATGACTGTAAAATAAGAGCAAACATATTTATGGAGACTACAGTATAACAATATTTTTCATCTCAAGAATTAACATAAAATTGCAAAGATAAATTTTAAGAACTTTGCTACATTGATTACTATAGAATGGGTAGGAGAAGTTAAAAAATGCTCAAGAAAAAAATGAACTTCTTACAATTTCAATAGTACAAACTCACAGAAGTAAAAACGTAGTTGAGGAAGAACAATCACACTGCAGTATTTTTGCCATATTTAACTCTTTTATAGTATTTCATTCTTGAGCTCTAATTCTTGAGAACCTTTGCCAGAATTCCATGATTCTTTAGTCAAACTGAGACCGTAAAAGATGTCATGATAAGTTCATGACACAGAAGCCAGGAGCATGAGCTTTGCAGTTTTATAGTCAGGAGGTCAAAGTCTAATTTTACTTTCACTATGTTACTTTATGGAAATGGCATGACCTCTGTGTGCTTCAACTTTCTCTTTGGCAAATTCAGTGTCATTCTGAGAGTAAAATGAGAAAATACATGTAATATGTTTAGCACAGTTTTTAGAACATTGTAAGTGTGACATAACAGTTGCTATTGTTATGAAGTTCTTTAAAGTTCTGGTGCATTCATTTGCGGTTAATTTAAAATGTACTGGAGATCATGGTTTGGATCTATTCAGCCATTGCCATCGGAGAGTCTAGGGATTTTCACAAAATCCAAGCAAAAGGCAAAATCAATGGTGGCATCCAAATAAAAAGGAGGATCCCAAGTTAAAATTGGGGGCTGTAGTGGACATTTCATTCTACTGTCCGAGCAAAATGAAAATAGTCTTTGTCGCACACAATTTTCTGAATGTTGCAATGTCCCAGCATGAAGTGAGAAATGGTGCTGCCCAAGGGTTCAGTAGTGTAAGCCAAGAGCCCAGTGGCAAAGGCTAGGCATCCTCAGACCAGCTGGATCTCTTCTAAACCTGCTACTACCATTACGTTAAATACCAGCCAAAATTCTTTAGTTCAGATTATTTATTTTGATAAAATGTCTTCTAAGTTCTGCTTCCTGTTGTTGAAACAATCACTTTTCTTAATTTACAGCTCTGTTAGCTTGACAGCATACCAAAGACATAGAAAGACTTGGCAGTTGACTAGGGAAGTTGTGCATGTGTTCCGTCAATTTCCAAAAATGCCTTCAAATTGCAATGAATCCATAGTACGCCTTCTGGAATATAAATAATTGAAATGGGCTCATAAACAGTAAACTTGGGAGCAGAGGATAGAAAAGGTAGAATTGGTCTTCCAAGGAAGGGTGATATGGAAAGTGTAGGGTGGGTAAAAGAGGTACATCAATAAGAGAAAGAAGCACACTGTCAAAATCCCAGACCCTCACCACCATATAACCTGTAAATTACTAGAATGACAGTGACGTAGAAAACTAAAAAACATCTGGCTCAATTTCTATATGATAGATGAAAAACAGTAAGTCCTAAGAAGTAAAATAGCTCACCACTCTCAAAAGAGTACATCAATTTTTTGACAGGGCCATAGATAGAACTATGGTTTCCTCACTTCTCTGTTAGTACCATATCACATTTTTTAAGGATTTTATGACATGAAGGCCATACCTTAGAAATGCAATTTCAGAAAAAAAAATTAGAGCGCTGACCTAGAAGCAGCAGGCATTAGAGCCTAGGGGCTGCAACATTAGCACCGGCAATAAACAAACCTAGATTTGAATTCTTTTCTCAAACCATCATTAGTTGTGTGGACTTGACTGATTTGTTTATAGTTTCTAAATGTTGTTTTGTTTTCATTTTCTTATATCCCAGACTCATGTATTGGTTGGTTGGCAGGTGAAGAGAGAAAAATACACCCATTTCACCCAGTTATTGCTGTGATAAGTATTAAATTATATTACAGATGTAAAGTACTTAGCATAGCCCCTGGCACATGGGAGGTATTTCATAGATGGCTGATCCTACTATAAAGGTCAGTTTTTAATACATCTCCCTAGTCAGACTGTTAGAATTGACAGAACCAACTTTGCTCTATGAGATAAACATGGAAAAGCTTAACTACACAAGAAAGTAAAATCTAATTATGTTA
The DNA here is from genome assembly GCF_030445035.2 of Dasypus novemcinctus. Classification (NCBI taxonomy): domain Eukaryota; kingdom Metazoa; phylum Chordata; class Mammalia; order Cingulata; family Dasypodidae; genus Dasypus; species Dasypus novemcinctus. The sequence goes on from NC_080690.1 coordinate 31,919,621, forward strand.
TTTGACTAGTTAAGGGCATCACATGTAGGGCACATTTATTTTCATATATACATGAGATTTTGAGACTCAACAAACCAAATGTTTAAATGTTAAGTGAAGATTTGGTCTGATAAAAAAAAATTTTTAAGTATATAAAAGCAAAGGTTGGAGAAACCACTTGCAAAGAAACATGCAGGAGAGCTCTGGAGCAGATTCTGCCCCACCCAGGTCTACCTGTTGGTAGAGCTCTTAGTCATATTTGCTGAAGACCATGTAGAAAATGAAGCTCAGAAATCTTTCCTCCTCCTTCTGAGCTTTCAGCACTAAACTATTTTTCAAAAGAACTTTCAAATAAGATAATGGGACTTAAAAGTTCAAATAAAAAGAACCTCTGGCAACTAATATACTCTTGGAGGAAGTGGTTATTAGATCAGATCACTGCAATTTCAGCCAATCTAGACTCTATATCAGAATCAAGTGCATGCCAAGGAAGAGTCGGTTTTTGTTGTTGCTGTTGTTGATATTGTCAATTTTCTTTTTTCTGTACGAATTTTGAGGAGCAAAGGAAATGGAGGCAAAATGATTCCATTGATCTTAATTATGTTCCTGCTTCTCATTTGGAGGATGGTCTTGAAGAAGCTACATCATTATCATGGGCTGAGTTTAAGCTACAAAAACCTATATATTAGGGAGGGGATGTTAAGAAATCACCCTTAAAAGTTCTGGGAGTTTCTCTCGTTGTTATTTGGAGCTGGTAGATAGAAGAGAGGGAAAATGTGTGTTAATTTTCTTTATATTTTACATTTGCAAGAGCCAAGGTGGAAACAGGGAAAGGGGCAACAAATTTGTCAATGGCTGTGTTTTGAATGGTATCACAGAAAAGCTTTGAATGGCATCAGTTCTCTGCGTATCTGTGCCGACCACCAAGGCCAAGGATCCACTTTCTGAACCTCCCATCTGTGTTCCCCTAGCCTAAACTTCTCATAACATCCTTTTTTAATGGCTTGTATTAGAAGAAAAATAAGCAAAAATGAGAAGTGACACCTCTTATTTCCTAGAAACTCACTGTTCAAAGTTGGGTTTTTGGAATTACCAGGAAGCTTGTTAGAAACACAGACCCTTGGGCCCCACCCCAGATGTACTAAATCAGAATCTGCATTTTAACAAGGTGACCAGATGTTTCCATGCACCTTAAAGAATGAGTAGCATTGTTCCAGAGTTTTCCATCATCAAGAGATAAACAACGAAGTCTCCCCTTCCTGTCCCTTCTACTAGGACCAAATAGATCATTGGAAGTCCATATTGCGAAAAGATTTTTTTTAATCATGCAGGCATTAGACAAGCCTAGCAAGCATTCAAAATGGCTCTGCTCATCAGTAAGAATACAATTTGTGAGTTCACACCTGACTTGTGGAAATTGTAACTTTTTTTTTTGCATTTAAATTTTTTTTTTTTGTATTTTTTTAAAGATACATAGATCACCAAAAAAATGTTGCATTAAAAAATATAAGAGGGAAGCGGACTTGGCCCAATGGATAGGGCGTCCGCCTACCATGTGGGAGTCCGCGGTTCAAACCCTGGGCCTCCTTGACCCATGTGGAGCTGGCCCATGTGCACTGCTGATGTGCGCAAGGAGTGTCATGCCACACAGGGGTGTTCCCCACATAGGGGAGCCCCACCTGCAAGGAGTGCGACCCGTAAGGAGAGCCGCCCAGCGCGAAAGGAAGTGCAGCCTGCCCAGGAATGGCGCCGCACACACAGAGCTGACCCAACAAGATGACACAACAAAAAGAAACACAGATTCCCGGTGCCACTGATAAGGATAGAAGCGGTCACAGAAGAACACACAGCAAATGGACACAAAGAGCAGACAACTGGGAGGGGGCAGGGGAGAGAAATAAATAAAAAATAAAAAAATATATAAGAGGTTCCCATATACTCCACACCCCACCCCACCCCACTCCTCCCATATCAACAACCTCTTTCATCATTGTGGCATATTTATTGCATTTGGTGAATACATTTTGGAGCACTGCTGTACCACATGAATAATAGTTTACATTGTAGTTTACACTCTTCCCCAGTACATTCAATGGGTAATGGCAGGATATACAATGTCCAGCAGCTGTCCCTGCAATATCATTTAGGACAACTCCAAATCGCAAAAATGCCCCCACATCACATCTCTTCTTCCTTCTCCCTACCCTCAGCAACTACCGGGGCCACTTTCTCCACATCAGTGATAAAATTTCTTCCATTGCTAGTCACAATAGTTCTATAGTAGAATACCAGTAAATCCACTCTAATCCATATTTTATTTCTCTATCTTGTGGATTTGAGATGGTGATGTCAGCTCCACCTCTAAATCAAGAGGGGGCTTATATCCCTCATGGCTGGTGGATATGATTCTCCTGCTTGTAGTTGTAGGCACTCTCAGTTCCCTGGTGTGGTGGTTGACCATCTTCACCTCCCTGTTAGTTGACCTGGGTAGGTCCAACGAACCGGAGAGTAGGAGATGCAACTCTGCTGAGGCTCAGGGCTCAGCTGGCACATGACCAATCAAAAGATTCAAGTCTCCTGAGTATACACCAACCCCAGTGCCAAACACAGGTTCAGTAAAAGTGACAGAAGAGGCATGCATAGAAAGGTCACATCTGAGTCCAACTCCATCACACTCAGGAACACAAATTCCAAAGTAGGGCCCACTGACAAGGCACTGAACTCCAGAGCCATCTGCCATGACCATAGAACCTGTGTGTCTCCATAGCCCTCAGGAGCACCAGTACGTGGGGTTGTATCTTCTTTGGCTATCTCGGGGAACCTGCTGAGGTGTGCATAAGTGCGACCCCTTTGATGACCTCCTGACTCTTTTTTGAAGACTTTTAGCCATATAAACACATTTCTCTTTACCATTTCCCCCTTTTATTCAAGGTTTTTTTCTAGTTGCATCACCAGTTAGTGATTGGTAGTAATCCCTTGGCACCAGGGACACTCATCCCCAGGAGTCATGTCATACACTGGGGTGAAGGTAATGCATTTACATGCTGAGTTTGGCTTAGAGAGTGGCCACATTTGAGCAACATGGAGGCTCTCAGGAGGTAACTCTTAGGCACCCTGCAGCTCTAGGCCTAGTTCAAATTTCAGGCACACAGGCTCATAAACATAGTCATCAGTATTGAGGGCTCATCCTTGGACCATCCTTCTTCACTGGTCTTTGCCTTTGCACTTGGGGGATTGGTGCTATTCCATTGGGGAATGTGACAGAGCTCCCCTGGCTAGGAACTCAGCCCTCCCTCAGTTGTCATTTGTAACTGTAACTACTATGAAAATACCCAATGAATATCCAAACATTTTTATATACCCTGTATACATGCCCTGGAGAACTCCCTCCCAACCACGTGTCCCCCATCAATAACACCCCACACCAGTGGTCCTCCCCTGACATAGTTGAACCTATCTGTGGTCCAAAACTTCTTCAAAAATGAAGCCTAATATATTGCCAAATTCAATTAGTAGGAAAATGAAATAGTGATGTTAAGTTTAAAGATTAGAAATAGAATACATAATAATTTATAAAAACTAAAATAAAGTAAAAATAAATTGGGGTATTAAAAATGAAAAATATCATAAAACTTTGTTTTTGACATTTTGCCTTTCATCACTGTAATTCATGTTGCCCTGTATGTACAGCAGCAAGGCAATTTCTTCCATTTCTTCCTCAGTGCCTACACCCTTTTTTTTTTAATTTTTAATTTTGTCTTCAAAAAAGTTTTAGATTACAGTAAGTCAAATGTATAATATATACAATATATACAATATACAATATATCCAACATCAAACCCTCTTCCCCCTTCCCCAGCAATGATCTTTTTACATATTCATGTTATATTTGCTATATGTAACAACTTTTAATCACCCTAAATTGTGAGACCTGAAAATGAAAGCCTGTACGTTCATAGTGATCATGGTTGGATAGTATGTTACCACCACCACACACCAGCCTCTGACCTTGTAGCACCTGGCCTATTCTCCCTGTGCTCAAGCTTGTACAAGCAGCCCTTACTCACTACCACCAGCATTTTACTTCTGAAAATACCTATCTTATATTAGAAAGGGCATGTCTAGTATTTGCCCATGAGCTTCAACCACCCATATGCTAAGGTGTCAATGAGTGAAAAAGTGCTCTGGGGAAAATTCCAAGGCTTATCAAATGGAAAAGCCATTAGCCATACATAATCATTCATTTGGTAAACAGTTCTTAAATTATTATTATGTGCCATGCTGGAAACAAGACATATCCAAACTTAAAATTAATCTTAGGATAATAAGTCAACAAATCATTGTTATGTTCAGTTATATACACTAACTAGGGAAAGTATAGGGTGATGTGAGTACAGCAAAAGTTCCCTAATAAAACCCTCAAAGTATATTACCTAGATAATGTGATATTTAGGTCAATGTGGGCAAATAAAAGTTATTTGATGAACACAGATAGGAAAAGGAAGGAATGTACAAGATAGAAAAAAACAGAGTTTACAAAGGCCTAGAGGTTAAGAAGGGACATAAAAAAACGGGGGGGCTACAAGTAATTTCTTTTGTCTGCAGTGAAGATAGGGTCATATATAAGGAACACAAAGGATGAAATCAGAGGGGTAAGCAGGATACAAATCTTAAAGAGCCTCGCAAGTCTTGTCAATAAGTTTGGATGTTGAGTGCAACAGGAGCTGGAGAAAGAAAATAACTTCTTAGATTTCTTTAGATGCACTTTGAAAAACAGATTGGAGTAGGTCATGACTAGAGGTTGGGAGAACATGTAAGAGGCTAATGATGTAATACGTATGAACTGTGAAGATAATGCCAACTAGAACAGTAGCAGAGAGACTAGAGAGAAGTGGAACACGTGACAAAGTGTAAAGACAAAATTCGGTCTGTGATTTAAGATGGGGTAAATGGAAAGAGAAACCCCAAGAGAATGTATTTTTTTTTCCTGGCTTGGACAACTGGGGTGATGGATTCTGTGACAGTGAACCTAAGAAACAGAATTATACAGGCACATAAGGAAAGAAGAAAAGAAAACAATGAGTTCAGTCTGGAACATTTGGAATTTAAGGATCTATGGGAAAGCCATGTGCAAATGTCAGGTAGGCAGCAGGATGTGCAGGTTCAGAGGTGAGACGTGGTCTCCTGGTATCTGTCTGGAAACCTACTCTATAAGGTTTGGAGACAAGAGCAGTAATGAGGAAATGAAGCAGAGGTTCTGGAGCCAAGGTGACTCTGATTAGTGAATCCCCTAAAAGAATTAGGCAAAGTCAGAATGGAAAGAGGGAAAAACCAATATGATGATGGAGAAGTGGGTAAAACAAGGCAATTCATAATCCAAGATCATGCCCACTAAACAGGCACTAGCTCTTCCTTTTATTCGGAGCACTATCTACTTCTCCAGTTTGCAGCAGATCTTTAAAGACAACAAACTGGGATGAAAAGGGTGTCCATTTAATTTATTTAATACCATGTGTCATTATTACCAAAGGGTCATTTGAAGCTATTAGGGAAGTAAACATATAACACACACACACACAAACACACACCAACAGTATGTTGGGTGTAGAACCCAAGTTAACAAATCTATATGGATTAATCTATTATGGAAAACTCAGGCAAATGCAAAATCTTGAATAGACTAGTCTGATGGAAGTTTTGGTTTACAGTTTTCCAAATATTTGAACCTTGCATCTTAAAGTGAAAGTAGAAAACAATAGAGTCCACACAAATTAAGCATGTGTTTATATGTAATTTGTTGACATGTGCTTGGCTTTCTGCAGTGAAAATTGTCTGCAAATTGAATTTTAGACTATTTTAACCAAATATTAAATTCATCCTGTTGGTAGAAATACTTCCATCACTAATTAATTATTTTGCATTATGAATTCTCTCTGGTTGTACCCTCCTACAAAGACAGAGCAGGCTAATATATGTTTGTATGTATATGTGTGTATTTAGTTTTCATGAGCAGAGAATGACTGTCGTGTAAGAGTTGTGTTATGAATTCGATGATGTCCAAATTAAGCATTCTATAACTTCAAACCAGTCACTGTATCTAGTGGTAACATCATGAAATCATGATTTTCATTCTATTGCTTTAAAATATTGTCAAATACTTAGTGAGGTCTAAGAGTTAAATATCCGCTATGGCTTGGCACCACACAGACAAAAACAGTAGGTTAATTTTTTGAAGTCAGCGGCGGACTTGACTCAGTGGTTAGGGCATCCGTCGACCACATGGGAGGTTCAAGGTTCAAACCCCAGGCCACCTTGACCCCATGTGCAGCTGGCCCATGCACAGTGCTGATGCGCGCAAGGAGTGCCGTGCCACGCAGGGGTGTCCCCTACGTAAGGGAGCCCCACGCGCAAGGAGTGCACCCCAGCACGAAAGAAAGTGCAGCCTGTCCACAAATGGTGCCACACACACGAGAGCTGACACAACAAGATGACTCAACCAAAAGAAACACAGATTCCCATGCCGCTGACAATAGAAGCAGACAAAGTAGATGCAGCAAATAGACACAGAGAATAGACAACCAGGGTGGAGGGGGAAGGGGAGATAAATAAATAAATAAATCTTTTAAAAAAAGTTTTTTTTGAAGTGTTTGACTGCGAAAAACACTATGAATTTGGATAATATTTTCGATGTTTCCTTAGTTGCTTTAGCTTTGTTTAGAAACCTGAAGTAGAAGGTAAACATAAAATTATTTTATTTATTGTATTGGATCAACTTAACAATATTCTAGAGACTTCCTGGAACACCCCATGTCCTTATGAGTTAGATAAGTGGAAGAAAACGGTGGAGGTGAGAACTCTGAGCAAAATAAGTCCATCCAAATGAAAATTTTGTTTCAATGAACATTTCACTATTCCCTCCACCCTCAAGTCCAAAAAAGGATAATCAAGTTGAAAAATGATCAATTGTCTAAAAAGAGTGTTTCATCCTAAAACCTGCAGAAATTGCATGTGTGTGTGTGTGTGTGTGTGTGTGTGTGAAGTAGTATATATATGAACTATAAAAATACCCACAGGGAGATTCTTCCATTCCCTTTCATGGGAAGTTTGCACTAATTTTCTATTGCTGCTATAATAAATTATCACAAATTTAGTGGCATAAAACAAAGCCCATTTATTATCTCACAGTTATGAGATCTGGTGGGCTTGGCTTCAAGTCTCACAAGGGTAAAATCAAGGTGTCAGAAGGATTCTGTTACCTCCTGGAAGCTCTAGAGTAGAATTAGTTTCCAGTTTCATTCAGGTTATTCACAGAATTCAGTCCCATGTGGCTGTGGGCTGGTTGTGTTCTTGCCAGCTGTCAGCTTGGGGCCACCCTTAGGTCCTAAAAGTCTCTCTCTGGTCCTGCACATAGCCCCCTGCCTGTCAATACCACCAACCACAAAACCAATTCTTCTCATGCTGCTCATCTCTGCTGCTTCCTTTTGCTGCATCCCTCTGGCTGACTCTTCAGTCTTCCTTTTCCACTTTTAAAGACTTATGAGATTATATTGGGCCCAACCTGATACTCCAGTATCATCTCCCTGCCTTAAGGTCTTAATTCCATCTACAAAATTCCTTGCAGCAGGACCTAGATTAGTGTTTGATTAGATATCAAACCAGGAGACAGGAACCTTTGGGGGACATCTTCAGAATTCTGCCCGGCAGTATTATAAAATGACTCAACCAGGGAGGCTTCACGAACAGCACTGCGAGCAGATTCCTAGCATGATGAGACCCCGTGCTGTCCGTCTTGTGGTTGGTCAGGCTGCTGGGTTTGAGTGTCCTTGGAATTCTGACTTTCTAGCATCTTTAATGCCCATCACATCATCTGTACTTTGAGGGTCCTATCTCAGTCTTTTTGTCACTGAAGCTTCAGGTATTCTAACTACCAGCTATAAAAATGCAATAAACTAAGCAAATAACCAAGTGGAAAAAAAGGGAGGGGTTTAATTTTCTGCATACCTAATATGATATAGTTAGACAGCATGCTCTCATTTCTGGATTGCTCAGGGCGTAAGGTCTGGTTTCCTTCCTAGTACAGTGGGAAGGAACTCACACTAACTAATGGTAATGGAAGAAGCACTAGGTGCTGAGGGAAAAAGAAAATCCGATTTATGTGTTCAGGTTTGTTACTACTTAACTGCAATTATGCTTTCAAGAGTGTTGCTTAAGAACCGCCCATTTAATTTCTTAGACTTTGAAAACCTTCTGATAGAGTAATTGCCTGACATAGAACACCTAGGAGGCAAATTGAAATGAAAAGCCTTTTACTGAGTGGCAAAAAGAAAGTATTAAATGCTTGATTAGAATTTCTGTGTCACTAATAGTGAATGCAAAAACGCCAGATGAATGTTTGGCTCTCCCTTTCTGTCTTCCCAGCCTGCTTTTCTCTGCTCTGTCATTCAGTAACATGCAAATTGTCATCTCATACTGGACCCCCCAAACTGGCTTTGGGAAATCCTATTTTCCTTACTGAAACAATGAAAGATAATTGTCTAGTTTGGTATGTTGAGCATTTTCTTGCTGAAATCACTTCCCTCCAAGATTGCTTTATAATGCTCCAGCCTCATACCATGTAAAGACCACACATACTGAGCCTAGCATACCTGCATCTGCCACTTCCCACCTTTATGACCTTAGGTAATTCACAGAAACCCTCGGAACCTCAGGTTTTCCAGTTATGATATGGGAACAGCAACATCCTTCTCACAGGATACTTAAGAACTAAAAACACTGAATATTGTCTGGCCCCGAGGAGATGCTCAAACATTAAATCTCCTTTCCTATTGTCCTATTTCTTTGTTTATGTGCTAGTTAATCCCTGGCTTGTGCATGCAGGTAAGTCTCAGATAGATTATAACTTTTCTAAAGGAAAGGATTATGCCAATGTGACTCCATGAGAAGAATCTTTGATTGAGATTCAGAATATCTAGGCCCAGAAGTACATGACCTTGATTAAGCCATTTGCCTGCTGTGTTGCAATTTTCACAAGTATAAGAGGTTATTTAACCACATGAATTTCCCAACTCTAAAATGTCACATTAAACACTTATTTTTTTTTTTTTACCTCTTTAAAGACCCTACTGAGCAGGCAGTAGGCATTCAATTAATCTTGCTGACTGTTGCTAAATAGACATACTCAGTATGGTTGGCTTAGTGGCAATAGATGCTGCCATTCTTAATTTTAATCAAATATTTCCAAGGGAATTTTTTAATTCCCCTGAGGAGTTGGTAGCTATATTAGTCTGCCAAATGGATGCTGATGCAAAGTACCAGAAATCTGTTGGCTTTTATAAAAGGTATTTATTTGGGGTGAAAGCTTACAGTTACCAGGCTGTAGAGTCCAACTCAAAGTTGCTTTCTCACCAAAGTTAGTTGCCACGTGTTGAAGCAAGATGGTCACTGATCTCTGCCTGGTCTCTCCTCTCCTTCTACGCTTCCAGTCCTCTCTCTCTCCTGGTTGAGGCTCATCTCTCAGGACTTCCTATATCAGTCTTGGCTGTCTCCTAAGGTCAGGTATCAGCTATCAGGCAAATGGTCCATCCCTCCCTGGACCCCAGGATCAAACATGACAGAGCTCTTTCTCTTCAGTGTCTTCTTGAGTGAGTGTCCCTTTATATCAGCCCATGAAGGGGATGGGGACTCAACCTGAGTCACACCTACTGATGTGGTCAAATTAAAGCCCTAATCTTAACAGGTAAGTTAATCAAGACATCTGAGCTGAATCAAATGCAATCAAAAGGGTATCACACCAGAGGAATAGATTAGTTTACAAACATAATCTTTCTATTTTGGGGATTCATAAATAATCTCAAACTTCCACAGTAGCGAATGCTCATTTTTCTCATGAAGTGGGTTTGAATATGGCCCAGTCTCCTTGGCTTCTTTATGTTCCCAATTATGACTGTATTGATCTGTTTCTCATTTGGGTACTAGATTGCTATCCATCATGAAGAATTACACATGGAAGGAATAATTGGAGAATCCCTAAAGGTTGTGAAATCTTAGAATGTTCTTGTAGACTATGGATTCATATTAACTTCAGAGATGGTAATTTTCATTTTCTTGGAGGTAATTTTTTATTGAGCTTTAATTTTCATACAATTAAACCCACACTCTTTAAAGGTACATTTTCAAGGCATTTTGACAATGTATATTCCTTTGTAATCACCACTCTAGTCAAAATATAGAATATTTCCACTACCCCAGAAAGTTCCCTGTGCCCCTCTCCATTCAACTTTTCCCCAAGCCAACAACTGCTCCAAATTTCTATCAAATTAGCTTAGTTTTTGCTTGTTATAGAACTTCATATAAGAAAATAATAAAGTATAAACAATTTGTTTGACTTCTTCTGCTCAATATAATGTTTTGAGACTTATCTATATTGCAAATATCAGGAGTTCATTCCTTTTTATTATTGACTAGGATTCTATTATATGAAAATATCATAATTAGTATGCCTATTCACCTCTTGATGGCCATTTGGGTTGTTTCCAGTCTCAGGTCTTTATGAATAAAGCTGCTATAAACACCTTTGTCTTTTGGGGACATATTTTGCATTTATCTTAGATAAATACCCAGAAGTAGAATTGCAGCATTATAGGGAGATGTATGCCCCTACACATTTCTGTTCTTTTATTCCTGCAGGTGAGGCTCACAAACCATTTTTCTTCTTCTTCCTGGCCTCCATCCCAATTACTGGAAAGTTCATACTAATCAAGAATAAATGACATGTCCTTAGCACTTACTACGTTCCAGGACCTATGAAAAGCTATTATATCACTCCTTCAACAAGGCTTCCCTTCTCAGCAAAAAAAAAACTACTGAGTCTTTGGGGCAAAACAATGAGTGCTTTCTCAATCACATGGGGAATTTTCAGCTCTTAGATTTCCCAAACTGAAAGGCACCAAGAATCTGGCATAGAATAGTTCTGATGGTCATTCACTCCCCCAATTATCATGGCTACCAAGTGAGAGGTATGGGTAGCTAATCAGGAGACCCAATCTATCCAACAAGAGAGAAACTTGCAACTAAGTGATCCTGTGGCTACAAATCAAGAGAATCATCTCTATGGGACAGATTAATAATTCACAATCTTTAGAATGTTTAAATATCATCTAGAAAACTTATTAAAATACAGATTTCTGGGCTCAACTCCCAGAATTTCTGACTCAATAAGTCTAAGTGGGGCCTGAGATTTTGAATTTTTTTATAAGGTCCCAAGTGATATTGATGCTGCTGCTCCTCAAACCACAACTCGCATAGCACTGGGCCAGATATCATCCTACTGCCATAAATCTCTGATGAGAAAACTGAGTTTTAGTTAGGGAAAGTGACTAAGAAATTTAGCCACGCAATTAACGGTAAACCTGAGGCTACAAGGTAATCATTGAGGTCTAGACTCTATATCGCTAGTACCCAGAATTGGAATTTTATGGACCAGTTAAATCACAAAGTTAAATAACAATGACCTAGATTTCTCTTCTCATTTGGGATGTGTATGTATTTATGTACATGTACATTATATATTATAGATAGCCCATCTATATATATTCCACAATCTCAGAATAAGTGTGCTTTTTAAGTGGAGCACAATTTGTTTTGAGAGAAAGTCAATACCTTGCTCTTACTTCTATGCTTTTACCACAAAAAAAAAGAAAATCTTCATTGGGATTCGGCATAGTAAAGGGCCACATGTTTATTATTCTTTCTGGGAAAATTTTTTCCAGATGCGGCCACACCGATACAGTTGTACCAGGACACTTCATCTGATTTCTAGATTGAATATTTAATTTCTTTACCAAGGCAAAAGTTTGGTTATTGCTTGATTAATTTAACCTCATTCTTCTTTGTCATTAGAACAAATCTAAATGTCTCAGCTGACAAACACCACTTTAAAACATCCTGATGCTGATAAATGGTTTTCTTAAATGCCTTAAGTATTATGAGCATAGATGCTTATTTGATTCTGAACGCCCATTCTGCAGAATCCTGATCGGGAGGCAGCAGTGTCCTCAGGCAGAGTTTGAGATTAGTATAAAGAACCTGTATTATTAACTCCTTGAATTTTTAAAGTCATTTTCCCTTTTTTTTTTTTCTATTTTTCCATTTTCATGTTCCTAAAGGAGAGCTCAATTATTCACTGTTACAAAAATGACCATTGACTATCCTGAAAATTCAGGCGAGAAAAAGGAGGTAACGATACTGACTGCTCAGCTGCTTAAATAGTCAGCTTTTTATTAATAGATATAATTGTTTTTCACACCTTATTAAATAACATGAAGAGCAAGAGAGAAACTGTATTATTGGTGATTTTTAATCAGGTTTCTATAAGTCTCGGTCATAACATAATTATTCAAACAAATGAAGGAAGACAGCATAATCCATAACTGCACTAAATATTTATTAAAGTAAGAATGTCTCATTTTAAGATAAAGTACCTAAATGGTACTCAAGTCAAGTAAAGCATTTTTCTTTATGCACTTTAACACTTCATGAAAAATAAATTACAATTAAATCTATTTAATGATTACATGCTATGTACAAAATAATGCACCATCATTATTCCTAATATCTTTATCATTACAATGGATTATTATTGCCATTATTAATGATATTATTTATAACTGTAGCTCATTTTATAAGGCTTTTTGTTTATGCTAAATGTTTCACCCATTCCTGCAGCTAATCCTCACAGTAACTCTAGAGTTAGATACTCTTTATTTCTTTATGAAGAAACTGAAGCTAAGAGAGGGAGCTTAGCTTAATAACACAGTGTCAGTTAACTAGTAAGGAGAAGATGTGCCTATGAATCAAAGGGCCTGCATGCCCCTTACCCCTCCCACACTATCACCACCCTTGGGATCCAAAGACCACACACTTGGTACAATATGGCTCAGTGCTCAGTAAGGTGACAGGGATGTTTCCCCATATGGACTATTCCAAGACTATATTTAGGGATAGAACATTTTTGCATTCCATGTGACCTCAGCTTCCTGTTTTCCTTTTTCATGCACCTACCCCTGGTGCCTGTGGCTTGTGAAGTGTCTGATTGACCAATGTCCCAACTTCCATATCCTAATTACCCTACCCCTAACTTTACCAGCAGAGAAAAATTGGCCTTTTGCTTTGGCTGTGTTAACTTATTTACTATTAAAATACCACCCCCACCACTTGCTCTCCCAATGTATTTTGTTCATAATAGCCCAACAGCTAAATCTACTTACACCAGGACAGGGAAGGAGATGAACTGTCTCGAGGAAAGTCAGGAGCTCCACCTAATGCAAGCATTTTTCTTAACAATTTCTAAAGTTAGTCCTTATTCCTTCACTTCTTTCCTTCCTCAATTAATATTTTCTGGGTATTTCATTGACACTTATAGAGTGGAAAGAAGATGGTTTCTATAGTCAGGTAGACCTGGGTTAAAATGCGGGTCCACCTTTTAACAGTCATGTGGCTACACCATTAACCTCTCTGAGTCCCAGTTTCATATCTGTAAACTGCTACCAAGTGATGGTTTTGTGGACTTAAGGGGCAAATCGAAGAGGCTGGAGAGAGGATCATTTCCTCTCCCCTTCTTCTGGGGATATGAGGGAAAAAAAGGCAAGTGCAGTAGAGGAGAGAGTCCTCAAAGCAAATCAGTATAAAAATAGTGCTAAATCAGCCAGCAGTTCATCAGCCTCTGTTTCTTTCTTTTATACAAAAAAGTATTTATTGATTGTCTACTATGCCCCCAATATAAAAGATGACAGTAATCCAGACATTTAAAGAACTATTAGAAGAAAGAAGGTGGAAACCTTAGATGCAAAGACCCAGAGACAGAAATAGCTAATAAATGTAAGGATGAGGAAAGGGCTCCCCATGACTATAATGTGGTCAGCAGGGAGAGTGGCATGAAAGGCATCAGCAGCAGATACCTGTGATGATGTGAGGAGCCTAATACAGCTCCTTCTCTCACTGGACTGACCACTTCCTCAGACGAGAATGGCTTTATTTTCTGCAGAACTTCGTGATATGAATCTAGCTTTACTTCTGGATGATGCTGTCCCTATTGGCTATTTGTTACAGTGATCATTTTGTTTCTTATTGTTGCTACAAAGATTCTGACTTAAGTGTATGTTGTAAGTAAAAAACATGATCAAAATATTTTAGGCTTGTCAGATGTCCAAATCACCAGTCAAAAGCATAGCTTCTGGAGGAGAAGCAGCCAGGTTTAATTTCCCACTGAGGCATGTTCTGGCTCTGCAACACTGAGCAAGCCTCTCTTCTTCTCTAATCCTAGTTCCTCTTCTGTCAGTGGAGACAGAATGGTGCTAAGAATTCAATTCTGCCCCCATGTACTCAGCAAGGCACCTGGCACAGAAAGGCCCCATGCAAGCTAGTCACTGGTATTACAAATTTATGGTATCACTTCTCTCTTCTAAGTAAAAATCTCCTTTGACTTTTGCTCTCAAAAATGGAAAGGGGTAGAAAGAAATATTTTTTATTTTTAAAATACATTTGTAAATGCCAACATGATTACCTGTAGCTTCACTAAATTAGGTAAAATGATGAGTTAATCAAATTTAAGCAGTAACATGTTTCTCTGTTGTTTTACTGGCATGATTCTAAAGAGACGTGTGCAGTTTATGTTTCCAGAGCAGTAGTGCAGGCTGGAATAGCTCTCATGTGTTCCTTTATTCATGCATTCATTTACATATTCATTAAGCACCTATTATGTGCTAGACCCTATGCCATGCACTAGGTAAATGAAAAGAGATGCCACACTCCTTATTCTAAAGATGCTCACAGTCTAGCAGTCTTAAGAAACAGAAAATAAATACTTCCATTAATTTTTTTATGATGCAGAAAAGCACACAGTGCCAAGAAAAGCATCTGAGAGGGGAGGGTGGGCATTGTGACTTAAATTACCCTGGACCTTGGGAAAGTCTTCTGAGGAAATTACACATGGACTAACTTTTAAAGGGTAATTAGGAATTTGCAGAACTGAGTGGAGACCTAGTTAGTGGATCAGTGGTGAGCTAAATACATTGGGTCATTGGGTTTTACTCAGTAGGCTAGTCATGAGTACAGGATTCAGAGGTGGGCATAGGAAGAGCAGACTTAGAACTGAGAGATCGGACTTCCCATGGCCACCATGGTCTCATGAACTCAGAGTCAGGTCCAGCAAATGAAGAGCTTCATGTACTACCCTTCTGAAGCCCAGCTGTCCTGGTTTGAGTCTTTACTGGATCCCATAAAATTATGTTCTTAAGCTAACCCATTCCTGTGCATGTAAACCTATTGTATGTGAGACCTTTTGGTTAGATTTGGTTAAAGGACCTTCTGATTAGATCACTTTTGATTGGACTGAATTCAGTTGGGGGCCTTTGATTAGAGTACTTCAGTAAGGCATGACCAAGGGTAGGTCTGGGCCCTCTTGTTGAGTTTTATATAAATGGGAAAAACATGTAGCTCAGAAAAAGAGTACTGCCAGGCTCATTTCCTCCCTGAGCTCAGCTGTGGGTCATCAGGCATATCACTCATCTCTTCAGCTTCAGGCTACTCTGCTGATTCCAGCTGTGGCCCCTCTCTCAGCCTCTCAGGGTTTCTCTGTCTTTCTGCAGCTGCAGATGATCCTGGAGTCCTTTCTCACACGGCAGGATAAAAACACAAGACAATAGAAACAGAAGTCTTAAACCATATTCTTGATTAACCCATATGACTCTGCCATCCATTAAAGTATCTATGTCCATTTTCCCAGGAACAGACTAATTTTAGAAAAAGAAAATACAAATATACAAAATAAGTTAAGATACACATTTTTGTAAAAGGTGCTTATATTAACTGTCTGAACTATCTCATAGGATGTGATAAGAGCAATAATGGGCCCCCAAAGATTTCCACATACTAATCCTCAGAACCTGTGAATATGTTACCTTACATGACAAAAAGGACTTTGCAGATGTGATTAAGGTAAGGACCTTGAAATGGGATTATTATCCTGGATTGATGGGCCCAGTATAATCACAAGGGTACTTCTAAGAGGGAGGAAGGGGTGTCAGAGTGACAGTCTGCTGATGACAGAAGCAGGAGTCATAGGGATGCCAGGCCATAAGCCAAGGAATGTGAGTCTCTAGACATTAGCAAAGACAAGGAATAGATTCTCCCCTAGAGCTCCAGCAGGAACACAGTCCTGCCTACTCACTGCTTTTTGCCCCATGTCTTAGTTTCTGCCTTTTCTGCTATCACAAATACCACCCGATGGGTTGGTTTAACAATAAGAATGTATTGGTTCACAGTCTCAGAGGCTGCAAGGCCTCCTTCCTCCTGGGGCCAGTAGCATTCTGGTGCTAGCTTTGGCAATCATTGGCATTCCTTAACTTTCTGTCACATGGCAATGTCTTCTTTCTCTTCCAGGTTCCCGCTGACTTCTTGCTTCCACCTCCTGCCTATGGCTCTCTTACTGTGTCCTAATTTTTTCTGCTTATAAGGGATTCCAGGAATCCAGATTAAGACCCAACCTCATTCATTTGGGTCTCACCTTAACTAAAATAACAACATCTTCAGGAGATCCTATTTACAATGGGGTCACACCCACAGGGACGCAGATTAAGATTAAGAACATCTCAAAACTGGGGTACATAATTCAGTCCATCACAACCTGAAAGACTCATTTTGGATTTAAGACTTCCAAAACTATAAGATAATAAATTTGCATGGCTTTAAGTTATGAAATGTGTGGTCACTTGTTACAGAGCAACATGAAACTAATAATAATGTGCATAACAATAATTCCTTATGTTTGCCTAACATTTGGCACTACTTTCACATACATCATAAATTTTTGGTTTTTTAACCCTCTTAAGAGTTGGACAGAAATTTTACCCCTTTTTCAAATAAGGAAACTAAGCTGTAGTCAGTTTAATAGATGTGCCCAAGAGCAAATAATGAGTTAGGGCTGTACAGCAAATCTGATTCCTTGTCCAATCATCTCTCCATTATAGCACACTGTCTGTGATAACAGGTTCCATCTTCCTTTTCTTACCTCCGTAACTATCTCAGGCTAGAAAATGGGAGTAAGGAGTATCCCAGTCTGGCTTTTCTGGAAGTTACCTTCTGTATAACTGTCTTGGTTTATAGGCTTTAAGGATTTGCTCTTATAACCCTCATCCCTCTAGAATAAAATCCTGATCGTCACAGTGTGCCCATAACTACTCGTCATTCTACTGATCATTTTATCTGCCTGTTTTAGGACCTTCATAATTCTTATGATTACATTTTGCTGTAACAAAAGAGAAATATATTCAATTTACAGCTGCACTGTAGTGTCACTTACCTAAAATCCTATAGATTATTTTACAGAATCCCATATTGTTTTCAGGGTTCACACACAACTTTCAAAGGATGAACCCTACGGACCAGCTATTTTACACAATGCTGGTCAAAACAGAAAGCAAAAAGATCCTGTCTTGGGATTTTTAAAATGAGTCTGTAGCAGTTTGATATGGTTATGAATTTCAAAAATAGGTATTGGATTATGTTTATAATCTGGTCAGTACCTGGGCATGATTGAGTTATGATTAGGGCTTTGATTGGGCCACGTGATTAGGGTGTTGAGTCCCCGCCCCTTGATGGGTGAGGACTCACAGATAAAAGGCATGGCAAAGGACAGAGTTGAGCATTTTAATGCTGGAGATTTTTGATGTTGGAGTTTGATGCTGAAGCCTTAAACTGGAGCCAGGAGAAGAACACAGAGGAATAGAGACAGCTCCTTAGACACAGAGGAAACCGCAGGGAGAGAGAGACAGAGTCGTTTGCCTGATAGTCTACAGCTGACCTTGTGGAGAGAGGCAAAACCTAGAGAGACTCATAGTCTACAGCTGACCTTGTAGAGAAAACAGAGGACCTGAACGCAGAGAGAAGCAAGACCTTGGAAGGGAGGAACCCAGGCAGCCTGAAACCTCGTAGACATCGGCAGCCATCTTGCTCCAACACGTGAAAATAGACTTTGGTGAGGGAAGTGACCTATACTTTATGGCCTGGTATCTGTAAGTTCCTACCCCAAATAAATATCCTTTTTAAAAACCAACCAGTTTCTGGTATTTTGCATCAGGACCCCTTTGGCTGACTAATATAGAGTCCTTATAAATATATTCTCCTACTTGAGTCAGATATTAGAGTTTCACTTACCATCACCACCATGTGATCTCAGCACTATACTCTGATGGTTCTCGTGATAGAGCCTTGTGACTGTGCAAAAAGAGATCCTTCAGGTCTTTCTTTACAGGGCACATTATTACTTCAAAGCTTTGCTTTCCTGTGGTCAATAATTCCTTTGCGATCTCAGCCATCTGGGGTTGGAGACAACCTCCCTGGGGGCTGGATGGGCAGGGGAGCACTGCTCTTCACTGCATCACTTAATCCTAAGAGGAAAATGGCCATTTGATTTACCACCACACATCTGCCCCTGGGGCATCACTTTAAATGACAGTTTCCAGATGGAACAAACATGGGGATAGGTTTTTTATATACTTCATGTCATCTAATTTTTACAACCACCTGGTGAGGCAGGTGCTCCAGGAGTGCTGATTGATTGATCAAACAATCGATTGATTTTACTGTTTTCACAAATTAAGACAAATGGCTTTTTGAGAACCTTGGCTTCTTAGTTGCCTGCATATATCCATGGCTTACCTGCCAGCATTAGCCACTTTTGTAAGCTTTAGTTCATACTTGTTTCAGACTCTATAGTGAAGATTTGGAAGAATGGCAGGTATTCCTTGCAATTAGCTCTTTACATCAGAATGAATTTGAC
Source organism: Dasypus novemcinctus (assembly GCF_030445035.2). Classification (NCBI taxonomy): domain Eukaryota; kingdom Metazoa; phylum Chordata; class Mammalia; order Cingulata; family Dasypodidae; genus Dasypus; species Dasypus novemcinctus. The sequence goes on from NC_080690.1 coordinate 31,938,435, forward strand.
TTTTGACATCTATGAACAAACCCATTTTTCTCGTCCTGCATTTCTGGACTAGAAATCCATCATAGTTTATCTGCTAGCTCTTGGTTCACTCCAGTCATGGTTCCTTATTGGAAAATTCTTCCTAAACCCCAGCAATGCCCTTACTACATTTGTCGTTTGCAGGTATCTGAAAAGCTTGCATTTTTAATGAATTCCTAATGTACTCGCTGAAGCAAACAAGGAAATTATAACCATGGAACATTACATTTCAGACATTAATCATAATTACTTAATAATACCAAACAAGGAGCTTTTATCGCAAACTTAGACTTTTTATTTAACTTCAGAATCAGAATAATTGTCACATTTGCACATATTCTAAATGATACCACATATCTCCAAATGCCTACATTAAACAGTTTAGTCATAAAGAAATATTTTGTCAGCTAATTTAATTTAATTGCATGGCATAATCATTTCACCTATTTCTCTAAAAACAGATATTTTAATAAGAGAGCCATATGGAGGTTATAAAAATCTCACTTTAATTTTCAATTGCTGGGAAAGGTCTTTGCTGAAAGTTACTAGACAATTACAAATGCAGGGGGTTTCTATAGTTCTTCAATGTATTTGTTATATACCATTAGTCACCAGGTGAAGACCTTCACTAATAGCTATACCCTTCAACAATAGCCCCAGAGAATTTAACACTGATTGATGGCAGGTCACCTGGAATTGGTTGGCAGAATTTCCAATTTTCTGTTGGGAAATTGCTTATTTCTCCAAGTCTATTCCATTTTTACAAGTGGACAGCAAGCTGAGATTATACATTATTATGTGTCTAAATATAAAATTGTGATGGATAGTGTCACACATTTAAAGAAAGTTAAGCATTTAATTTAAGATTTTAAAAGTTTAAAGAAGTTTAAAATGTATTTTTAATCTTTCTTGGCAATTCATGGGCTAATTCATATTTGGGGAAATATTGAGAGATTGCCTAACATTCCCACTTATTAAATGGAGTATTATTTTCATAAAAATTACCTCTTTAGAATTTCAAAGCAGTAGCACTGTAACTATAGTGTAAATATTTCTGAGGATCCCAGGATTATCAAATCACTGAAGGGATAAATAGTTTCTTCTCATAGGTAAGGGCACTAATGCTAAATTTGGCAGAGGAGGGGGATAGAAGCAACCAAAATTCAAAAGCCACATTAAAATTAGAAGACAAAGTCTGCTATTTACATTTAATTATAATTTGCTTGAAAACATTAGGGGTCAACCACAGAAAGTATGTATTTAGTTCTGGGAAGATGGCAGACTAGAGAGACACAGGACTCACTTTTCTCCCAGAAAAATAGCTAAAGGACGGGCAGAAATATCCTGGGGGAAAAAATGTTCTAGGGCTTACAACACCAGGGGAAGGCTGGACACCACCCAGAAGAAAAAGGGGCAAAGGAAAAGGATGTCGATGGGAAAACTCTTGAGTAAAAGCTGCAGCTGACAGCACCAAACCCCCACCAAAACCAGACAGCAATTAAGCCGTCAGCCTCTGACCAGTGGCTAGTGAGAGGGAGCTGCAGGGGGCCACCTCCTCAGGAAACCAGAAAGAAAAGAGATGCATCCAAAGGCTGATTCAGCTTTTGGCCAACAAATTTGGTCTGCTGTGTACCACAAGCCCTTCTGGGCCGAGTGGAGCCATGCCATTGTTTACTCTGTGAGCCAGCACAGAACTAAAGAGATCCAACCCATTCATAGACCCTCCCTACTGACGGGAACTGGTTGTTGAGGATGTGGGGGGAGTGGAATTATTTCCTGACCAGGAAAAGGGAGGGAAAGTCTGCCAATAGTGAGAGAACATTTTCTGAGAAAGTATGATTTCCAAGGTTCCGAATATCCCTGAGGCAGGATCTTCTGTCACACTGTTTCATTTAGAGTTACAGCAAACAAATTCCAACCAGGGTTTAAATTGAGAGGTCTACTGAAGAGCACCATCTGCTAGCAGACCAAGGAAGAGCATGAGAGGAAATTTAAAGTAAATAAATGAGGGTGGCTTTTTCAGGCCTTTAAAGCCTCCCTCTCCAAGGTTACCCATTACTGAGTTCATGGCCCAGATTTGAGCAACTAAACAGGAACAAACCTAAAGAGCTAGAATAGATTGAACCAAGGATCAAACAACATAAGAACACACCACCTCCTGCCACTAAATCCATATGCAAAAGAGAGAAATTGAGCCTAAGAGTAAATTCACAATCATAATCAGATGTCTAGACACCATCAAATAATTGCAAGCTATACTAAGGAAAAGTAAAATATGGATCAAGCAAATATATCAAAGCCTGAGATGAGACACAGAATTTGAAACAACTAATCATAGAGGTTCATACAAATTTCCTAAATCAAATCAATGAGTTGAAAGACAATATGGCTAAAAAAATAAAGGACATCAGGAAAACACTGGGCAGGCACAAAGAAGAATTTGAAAACCTAAATAGAAAAGTAACAGAACTTATGGGAATGAAAGACATAATAGGTGAGATCAAAAACATACTAGAGGCATACAATGGCAGACTCTAAATGACTGAAGAAAGAATAAGTGATTCAGAAGACAAAACAGCTGAAATTGAAGAGAGGAAAGAATGGGAAAAAATTAGCATGGGCTTTGAGAATTGAATAATAACATGAAACACAGTAACATACATGTCATGGGAGTTCCAGAAGGAGAAGAGAAGTGAAAAGGGGCAGAAAGAGTATTTGAGGAAATAATGGCTTAAAATTTCCCAACTCTCATGAAAGAAATTAATTTACATGTCCAAGAAGCACAGTGTACTCCAATCAGAACATATTCAAATAGACCTACTCCAAGACACAGACTACTCAGAATGTCAAATGCAAAGATAAAGAGAAAATTCTGAAAGCAGCAAGGGAGAAGCAAACCATCACATACAAGGGACACCCAGTAAGACTTAGTGCAGAGTTCTCATTAGAAACCATGGTATTGAGAAGATAGTGGTATAATATAATTAGGATACTAAAAAAGAATTGCCAAATTGCCATCCAAGAATTCTTTATCCAACAAAATCAGCCTTCAAATATGAAGAAAAGTTTAAGATACTTGCAAATAAACAAAAACTACAAGAATTTGTAAAATAAAAAAAAAGAACCCAGCTTTGCAGGAACCACTAATGGGAGTCCCACAGCCTAAATGAAAAGACAGGAGAGAGAGGCTTGGAAGAGAGTGTAGAAGGGAAGACCATCAGAAAAGATAACCAAAAGAGTAAAAACACAGACAAAAATGAGATATGACATATGATGCCAAAGAATAAAATGATGGAAGTAAATAATGCATTTACAGTATCATTGAATGTGAATGGATTAAACTCCCCAGTCGAAAGATATAGGCTGAGAAAATGGAAAAAAAAGCATGAGCCATCCATATGCAATCTGAAGAGACTCATCTTAGACCCAGGGACACAGATCACCTGAAAGTGAAAGGTTGGAAAAAGATATTCCACACAAACAGTAACCAGAAAAAAGGAAAAGGGCTAGCTATACTAATATCAGACAACACAGACTTTAAATGCAAAAATTTTATAAGAGACACATAAAAGGGTCAATCCTCGAGGAAGATGCAATAATCATAAATATATATGCATCTAACCGGGGTGCCCCAAAATACATGAGTCAAACTCTGGCAAAACAGAAGGGAAAAATAGACATCTCAGCAATAAGAGTTGGAGGCTTCAACACACCACTCACATCATTAGATTGAACTAGACAGAAGATCAACAAGGAAACAACTTGAATAATATAAGCTAGACCTAACAGACATATACAGAACGTTACATCTCAAATCAGTGGGTTATACATTCTTCTGAAGTGCTCATGGATCTTTCTCTAGGATAGCCCACATGTTGGGTCAGAAAACAGGTATCAATAAATATAAAAAGATTGAAATATTACAAAGCACCTTCTCAGATCATAATGGAATGGAGCTGAAAATCAATAATAGATGGGAAAGCAGAAAATTCCCAAATGTATAAAGGCTCAATAACACACTCCTAAACAATCAGTGCATCAAAGAAGAAATGGTAAGAGTAATTAGTAAATATCTCAAGACAAATGTAAATGAGAACACAACAAAACTTATGGACTTCAGTGAAGGCAGTGCTGAGAGGAAAATTTATAGCCCTAAACACCTACATTTTAAAAAGAAGAAAGAGCTAAAATCAAAGGACTTACTGAGTAAATGAAAAAACTAGACAAAGAACACCAAACCAAACCAAAAGAAAGCAGAAGAAAAGAAATAATAAAGATTAGAAAAAATAAATAAAATTGAGAACAGAAAAAAAGAAAATCAACAAAACCTAAAGTTGGTTTTT